>NW_009258376.1:608558-624567 GCF_000687185.1 Egretta garzetta
CTGCGGGGGCTGCGAGGTGGGTGCTGGCGGCCGGGAGAAGGGAGCAGGGGCAAGGAGATTGACGGGGAAAAATAAAGAACGCGAAAGGGGGGGGCGTGCTGGCTCCCTGCCTGCTTCAAACCCTCGCCTCGATGGTGCTGGAGCGCGTTGATGCAGGTCTGGTGCAGGCTGAAACAGGGACGCTTTTAAGTTAATTTTTTCTTTTTTCTTACCTTGTGTGTATGTTTATTCGCACCTACCCCGATTTCTTTCTCTGCAAAGCGGAATTTGTAGGGATTGCGAGGCGTTTCATAGAATCATCAAATGTTTTGGGTTGGAAAGGACCCCTAGAGATCATCGAATCATCGAATGTTTTGGGTGGGAAGGGACCCCCAGAGGTCATCGAATGTTTTGGGTGGGAAGGGACCCCTAGAGGTCATCGAATCATCGAATGTTTTGGGTGGGAGGGGACCCCTAGAGGTCACCCAGCCCAACCCCCCTGCAGGAGCAGGGACACCTTGAACCACATCAGGTTGCTCACAGCCCCGGCCAACCTGGCCTGGAAAGTTCCCAGGGATGGAGCCTCCACCCCCTCTCTGGGCAACCTGTTCCAGTGTTTTACTACCCTTATTGTAAAGAATTTCTTCCTTATATCCAGTTTGTCTAAAACCAGTTTTCAGTTTTTACAGCGTACCTTTATTTTCAACGTTTCTCTGGTAGGGGCAGCCGGTTCCGTATGAGGTGCGTATTTCTGGGGAGCTGCAATGTTCTTACCAGGTTTTCTCTTGTTTTGCAGTTGGCCCAAAGCTTTTCCAGTATGTCATAAAAGCCATTGTGCAGGCAATACAATTACTGTACACGATGCTGAAGAAGATAGATCGGCCATCCTATGTTCTTCTTCAGGTATGTTTTGTGTTGGGACTAATTTTACTGAAATAAATAGTACTACATTACAGGGCATTTTTAGCAGTCTAATTATTGTTCTAATTATTTGAGAGCTAAACATGGCCTAATCAATGGTGTAAACTTCTGTCAAACTATTTTTTTTGGCTCTAAACTCAAACTCAGGTTTGTTCTTCCTGTTAACTGCTGAGCTTTCAGACTTCATTGGCATGGATAATAGTAAAGAATAAGTCTTAGCAGAAATGTTTGTCTGTGGGACGGGAATTTTGATCCTGATCCAATGGTAAAATTTGAAGTGGCTCCCAGTCCTTGTAGGAGAAACTGGCAGTTCTGTAGTTGGTGAATACTGAATTGTCTCTGTTCATCAAGATCCTTTAAAGCGCTGTAATTTCAATGATTTGATTTTATTTTTTGGTAGTTGCTTAGTGTTCGTCACTTGACTGAAGGCTTACACTATTTTAACTTGGTTTATTTCTTAAACAGAATCCTCCAGGCTTACCTAGTATAGCTGTTGCCTGGGTAGCCTGTCTCTTCTGGAGAAGCAAACTGATAATTGATTGGCACAACTATGGATATACTATAATGAGTCTGAGTCACGGAAGAAATCACCCGCTAGTACAAATTGCAAAATGGTTTGTACAGTAATTTCTTCTCCTCTTTATAAATCGTGTACCTTTGCAGAATGCAGAAGAATGGAAACCAATGGGGAGAATATAATCAGCAAAGGGCTGTTTCCGTGAAGGGTTTCTGGGTTTTGCTGTGTTGAAGTGCTTTCTGTTTCAGAACGCGTGTTCTGTAAAACGCCTTTGTGAAACGCATGGGAAGGCGACTGCTTTTATGTGCATATGCAAGCTTTGATCTTGTTATTAGAATTTCTTTATATGTTTTATTATTCTCTAATGCTGCTTTACCCTCCAACTCATCTTTAGTTGTCTGTTTCTTGCCAGATCCAATTGATTACACGTAGGTAAAGGCTTTAGAGGCTTTCGAGTGTGGTGCTCTTAGGCCTTAGAGCATAAGGGAGTTGTGCTATATCCCTTCTCATACACTGATACTGCTTCAGTAAAAGGAGTCAATCAATAATTGATAATTACGTTTCAGTTACTGGAGGCAGTTGGATTTCCTTTGGTTTTGTTTGGCTTTTAATTAGCATTGGCCCTGGTGGGCAGTAACTGTGGCTCCTGTGATTGCCTGCCTGTGGTTTCTAACTAAGATTTAATTTTTGTCAGGTATGAAAAGCTTTTTGGGCGTTTGTCTGACTATAACTTGTGTGTCACTAATGCAATGAAAGAAGATCTGTGGGTGAATTGCAACATAAAGTAAGTCACATACCTCTAACAAATGAGTATGTCAGTATGCAAAGTGAAATAACATAGCCCTGATGGCTCTGGATTCAGAGGAATCTTACAAAAGGAACTTTCCTGAGCCCTTTCATTACCACTGAAACGCAGTAGTTGAGTTTTGTAACGAGCTAGTGAGGCGTGGGCATTCAAGAATCTTCATTGCCCTTCATAATTAGCACCCCATTGACTAGAAGGTAGCAGTCCAGGTGTTAGGGAAGTTTGTAGAATTGGAATGAGGCAGACACCACTGCATTGATTAACAACTCGTATGTCCTGCAGATTTTTCTTTTGCAATCAGAGGGCTTTAAAGTCAAAGTTCCTCAGGGGTGGCTATGAAGTAAGTTTAAAAATAGGGACAACGATGTCTGCGGTTTTTACGGTTGCATTACACCCCTTGAATATGTGCATAGGGAAGGGGTCCTTTGCTGTGGGTTTAATATCTCCATCCTGGTGTACTCCAGCAAACTTGAGGAATACAGAAAGTTGTAAGTGTCAGAAAAGGTCGTTATTTTGCTGTATTAATTCACTTAATTACTTTCTGCATTACACTGTTGTAGCCTGTCACTGCACTGTATGCATTTTGTTACGTCTGTGTTTTATTGAACTTGTGAATTTATTCCATTACAGGGCAGTAACGCTGTATGACAAGCCAGCGTCTTATTTTAAGGAAACACCGTTGGAACTACAACATCGATTGTACATGAAACTTGCCAAAGACTACGAGCCTTTTAAACCGCGGTATGTGTAAGTAAAGCTTGCCCTTACAGTCCTTACCTGAACGACACAAAGTTATTGTGCTTAGTTACCAGAAATACTTTTGTGCGGGGTCACAAGCTGCTGAACGTCAGCCTGCAGAGCGCTCTCAGCAGCAGCAGATGCTGTGCGAGTTGGCTTCATTGTCACTAGGAGGGGCCAGAATATGTCAAATCATTGAACTGTGGTAACGCAATGTGCGAAATAATAGAAGTGGTTTATTTGTAGAGAAGGTGGCGTAAGTACTGAGGGAGTCTCTCATAGCGGGTCTCTAGGGTGGAACTCGGCGGTTGTCGTCTAGTTCCCGCTGAGCTAGGTGACAGCGATGGGATGCTTTGTTTATAGCATCCCTCCCTTTCACTTCCTGTGGAGAGCTTTCAGGATCTTGGTCTAAGTGTTAAACGCTCCTCTCTGGCTACGTGCTGGATGTCTCCTGTAGTAGATTTAACAGGGTGTTACCTTACCAAACTAATGCACGAAGAAGTGGTGAAAGCTGTAGCGTATAGCGGTTTCTTTTTGGAAATGCCAACCGTAGAATGAATAGGTTCTGGGTTTAATTGTGTAAATGGCCTCCATGCTCTACTACATGTTTGAGACCGAGCTGCAAAGAGAGGCTGACTTTCTTCACCTTGTTAAGGAAAACACTTTGTTAGAAGATGGAATCGTGCCTATCGCAGTAGTGTCGCTATGCTCTTGGTAGCACTAGGAAAGGTGAAAAGTGGTCTCTCTTACGATGAGGTGTATCTCTGCCCCTCGGCGCTGCAATGACTGCGTTTCCAGAGAAGTTGAGCAGCAAATCTGAAACAAAGCGTTTGGAGGTGTACGCTGGTTAAGCATAGCATTTCATCTGTGTTTATTGGCTGTGTTTGTGTAGCCCATACTCAGAAAATGCTGTTTCCGTAGTACAGAGTCTGTCAGTTCGGACACTGAGACGACTGCCTTTACAGAAATGGATGAAAAAAATGGACACGTGATAAAAACTAGAGGACGGCCAGCTCTTCTGATCAGCAGCACAAGCTGGACAGGTTTGGAAACAAATTGTTGGGGGTTTTTTTGGTTTTTTTGTTTTTTTTTAATACTTTCCCACTGTTTAACAGGAGATGGCTGTTCATACTTCCCTGCACTTGACATGTTACAGAGGCATGTTTACATCATGAGCAGCAAAGTTAACTTTTTTCCTTGAAGGCAACTTGCATATAATATTCATTTTTAGCCACTGAGGCATGACTTAAAAATGGAGTTATATTTTAGTTACGGAGCTACAGTCTAGAGGCTCGCTTCAAGAATAATTAAAAGATATTTCCTGTTTACTTCTGGTTTTAACTTTCATTCTGGACATGTTATCTTGCATGGTGGTGTAAAATGGATTAGTAAGCTAAAATATTTACTCCTTTATTTCTGATAATGTGTACTACGTATTTTTCTCACTTTTTTTCTCTGTATGAAAAAGGGTGCAGAGAGTAGAAACAAATCCATTGCTGGTAACCGTGGGCAGAATTGTCCATACCTGTGAATTAACGGGGCAATTTTTACCCTTGGTTCTCTAGCTTTAGCAACTAGAAATTTTTAACTTGATAGCTTTGAAGATGTGCGTTATTTGTGGCTTATTTGTCTACCATATTGCCAATAAGGGGAGCAAATAAGCATTGAATATGGTTAGAGACTTCTTATTTACGAAAAGAGTTACAGTGGAGTTTTAATAGGAAATACCTAAATCACTTAGGTGAAGGTGAGGAGCATCTTGATTGTTGTTACTTAAAGACAATAATTCATTATGACTGATAGAAATCTGTCACTAATAATGCCCTCTCTTTCAGAGGATGAAGACTTTTCAGTCCTTCTAAAAGCTTTAGAAGGTAGGTATGAAGGAATTGATCTCCTCTATTCAAAGGGGAATGGTTGTTTTTGGGAAGGTCGTGAAGGGCTTCTCTAAAGAACAACACCTCCGCGTTCCGGTGAAAATGCAGATTGATTAATTAGAGTGGTTTTAAGAGGAGTAGTTGAAATATGGAAGTGCAACATCTGGGTTCAATTAGGGTAGTTGTCAGGGAGACTGATATTTCTAACTAGCTTACAAATTGCAATTTTATTTTCTAAGCTCTTGGGTGTACTCTCCGTGGGCATCTGATAATAGGAAAGAAGGGAATATGTGTTGTCTTACTTTGTAGACTTAGCAGCTGCAGCTTCTAAATTAGTATGTTGAGACAGACACTATGGCGTAGTAGAACAAATGCTTTATGGACAGTGCATTTTAAACAGACCATAATTTATTTCTGTAGAAGTTTGACAATTCTAATATTGCTAAATTTGCTACTGTTTTGCTCGGTATATGCTTGTAAAGAAATTGCTTGGAGTGGGAAGCTAAGCAATTAGACGCCGTGACCGTTCTTAAACCAGGCAGCCGTATATTTGTCAACTCTAAACAGTTTTTTGTCTTCTCCAGATTATGAGCGGTATATCGATGAGGGAGTCGAGCTTCCATCTTTAGTATGCGTGATAACAGGTAATACTCGATCCACGTTACAATTCTTCCAGTACTAATACAGAAGACTTTATTTTTGCTTTTTTTTCCCTATGCTGACTCTTCTGTTGATGGTGAAGAGAGAGGAGGGACTGTTGTCTTTACGTCTGGTTATCAGAGTAGTGATTTACAGTTAGTGCTGGAAAAGAGAGAGCCTTCTCCTCAAACAAGGTTTTGCCAAAAAACTGCACAGACAGAATGAATACTGTTTGGGTAACTTTCTCATTACGAGCAAAGTAAAATTTAGCATGATTTTGAAGGGCTGATTGCGCTGATGAAATTTGTTATTAGTTATTTGGTTATCTTATGGCTGCAGGGAAAAGGCAGGTCAAGACCTGGGGATATTGATGGCAGGCTCTTCTAGATGCTGAGTAAGCAAGAAGTCTAGGTTCACCTTGCTTTCAAAGGGACTTAACTCTTTACCTGTCTTCTTGGGGACTGTGAGTGGTACCTTTGCTGAGTTACCTGATACAACAGGAGTTTGCCAGCTGTACAGTCAGATGCACAGACCACGCTATTTTCAGCCATCTTGATAAAAAAGCCCTATCATGTTTTTTTTTTTTTTCCTGTTTTAAACAGGTAAAGGACCTCTAAAAGACTACTACAACGGACTGATCAATACCCTGCGGTTTAAACATATCCAGATCTGTACGCCATGGCTGGAGGCTGAGGATTACCCTCTTTTGCTTGGTAAATAGCGAATTATGAAACAGGCTTGAGAATGTGAGGAAAGCAACTTGGCAAATTTGTAGAGAGCTGGTCTAGATTTTGCACGGAAGCTGGTAGAATATCGTAAGCGAGTTAAGTTGCTGGTTAATGACGGTGTACACGCATGCTGTTTGTGGTTCTGACTCATGCCAGCAAAATTGCTAAATGTCTTTTAACTACAGTTTTTCACTGTTACCCTGAGAAGTAGGCGTAGTACCTGCGTTGCTCTTTTTAGCCTGTTCTTTGTACTCTTAATTTCTTCTAACTATGCTGAATACAGCGTGCCCGTGAGTGTTCCCGTTTGCTTTCAGGGTCACTTCTGTAAATGAAATCATAAAGTTTTCGGCTGAACAACCAAAAGTAGCTGAAATTCTAAATTAACGCATCCTTGGAATAGTATTCCCTCAGCATGTTCGCTGTATTAGCATAAAGTGTGAGTAAGCTTCATAAAGTCATAAAATACATATTCAACTTGGTCTACATTCCGCAGCGTTAGAGCCTGCCAATCGATATGGCTGTAAACCCGTGTTTATTTGGTACTTTTTAACTAATGAATATCTATAAAATCGTGCTGTGATTTCTTGGTTTTCAAAATTGCTTGAACTGGAAGAGGTCGCTAGTGAGCCACGCAGCAGGTCCTCTCTGGATTGTGATGGAGTTTTCCCATGCACTTAGCCATTCTTAGCAGATTAAGAGGCAGAAAGGCTGTTTTAAGATATGTGAAATTTTAGAATCCCCTTTAATTTAACATGCACTCGCCTGGTATGTTTCTAAAGCCTGACTCATTTCAGTAACAAAATATATCGTGTTTCCGCCTCCCTACCCCCTGAACGCTTGGAATTGAGTCAGTCTGGATGGTGTTGAAGATGGCTCATGTTTAGCGTTCATCACCCAAATAGTACATAAACAGAAAGCTTTACAGTCAGACGTTGAAGAGCTGCTTTGAGAGAATTCAGACCCTTTTCTGTTTGCTTGTCAGGCTCAGCAGACTTGGGGGTGTGTCTCCATAAATCATCCAGCGGTTTGGATTTACCCATGAAGGTGGTAGATATGTTTGGCTGCTGTTTACCTGTGTGTGCAATATATTTTGAATGGTAAGAGCTTGTTTATTCTGATACAGTTTAAGTGGATCACATAAACCCGTATTCTTACAAAGCAAGAATTCAGCAGCTTCTGCAGGTATCAAATGAGACTCCAGTACTGCGCCATAGTAACTTCTTTTTAATTGAGTAAGATAAATTAGAAATCAAGGTTGCTTTACTGAAGGTCAGTTAAAAAAATCAACACTAGTTTCTACAAAGTTGGGAGCATTTAATGCAACTAGTTGCTTTAAAAACCTACCCTGTAACCCTTTGTTTCCATGTGCTTCATGTAAAAAAGCTTCCTCCTGCAGAGGTGTGTCTGTGTTGTGTGAAGGGTTGGGCGTACGCGTAGTCAGCCTTGCAACTTACAGTCCCCTGGGGAAACAGTTGCTTTGATAAATAAAGATCTGTTCTTTGTGAAGGTCTCATGAACTGGATCATGGACAGATTTTCCTTGTAGGTGAATTTTAAGGTAGATTAATTGCCCTGATTTTTAATGTTGTGTCCAGATGAATGGCACAAAGACAGAGCAAGGGCCCTTTTGTACTGTAATGGTAGATTTAGACAGTCTGGCATAGAAGGGAGAAACAATCTTTAAATTTAAACCTTTAAAACTGCCTTCTTCATTCCATTTTGTCAGACATGAAGCTCATATCTAGACATCCAGGATCATAATGTTACAGATACTCTAGCACGGTCTCTTCGGATGTCACTGTGCAACTCTTTAAACATGTGTGTCCTGCTCGCTGCTTTTTGTCTCACGTTTTCTCCTGTGCCTTTTGTTCACAGTTTACATGAACTTGTGAAACACAACGAAAATGGTCTGATATTCCGGGACTCGAATGAACTTGCACAACAACTAAAGGTAAAGGCTTGGCTGATTTCTTTCCCACTAGCTGTAACACGTGAGCTGCCTTTTCCTGTCTGACCATCAGCTCTGGGTTTTGTGTGCTCAGAAGGTATTGCTTTGCCTGGTGAATGTTATTGGCCTTGCTTCTTTTTGACTGAATCTGAAGCTGGCAAGAACATTTTAAATATTGTCATCGTTCACTATGATAGGGCCAGATGAAAGAGCGCTCTTGCTGCAGCGTTGTAGTTGAGGGTTAACGCTGGGGAGGCTAGAATGAACCTAAAATGTAACGTGATGGTATTTTTCTGTGTTTTCTCCTTTTTAACTTACAGATGCTTTTCTTGGGATTTCCTACACTGGAAGGAAAACTTCACAACTTCAGAAAAAACCTTCGTGCGTCCAGGCAGCTGCGCTGGGATGAGAGTTGGGACCAGACTGTTCTTCCTTTGCTTGGGCAGAATGAATGACTCTGTGGGGGAGAAGGGTGTCAAAAAGGCTAATCCACTCCTGGAGCTGCAGAGATTTGCTAAATAGTGAATAAACACTTTGCATTGCCTGTAGTTGCAGTTTTTAACTACTACATCTTGGAACAAGTGTTTGGAGACGCCTCTTCCTTCACAATTTGAGCTTCTCGCGTGAGTAAGAATAGTGGTGGAGGCGCAGCTGAGGCCGTTCGCTGTGTGCTAACGAGGGCGGGCCTGGTTCCTGTGCTCGAGCCTTGCCCCCTGGACCGCCTTTCCTTCCTTAGCACTTGGGATGCATCCTTGGAAAGTGGGAGGGGGGTTTAGTTACTCTAGGAACTCATATGTGCAAAATCTGTTACCTGTGCTGCTTGAAGGTGCTTGAATACACTCATGAACTGTTGCCAGTTACAACTCGTACAGGAAGCACTGGAGTAGGAGATTTGGGTGTTTTCTTGCAGATGGGGGATGCTGTCTTGAATTGCTTTATTTGAGCTGAGGATGCAGTGGGGTGGTTGTTTTTCCAACCGGTGAATATTCCTGGCTAGTCTTCCCTAGACAAGTGTTGCATCCTCTTGTATGCTTTTACTGAGACAGAGCCATTTTGTTTCAGAGTTGTCTTCCTTTTCACGGTGTGTGCGAGAACAGGAAAGCCCAGCCACTGGTATGTGACAGCTTTATTGAATGCTTAGAGGAAAATGGACCTTTCAGGGAGCGTTCTCCTTGTATGCAAAGTGAATGTGCCCATTTACCTTGAGAAAGAACATAAAATGTATCCCCTTTTGAATAGATGAATAGAAAAGGAAAAAATAAAACCAAAACGTATTATTAAAGTACATCTAACTTAACAAAAGGGCGCTTCACTTTCTGAGTGCTCGCTCAGGGTATACGCTTCATCTTTTTATTGTTAATACCAGTATCCATATGCAGACCTGATGCTTTTTTCATCACCTTTTTGATTATAAAATAGATGTCAGCCATTTAGGGAATAAATGCGCTTGGTTTTATCATGCAGTTACTGCTCTTCAGCGGTGGTAGATGATTACAGTGGGTTCTGCACCAGCATTTTTAAGCCTGCATACTGAGTAATCGTTTAATACCTGCTCTTGCAGGTATTAAACCTATAAACCTATATACCTATATCTTGCAGCCAGACAGCCACTTGCTCATCTTGCTTTTCCCCTTCTGCACCACAGTTACAGTGGGCTCCACTGGTGGGAAGGTGAAAACCAAGAGTCCGAGTTGCTCACTGCAGGAGTTCGGCGGTTTCACTCCTTTACTGACTGAAGAAGGATCCAAAAAGATTTATCTGCCAATTTTTTTTTCCCCTGTTGTTTTCAAGCAAAATCCTGTCAGGTGGTTTGGCCACTTAAGCCACTGATGTGCACGTGGAGGTAAATTAGGCACTTCTCTAATTAAACTGTAACGCCGAAAGCTTTAGGGAGGTTTCATCCTCCTGTAATGAAACTCTTTAGATCCCAACTGAGCCATCTGTACAGAACTTCGCAGTGACTTGAAGAATTTTGTGTAAGGGGAGCTACAGGAGCTGGGCTGCTAGCACACATTTACTCTGTGAATCGTACCTTTGAATGCTTCCTTCTCAGGAGAGGTAGCTACAACCTGGGGTGGGGTTACTGCTCTAGATCCAGCTTAATGCCAACAGTCATGGCCTCCTTCAGCTTGAAGAATAAAAGTTGACAACTGTCCATTTATCTCTCCATTACTGCAGAAGGAGGCAGCAGAAGTACTTTTTCATCTTCTAAGTAGCTTGTAAAACACAGTACAGAAAAGGAAGCAGAAAGAGGAGGAAGAGCAGCATAGCTGCTTTCCTGCTTCGGGACCACTGCTGCCCAGCAGGAAAACGATGAATGGATTGTGGAAAGTTTCGAAGAAGGTGAGCTCTATTCTTCCTCCTTGCGGTACGCGTGGAGCGTGGCTACAGAGTATGAGGCTTTTTTTGTTTTCTGGCCCGTCTGTGAGGGCGGCTTCCCCATGGCTAGTGAAAGCGACAGCCCTTAGCGAGAGGAGTGTACGGCAAGGTCTGATTCTGTCATCGCTGCAGGGTAACGGTGCACAGCAGGGTCTGTTACCTCCTCCTACAGCATAGAATCATAGAATGTTTAGGGTTGGAAGGGACCACTAGTGGTCATCTAGTCCAACCCCCCTGCAGTGAGCAGGGACACTCATCATGTAAGCTTGTGACACAATCTGTGACATCCGCTGCAGGTATTACTCATTTTTAAGACAACCCATACTGCAAGTGTATACAGACAAGTATAAAAAAACAGAGGCAATTACAGCTGGTTTTAATATTAAAAAATATTTATTACTATGAAACCCTGTTTTGCTCCCTTGTCAGTGTGCAGTACTCATCCTCTGATCCTGCAGGTGTGGCTCCTTTATTTACAAATCAAAACACAGTTGGAAAGCAAAATATTACAGTTCAGGCCTGTTTGTCTTCTACAGATCAAAGTGCAGTGTGATGAGGGCGCTTTTTCTCTCTTTTTTTTTTTTTTTTTTTTTTTTCCCCCCCTCTGTTGCTTGAGGTTCACTGATGCTCTGTGGGGGCAGCAGCTTCCTGACGATTACATGAAGAAACTTAACTCGCTCTGACAGCAGTCTGTGCAGATAGTGGTATCCTCTGCCTCTCGTGTATGTTTCCAGAATTCAGGATAATCTTGTTGCAAGGGCAAGAGAGCTCCTGTTGGTCTGAAAATTGTACCTATGTCGTGTTTGGCAAATCCAGCTGTAGAATAGTTACATTCGGCTGTACGTCGTAGAGGAAAATACTGCTGCTGGGGGCTGGAATGATCTGCCATCCGATCCCAACTTTAGCTGCAAATAATACAGGGAATCGTATTTCTGCATAATAAAACGAAGAGCAAAAGTCGCATGCCAAGTTCTGTAAGAAGAACTTGCTGTTAAAGCGAGCTACAGGCAAATGCTTACAAGTGTGTGTTCTTAAAATTAACAGTAATGCTTCTGCTGTGCACTCAGCATCATTTTGTGAATTAACCACTTGCTGCAGACCAGCTGGGAGGCTACGAGAGACAGGTTTTTGAAGAGAACATGAAACAAAATCCCAAATCCCTCTCCATTTTACTCAATCTCAAGGGGTTTGGGGTTTTTTTAACCCTCAAAGAACAGTTAAGAGAAAGATTTTAGGCTGCATCTCGAACGTTGTCACAGCACAGATGGTTTTCTGCCTTTAAGCTTAAGCCTTTTTAGTTTCCTATTGCCACCACACTTGCAATTCCCCTCAATACCAGATCTGAGCTGTGACAGACAGGATGCAGCAAAAAGCTCAGTTCCGATCTCCTGGTCGAATCCATGTGGAAAAGTTACTGCTCTTGCGCAGCCCACTCTTAAATCCAGCTCGGGAGTAAGAATCTCAGTGTGGGACAATGCCTGTCACCAAAACATGCTCCTGTTCATCTCTACTCCAGACTAAGTAATGGGGAAGGAGACCAAACCTATTGATAGGCTTCGCGAGAAAGGCACCTACCGAGCTCAGCCTGGAACAGCCGATATGTGTCTGGATTGCGAATTGTGGAAGCGACGTAGACCTCCGGAGGTTTTCTGTCTGCTCCGAGAGGGGAGAGTTTTTGTAGCAAACCAATAAGGGCTAAAATTATCTCTGGATCGTATACCACATCTGCGCAAAAAGGAAAACATGCGGTATTTATTGAGAGTTGAGCGAAAAGTGGGATGAAAACTATGGAACAAGAACATAAAATATTCGCCTCCCAGGAGGACCTGATTTTTGTATTCGGGGGTTAAAAATTCCCAAGAAGAAATCTTGGCAAATGCCTCTATTTTACACGCTACCTCAGCTTGCCCTCATCTCTCATACCGGTCCAAAAGCACTAAAAATCAGTGCTCCTTGCTGTAAGGGGGTTGTCGGGGTGAATTTAGGCCCGCCGTAAGGGAGGCGGCAAAACCGCTGAGCGTTGGCGTGCTCTGCCACGAGCATCTGTAGCAGAACAGAATTGTGTTGTTCCAAACCTGTACGTTAGAGGCTGACTGCAAAACACTTGAATTGCGGCCATTTTCATAGAATCCTAGAATGGTTTGGGTGGGAAGGGACCCCTAGAGGTCACCCAGCCCAACCCCCCTGCAGGAGCAGGGACACCTTGAACCACAGCAGGTTGCTCACAGCCCCGGCCAACCTGGCCTGGAATGTTCCCAGGGATGGGGCCTCCACCCCCTCTCTGGGCAACCCCTGCCAGGGTTTCACCACCCTCAGTGTAAAGAATTTCTTCCTTAGATCCAGCCTAAACCTCCCCTGCTTCAGTTTAAAGCCATCCCCCCTTGTCCTGTCCCAGCTGGCCCTACTAAAAAGATTGTCCCCCCCTTTCCTCTGGGCCCCCTTTAAGCACTGAAAGGCTGCACTCAGCTCTGCCCGCAGCCTTCTCTTCTCCAACGATTTCCTTGAGAGCAGAAATCGTGAGGAAAGGTAAAAACCGATCATCCAGGGGGACAGAATGTCAGCCTTGGGAATGAGCACTGCCATTCTGGAAGTCTGGTGTTCGGGACTGCTGGCTGTTTGCTACAGGGAGACGTCGAGGTGTGTGCGTGTAGGGGTGACGGACGCACTGGTTACTGCCGATGCAGGGAATGTTCTGCGGTAACTTGTAACAGCAAATAGTGGAGACCTATAAATTGCTGCCGGTTTTTACTTGCCTCACCTTCCCGAGACCAGCCCGGGCTGGTGTGCGCCTCCTCTGAACGGTACGGTTGGCATGAGGGAACATCCACACGGTGACTTTGTTTTACCGAATGTTTGATGCATCATGGGATGCTTTGATGATGAAGGCGGTGTATTTTGTCTTTTTTTTTTTTTTTTTCACCTAAAGTTTTGCTTTGCCAAGCCCCAAATCGGGGAGTAAAATCCTGTAGCTAGGAAATGTTACTATTGCTAGATTGCGCGTTATCACGATTTTCATAAGCTCCCTCCAGATCTATACGTGGGCAGCTTTCAAAAATGTGATTTTTCTCTTAAAATACGTGTTACCCCTCAGGAGAATGCCAAGACTGCCAGTTACTGATGAGGCCCGGAAAAGTGGCGGATTTATCATCACCTGCTTCTGGGTTATTTTTTTTTTTTTAAAGAAACACCAAAGGGAAAAGTAATTTCCTTCTCACTCTTGGGTAAATAACTGCTGAGTATCTGGGAAAGCCAGATCGGTGAAAGGAACGGGGCAAAGGTCTGTCCCGCGCTTCCAGACACGGGCACTGGAGTAGGGCTGAGCGAAGCCTGCGCACGGCCCCGCTTCTCTCTCCGACCTGCTCAGCCCCGCGCGACAGCACGCGGCGAGGCGTCAGCAGAGCGTGACGCACCTGCTGCGACGACGACGTCAGGCTGCAGATCCAACAGTCGTTCTTCTGTCACCGAGCCCCAGTCAAGTGCTGCTACCATCAGTTTCGGTTTTGGGCAACTCGCTGCTTCTGCATCCCGGCCTCGTGGCTCCGCTGGGATACGATGAGCAGGTTCGGGCTCCGGGACAAAGCCATTCAAACGGATATTTTCTGTCAGCTGTTTGAGAACATGGGGGTGGCAGTCGCTAAATACGTACGCCTTGGGACTGCAGGTTTTACAGATTGCGATTCCAGTGAAGCCGATCCCACTTCCCAGCTCCAAGACTGTCCTGAAGGGTAATGGGGTACAAGAAGGCCTTAGCAGGGCTCTAAATTGAGTCAGGAAATCCAAACGTTCTGAGATCTAAAGGTAAAATCAGTCACAGATTACTTCAGCAATTTTTGAGTCAACCATCTACAACCCAATCTTTGTTTCGGATAACTGCGAGAGTTGGTAAACACCAAAGATGCAATTATGAGCGTCAAAACGAAGTACTTGAAATATGGCTTTTGTGTATGGTGCGAAGCATTTCCACCGCGGGGGTGAGAGACACCCCGTCTGGTTTTAGCCTCCTGCAGCCCGGCTGTCCCCATCTGAACTGGCTGTCCCCATCTAAACTGGCTGTCCCCATCTAAACTGGCTGTCCCGTTCTTTTCACAGTTGATGGAGAGAAATGGATGCTTCAGCAGTCGATATTTAAAATCAACGCAGCTGAATCTTTCCTCAAAAGCGCTTGTTCCTCTCGAGTGCTTACAAAGTCTGGACTGTGAAATGGGGTGTGCACACACCCACACCCGGGGGAGATGAACCCCATCGCAGAGCGAAGTGTGCGAGTTCAGCAGTACTGGCTGGACCGCGCGGTGGCTGAAATCTGAGAGCCTAGGTTACGGAGCGTGTCTGACTGCGTGGTGTAACCGTCTTGATCTTAAACCGGTCTTAAAACAACTACGAGGTCCTCCCCTGGACTACAGTCGGACTGTTGCAGAATGGATGAGAGCAGCAGCCAGCCGGCAGCAAAGGGGGCAGTGATTCCCGTTATTTGGGGAGGTAAATACTGTGCATTATTAAATCACAGTTGCGTAGCTCGCTCGCGATACAAATGAAAACACCTTGGGCTTCTCTCCCCATCCTTCCCTCTGTGCTGCTGTCATTACCTGTCACCGAAAACCGCGGAGTTCTCCATCGCCCATTCAGCGAGCCGAAGAGCCGCGTCCCACGTGACGAGCCCGGTGGTTCCTCCAGAGATGATTGCCATGCTCTCGGAGAGGGTAACGCATTCTCCCGTGGGCTGGAGGAGACAGGCAAGGAGAGAAGGATGGATCAGCACAGCCACGGGATCCTACAGCGTACAGCCAGTGTTAGCGCCTGGAAAAAGGTAGGAAGCCCTTGGGGTTCCGGGGGGGTTCTGTTAAAGCCAATTATTGCTTAGTTCGGGTGGCTGAAGGTGATTTGTAACGAAGCCGCGTTCATTCTTACCAGTAAGTAGTTTTTGTAACAGCGAGTGGATTCTTCCTCGTTCAGAATTCCCGCCAGCGCCTCGTACAGTTCATCCAGGGGCTCCGCTGCTGTGGATTCGTGCTGCGCGGGAGAGCGGGGCCGTCCAGGCATCGAATCGTTTGTCACCAAACAGAAAACGTACGGGCATGAAGTGCCATTTTAGCGCACCTCCGGCCACAACATTCACACCGACTGCTGGTGGTTGTCAATACAAACAAGTCAGCCTGACCCGCGGTGTAAAACCGGCGTATTTTCAAGGAAAAAAAACCCACCAAAACCCAGAGTTGCAACCAACGTGAAAAGTGAGCGCTACCTTTTTGATGAGTTCGGTTAGGAAGCCTCTTCTGTACCTGCTGGAAGGGGGATACTTTACACACAGAGGGTGGAGGACAGTCTAAAACGACAAAACAACACCTGGGATTGAAACGGGTTACCAAGCGAAGGTTTTATGGAAGGCTGTGTCGTGGTTTAACCCGGCTGGCAACTCCGCACCACGCAGCCGCTCGCTCGCCCCCCCCCCCCTCTCTGCATGGGGGGGGAGATCGGAGAGAAC
>NW_009258376.1:624583-625266 GCF_000687185.1 Egretta garzetta
CATGGGCTGGAATAGCCCTCTGGTCAGTTTGGGTTAGCTGTGCTAGCTGTGCTGTACTCCCAGCTCGTGATGCCCCTGGCCGAGCAGGAGAAGCTCAAAAAGTCCTTGAGTAGTCTGAGCACTGCTTGGCAACAGCTGAAACCATCAGTGTGTTATCAACATTCTTCTGGTACTAAATCCAAAACACAGCACTATGCTAGCTACTGTGAAGAAAATTAACTCTATCCCAGCCGAAAGCAGGACAGGCTGTAAGGGGCCGGAGCCGTTCACCGGCTCTTGGCGTCATGAAACGCACGGCGGCTCAGGCCGTAGCTAAAGGAATCGACGCCGAGATGGAAAATGAAGTTTGGCGACTTCTGATCAGCCCCTGACGGCTACAGCCCCGCGGCGGCAACCGCGCTTTGCTGCTTGCCAAAAGTTAAACACCCAAGCTGAGGGCAAAGAGCCCAGCTGGCTCCGCTTTGCTTTTCTCTTCTCTCGTTTTTGGTCGGCTGCGGTATTTTGGATTGCCTGTCCCCGGGCCAGGCTGCAGCGCCGTAAGGGCTCATGCGTGCCCGTGGCGACCGGAGCAGCTCCCTTGGCCACCGGGGCGCGGGGCCCGCTGGGCTGGTGGCGGTAGAGCCCCGGGGGCTGCATTTTGATGCTGGGAATAACAGGAGGAGAAGGGAAGGGGCTGTTCCTCA
>NW_009258376.1:626050-633726 GCF_000687185.1 Egretta garzetta
TCGTCCTGACGCGGGTCCTGGTCCCCGCCTGGATCATCCTCTACTACGTGAAGTACCACGTCATGGTGCGTGCGTGACGGAGGGGCTCCGGGGGAGCGAGGGAGCCTGGGTTAAACCCGGGGGGAAGCGGGCACGCCAGGGGTTGGACCGCGGTGCTGGCTGGGCGCTGGCTGCGGGGTAAGGGCGCTCCCCGTGGTCTCTTCACCGCTCGCTTGGCTGGCGCAGATATTTTATGTTCTTTATTTGTTTTGGTCATCTTTTATGGTAGTGACCAGCTTGGCCGTGCTGCCTCCTGCGAGCCGGCCAGCTGCACCTCAGTCATTGCTTTCCTGAAGAAATCACAGAATCCGGGTTGGAAGGGACCCCAAGGATCATCCGGGCCAACCTTTCCGGGCCAGAGCCCAGCCCAGCCAAGGTGGCCCAGCGCCCTGTCCAGCTGAGGCTTGGAAGTGCCCCGCGTGGCGGAGCCAACCCCTGCCCTGGGGAGATTATCCCAGCGGGTGACTGTTCTCATGGGCGAACATTCCCCTCTCGTGTCCAGTTGGAATCTCCCCAGGATAACTTGTACCCATTGCCCCTCGTCTTTTGCTTGTGACTCCTTGCGAAAAGGGAGTCTCCGTCTTCCCTGTAGCCACCCTTTAAAGACTGGTCCGTGGTGATGGGATCCCCTCGGAGCCTGCTCTGCTCCAGGCTGAACAAACCCAGCTCTCCCAGCCCGGGAGCCAGAAAGCCACCTCTTAATCGCTGCTTTCCCGGGGGAACGGGGACCCTGGGGATAAGGGGGCTGCAGCTGCTGGTGTGGGGAGGGGGCATGGCCGGTGCGGCGGCAATGGGACAGGCCTTGCACTGCTGCCCTCTCATCTTGCTTGTGAGGTGTCGTTTTCTTAGCCTGGGCTGTTTCCTTAACTAGGAACCTGGCTTAACGAGCCTGTACTCAGTAGAGCTTGTGGTTTAGAAGGGTCGTCATCCCTGCTGTGGAAATCCTTTATACTTCATCTGGGTAACGCTCATTTTTCCCTGCCCCCTCCCTCCCTTGTGTTTCCCCCCCACCCCTTTCAGAAAATGCCGCACGGTGCTGTTACGTCAAACCCACGGATTTTCCCGGTAAGTCCATCCATGTTTGTTTTCTCTTCCAGCTTGGGAAAACAGGCAGAGAAGGGGCGACCTGGGGAGAAGCACGGGTTCGCGCAGTAGCCGTGCAGGGAGAATTTCTAGGCGGCCGAGCGTGATGCCGTGGGCAGGCCGCCCTGGAGCAGCGCAGTTACAGTATTTCCGAGCCGTTTTCGTCTCGTTCTCGGAGCGGCCAGTCCCTGTTTTGCTGTTACCTCCTTTTGTAGCGGCAAATTTCCAAGCACCCAGCTGACAGCACTGCCCGTTCCCGGCGAAAAACGCAAACGTCCCCTTACGGGATCTCCCGAGGCGACTGGAGCAGGTTCCCTCACTGGAGAAGTGCGCGTGGATCACGCAGGGAACCTCTCCTGTTTGGTTCTCGGTTTCCTACTTGTGCCCAATTTCGTGGGAAGCTGAAGCGCTGGGTCCACCGGGGCGTGAAGGGCTGGTGAAAGCGATGGGGGCGTGCTCCTGCTCCCCCGAAAAGGGGCAAGCCCCGCTGCCTGCCCGTCATGGTGTCGCTAGGAACAGATTGAATGCAAGCGTTAATTACTGCGCGTCTCTGGGAGGGGCTTTGGGCGTCCAGCGCCCCGGTGGAAGCAGGATTATTCACCCTGGAATGGCAGGAGCAGTGACTGTCAGGAGTTGGGAGGAGTTTGGTGCCCAGCGCATTGGTTCGGGCCGCACGAGCTTGGCCCCAGGCGTCCCTGAAGGTCCCCCACGCTCGGGCGTCCCCTGAGCGGCAGAGCTGTGCCACCTCCAGCTTCAGCTTGGGTTTACAAAGCCGGGGGTGTCGGCCTGTTTGGTCTTCGCTGGTTTTCGGATTGCTCCGAGCCGTTACTCGTTGCTTGGTGTGGCGAGTCGGTGGGCAAATGTTCTCACATGAGTTTAGCTCTGCTATTTCTGCCAGCTGCAGATTTTTTTTTTGCGTAACGTCTGCCTAATTGTGCTTTATCTGCAATAAAACGATAAAAAGTTCCATCCCTAGCAACCACATAGCCACGTCCGGAAGGTCAGGCTGCGGGCCTCTGACTTCAGCCTAATTACTCCCTCGCGCTAGGCCAGCTCGG
The DNA here is from genome assembly GCF_000687185.1 of Egretta garzetta. Lineage (NCBI taxonomy): Eukaryota > Metazoa > Chordata > Aves > Pelecaniformes > Ardeidae > Egretta > Egretta garzetta. Next base: position 628,231 of record NW_009258376.1, read on the forward strand.
CAGGCCAAGGCAGTGCCTGAAGCTCTAACACGGAGCAGTGGGGCATTGGATTGATTTTCGAGGGGTTATGTAGCTCTTTGTGGGCTACGGGCTCGCCAAAAGCTGAGCTGTGGTGAAGGTGCTTAGGCGGTGCCCTAAGTCCGAGGCTCGTTTTTAAAACACAACTGCCTCAAAACGTTTGGCTCCTGTTCTGCAGCTGAAGAGGAAGGGGTAAGGCAAGTACAGATTTCGGGTAATTTGGCTGTGGTGTTATTTCTGAATCTTGGGAAATGTTGAGTGAATGAGAATGTCCCGAGCGAGGTGGAGTAAGGGTTTTTTGGGGACAGCTACAGCTTAACTGATGGACTGGGCGGTGTGAAGGGGGAGACGGGGTGTGGGAGAAAACGCTCACCATCCTCCCTCGTTCCATCAGGGGGACAGGATTTTAGAGACGGGAGAAATTATTCCACCCCTGAAAGAAGAACCCCACGAGCACCACTGATGGCAAACGGCTGATGTCCTTCTGCCGCGAACAAGGCGAGAACTGCAACGGCTTTCTCTCTCTTATAAAAGAGTCTTTATGCTGCGTCGCCTCAGCCTTTCTGTCATTTGTCTTCTCCTTAGTCCATGTTATTCCAGTTGCTACCGTGTGGGAGTTTCTTTGCCTTCACTGAGCTTTATTGCTAAATCCTGGTGATCTCTGACCCCCCTGCCTCAACTGTTTTTTTTATCTGACCTGACAAGACCTGGCAGCGTGACAATGTGGGCCTCGGAGTAGCAGGAGAGGTGCTACAGGTCCCAGGGGACCGTGGAGTCGTCTGCTCACAGGAGGGGGGTGTCACGGCGAGCTCCTGCGCACGCACGCACCGGCTGCCCGCTCCCGGCCTGGCGAGCCCTGTTCCACCAACGGGCTCTGACAGACACTTCCAGGACAAATTAAGCTCCCACCTATGTCATCCCACTTCTCTGCCAAGAGAGGGTAGCAGAAGCGGCGCTGCTGCCAAAAATTCTTTATTCTTTACCCTTTAGCACTTCCTTTTCTGTCTTCAGCCCTTTCTGAGTTGGAGTCTTCCTGCCCTCGCTGGCCCCACCTCCCCGGGGCACTTCGTACTGGGGAAGGCTGGCCCCTAATCAAGTGCTAAATCTAAATTTTGGTGGCTACTTTGGGGATAGAAATGACTCAACCAGCAATCCAAAGGGTAACCCGAGGCACCTAAGGGGAGGGGCTGGGAGAGAAGCCCCTCGTGACCTCATGGAACCACGTGTGACCAGTATAGCCAGCGTTTGTGAGGTCAAGGAGACGGGCAGGAGCCCCTCTGCTATCCCCGGGGGCAGCCAGGCCTCTCGTAACCCCTCCAGTACGGACTCGCACCAACAGGGCCATGGCCAACGCAGGCGTGAAAACCCTCCTGCAGTCGCAGGGGCCCAGGGAGGCTATGGACCCTGCGTCAGGCAGCCGGCCATCACTGGGAGGCTCTGGAGGGGGGCACTGGGGAAGCTTGAGGGTCCCTGGGGGGCTCGAGCGTCAGCAGGGGTGGGTGGGGGGCACCGGGGAAGGTAGAGAGTCAAGGGGAAGACTGGGGAGTTAATGGGGACTATTGAGGGTTATCAGTGGCAATAGGAGGGCAATGGGGCTAGTAGAGGGCTTGTGGGGGCCGCAGGGCTCTGAGACCTGTGCTTCCTTCCCGTGGCCATGGGGGTCCCTGTCACCACCTCTGCCCCACGGTGTGTCAGGCCCCCCAGCGCGGAGTTCCCCAGGAGCGCTCCTGCCCAAAACTGCTGCAACCTGAAGCGAACCTTCGCCTGCACCAACTTGCTGCTGCTCAGCCTGGCCGACCCCAACGACGCCGCAGACAAGGAGGCTTCCCCTGGCCCCCGCCTGTGCGCGCCGTGCCCCGAGGAGAGCACCCAGCCCACTGCCCTTCCGGTGAGTGACCCCTGGGGATGCCCCACCTCCCTGGGGTCCCCTGACACCCCCACCCCACTGACGAGGGACTGGTTGGGGTGTCCCACCTCTCCAAGGTCCCCCTGCACGCTTCTGCAAGGCTTGTGAGGGACTGGGGACCCTGACATCTCCTTAGGACACCCATGGGGATGCCCGATACCCCCAGGGTGCCCAGATTCCCCCACGGAAGGCCTGACACCTCTCCCCCTCTAGTGAGAGACCCCCCCAGGACTGCAGGGTAGTACCCCCAGAGTCCCACAGACATCCCCACAGCTCTAGCACCCCTAGAGCCACCCCTGATCCCCCACATCCCCAGGCTGTGGGGCCCAGGTGGCTCTTCTAGGCCACAGACCGAGTCCCAAATCTGAAGGACTGGTGTGGGTCAGCTTGTGGGGCCCCGGGATCACCTGGACATTTTGGAACAGATAAACCCTGCCTGGGTAGAGGGATTGGATCTCTCTCCCTCAATTGGGGAGGGGTTTGACTGTCACAGTCCCACCAAAAAAAGACAATAGAGGACACAGAAGATGTCCTGGCAGGAGAATTCATCACCACCGCCTCGCCTGTCCCACTGAAGAAGACCGCACACGGCACTCGGGGCGCAGGAGGACCACCCACCCGCTAAGACACCGTGCTGCTGGCAGCGTGCGGGGCCTGCGCCGTGAACGTGCCTCTTGTAATACAGCCTGGCTCTGCCCTCGGGAGCTCTGGGCCTCCGTTACACCTCTCAAAAATCTTTTGAGTCTTATTTCCCTCTTGTGCTGAGTGGGGGCGATGCGTTACCTCGGCAAATCGAAACCTTCCTGGGTTCGTCCTCTGCTACAGCCCCCCCATACACATACGTACACACGGGAGTAAGGGGAGTGCACCCAGGGACATCGTCTACGTAACTTCCTTTTGAGATCCCTACGAGCTAAAAAAACGAGAACCACTCTGATCGGGGACAGATACGCACACACACATATATATGATATATTTAGTCAAGAGTTACATTTCTTTGCATCTGTCTTGTTGCAAAAAGCTTTCCATTGCAACAGCCCAAGGAACATGGAGGAAGACCTCCTCCCAAATAGGTGACGGATGATATGCTCCAGGCTGTGACTTCTGCCCAGCTCTCTGGAGAGCCACCAGGTCCCCTCCTCCATCAGGCTGCAAATGGTTGAGGGCAGGTACCCGAAAAGAGCCGCTTGCTGGTCCCGAGCTCAGGTAAATGAGGCTGAGCAGGAGGTAAACGCTCGTTGGTGCCTTGGGAAGCAAGGACTGGAGGGTCCCCGAGTGGGTGAACACCCTAGCCCTTCCTCTCCCCCACCCCGCGCGCCTCGAGCAGGGGCTGCTGGCTCCAGCACTGGCTGCGAGAACTCAGCCAAGAAGCCTCCCTGTCCTCGTCAACGCCGGCGGTGCCATCCTTCATGCTGGGTTAGCTGGCTCTGCCCCAGGTCACCTCCCAGTTTCTCCCACCCCACAGGGTATCCCCTTGCGCAGTAGCTCACGGCCAGTGCCGGGCAAGCTCGTTTAGGAGACACTGAGGATATGGAGCTGTCTCGGTGCCCGTGTCTACGCCGATGTACGGTGGAACCTGTGAGGGTTCATACGGTGTTTGCTTGTTGGGGCTTGACTGTGTGAGTCCCTGGGGCCGGACAGGAGCTGAGAGAAGGGGCTGATGCTCTTGCAGCGCGGCTCCCCACCAGCTCTGCAGCGTGGTGGTGACTGGGGGAGAGCCTCCGCGGCTGGAGGAAAGCCAAGTTTTCCACCATCGTTAAAAGAGGATGAGATTCGCCGGGTGGTTGCAGGCCAGCCAGCTTTGCTTCAGGCCCCGGGGAAAAACATGGAATAAGTCCTTGTAAAGAAAGCATGGCAGGGGGAAGAGATGGGAAGCGGTCATCGGGGAGTTAAAATGCGATTGCTTTCTGTGATACCACGGCGAGGTTTGGTCAGGGGGGAGCAGTGGATGACACTGACCTTGCCTTCAGCGAGGCCCTCAGTGCTGCGAGGGCGTTTGTTTCCAGGAATGCGGTTCCCTGAAATATTGATGCCGCTGCTGCGTCGGCTGAATGTTTGATTCCCTTTATAATCAACGACAGGAATAGGAGCTTACCTGGAATAACTGGAACCCTCCGTCTTTCTCCATTGCTGATAGATGAAGACATGATGGCCAGTAAAATTTACATGCCTCATCGGAAATTAGGTGATGTGAATCCCAGTCCATGTGACTTCCTACCAGAGCTTGCTGGCGTTCAGCCACTGCTCAAAATCGCTTTGTAACTGGGCAAGGTTTTATACGGTTATTCTCCAAAAACAGAGGGCTGAGCTGATAATGTAATTTCAGGCAGGAGCTCCCCCGTCGCACCAGAAGGGCTGGAGGTCAGCAGCTGGTTTTTTCGTGCTGTGTAGATACGGAGAGTGCAGCGACGCCCCCACCCCTCCTCGCTCAGCACCGTGCAGTCATACTGCTCATGTCTCAATTAATAATCATATGCATAACAAAGGAGGCTTAATTCAACTGCCCACACGCAAGCATGCAGAGACATTTTGAGGCGCTTTTCCTTGTCTCCAACTGCTGCTGGGTAAGGTTGAAGGTATGAAGGGTGTCCAAGCGTGTTGCTGTGAGCTGAGTGCCCGTTTGGTGCTGTAGATGGTGAGAGGTCCCGCTCCAAACAGCCACCGTGGTGGAAACGGTGGTTTCTTTTAGGGACAGGGTTTAGTGGTGGGATGGCAGGGTTAGGTTAAAGGTTGGACTCGATGATCTCAAAGGTCTTTTCCAACCAAAGTGATTCTATGATTCTTTCTAAGCCCTACTTCACCCTTTCTCCAGGGGATGCTGATGGGTTTTGGCCTACAGTGGCCAGGGGAGCCCCGCCGGCCATCTGGCAGGGCCGTGCGCTGGGAGACCAGCCCTGGGCTTTCCCCGGGGGCAGGCTGGGCGCTGGGCGAGCACCGAGCCCCACGATTTCCCCGGTCCAGGAAACCTGCGAGCGAGGGCAGCGGGGAACTGCTCTTCCCTGGTCCACCCCCGGAGAACAAAGGGAGAGCTGCTTCTGCAGCCTCTAGAAAAGGTCTGCCTACAAACGCACGCATCGCTCTGACCAGCAGCTACATCTTACGCACAGAAGCAAAAGCTACCCACGTGGCTGTGGGTCCCTGCATCGTCTTTCAGAAGACTGCCAGGTCTCCCAAACGTTGTCGCTGTCACAGCTCCCCTCAACTGCCCAAACACAGCGCTTCGGCTCCCCTTTGGGGAGGGTCCAGCAGCCTGAAGGGAACGTTCCCCCAGTAAGCAGCTTGTCCTTTTCCAGTTAGCAGCCATTAGCCCCCCCGTCCAAGCGCGGTGGCATGAACGCCGCTGCTCGTGCTGGAACGACGGCCGTTTCTTTCACTCCTGTGCCTGCCGGATCGACGTGGCCGATTCACATCTGGGGTTCCCCCCCCTCCCCATTCTCACGTGTGACTCCGGGAGGGGCGCAGCCCTGCACCCCGAGCTCAGCAGGCTTCCTGAGAAGCTTGCTCCCGCGTCGCACCCCGCTGGGGCCGGAGGGGCTGGGGCTGCTGCTTCAAGGGGTGAGGCTGGCAGCGGG
>NW_009258376.1:635195-653685 GCF_000687185.1 Egretta garzetta
GCTGCCGAGGGCCAGCTCCGGGGCTGCACCGCAGCAGAGCCCGCCGGAGCCGCCTGTCCTGCAGGGCTGCAGGCACTCCAGCCTCCGGGTTAGAAACCCGCCTGCTGGGGGCCGAGCAGGGGTCCGTGCAGAGTTTCTAAAGCATTTGCGAGTTTGCCCCTTTCGAATCGGTCGCCTGGCTCTCGTGCTGGGGTCTCGGACGCATCCGAAGGCTGCTCGGGCCCCGACGCCTCAGCGAGACCCCTGGATTTTGCTGCAGCGGTAAGCACGTCAGCCTCCAGACCCTGGATGCAGAAGTCTGTTACGGTGGATGGAAAAGGCTCTCTGCGCTGGCCAGCCTCTCCATTTTCTGAGCAGCTCTCCCCTCCCCGTGCCTGCTTCTGGGGTGCATCCCTTCCCTCCCGAGCATCAGGAAAGAAATGTTTCGGGTTGGTTGCCCGGTGAACTGCTGGGGGAGAGCGAATAATGTGCACGTTGTGTTTGAAATGTCACGTTGTATCCTCCAACCGTTTTTTCAGATCGAAATCTCAGCTGGTGCTCAGCGCTCCGTAGGCCTTCAGGCCCGGGATGCGGATGGGTAGTTTTTCATGGTCGGACAGAAGGTTATCTGGGAAGCGCTTACTGTACGTGGCCTGGGGCGTTTGTGCACGGACGGTGGTGCGCTGGTGCTGGCGACCAGGAGGCTGGTTTAGAGGGAGCCGAGGTGGAGATGAGCGGCACGGATCGCAGCCGCTGGCTGATGGAGATGGGCTGCAGATCCCGGCCCTTGCTGATCTTGCCATCCTTTGCTCATCGCCACCCGGGACTCGTAGGGACTTAAGCTCCAGGGGCTGTGCTCTTTGCGAGCTGCCACCTTCCCTAACCTGGAGCAGACCTGTGGTGGGAGGGCGGCCGAGTGGCCGACCGGCCTCCTGCGGCCCCGTGAGTCTGCTGGTGATTTTTGCGTGGCCGTTTCTTGAGACCCGCTGCCGCACGGACTGGCTTTTGTGTCTGAGTGAGCCGGAGCAGGACTGAGCTCTGCCTGAGGAACGAGCTGCGGTAGCGTAACGTGTCGGAGAGGCGTGATTCAAATCACCGTGATTTTATGTACGTGGGGATAGTAACGAGTTTGAAGTTGCATCAGCTTCTGTTTGTGTCCAAGGCTTTAGCAGCTGAGGGCAGAAGGCAAGACCCAACACTGCTCCCTTCCCCGGGTGCGGTTGGAGGGCTGGAGAGGCCTTTGAAGGTTTGATGTGACTTGCTGGGTTTGCGAAGCCATATTGCTTTGGCAGGAGAGGCGGCAGCCTCCTCGAGCCTGATGACTGGGTGCGGAAGGGAACCCGAGGCGTGGGCCAGGCATAGTGTCTTTTGAATCGGAATAAATATCGAAAAACAAACCAGGACTGCTGAAGCTACACACAAGAAAAGGTCGGGCATCCTGCCTGGGCTCGGAGCCGGCTGGCGGTAGCGGAAGGGCTGGGTGACCTGGGGGGTGCCCTGGTGGGATGCACTGGTTACCCCGCCGCGGTCCCCGGGGCTCCCTTTATCTTTGCTCTGGGCACTCTTTATCTTTTCTCTGAATACCGCTGGCTGTGCAGAGGGAAATGGCCTGGGCCCTGGTGTTGCCTCAGCCAGCTGAGCGCAATTAGCTTTATCTTGTGGAAAATACAGTGCTTTCATCCGGCCCGGAGGTTTTGTCAGAGCTTGCCAAGATTGGAGTGGTTGCACGTGAGACCTAGACACAGAGAGACCCAGCCGGTCCCCAGGCCGGCGTGCACAGACGTGGCTGTGCCGGTCGGCTCTCAGGTGAAGTGCAGGTGGGAGAAATGCTTTTTTCCTCCTGCTTCACCCGAAGCCAGGCTTCTGTTCGTTTCTGGGTCTGTTCTGCCCCTTTCTGTGAGCAGAGAGGGGGCGGGGGAGGAACGGATCCTGTGGCATTTCTCCAAGTGAGGGTCTTTACGAAGCAAGGGGAGGCTGGAGCGAAGGGTTGTGGCTGCCCGCGGTCAGACCCGGGGGCTGGGAGAGGTTTGGAAAGCGTCAGAGCCCGGTGTCCTGCCGAGACGGCTCTCTCCTAGCGCCCGGTGCTGGGAGCAAACTTGCCGACAGCCGATGTGCCGGAACGCGGGGCTCCGAGAAAGGTCACGTACAGTGCAGCCTTGGGAAAGCTGCTTATGCGGGTGGGACAGGTGAGTCAGTGGCTTCCTCCTCATTTTCCGTCATAATCCCGCTCTTCGGAGCGAGACGTGCTGTCTGCCTGCTCCCCGGCAGCCTCCTGGAGCTGCCTTCGTTTGCCTCCTCGCCGGCTGCTCTTGGACCCTGCCGGAGCGTGCAGCCCTTTGCAGGCCACCGTCACTGAGCCGGGCAGGGAGGAGCAGGCTACTACCACATTTCTGCCGCGCTCTTGTTGCTATTTGCAGCGTCGATGCTTGCCTTGTATTTAGCAATGGCAGCTGAGGAGGCCAAGGGAGGCAGAGGGGCTGTTGCCTGCGCCTGAGAAACGTTTAACGCTTGCCTTCGCAGCTCCCTTCCCTGCGTGTTGGCAGCTCTTGGGTTGGCTGGTAGGAAATGCCGGTGATGTTCCCCAGATCTGCTCGTGTTCGGTCTCTTAAAAGATGAGGAGGGGTTTTGTGTGCCGTTTCCTCTTTGCACTGGAAAAAAACTGCTGGTGCCCGGGCAGGAGGGAGAAGGGGGAGCCCTGGGAAGGAAATAAGATCCAAAGAAATGTGTCGCCAGCAGAAAGAGCAATTGTGTTCCTGCATTTACATGGCAGAGCCTCGTCCTGTTCAGGCAGCCGATGTTTGACAGCCAAGAGAATACATTTATATTGATGTAATTAGTGGGACGTGGAGTTTGCTGAATGGCTTGGGGGCAGCACGCTTTTCAGCCTAACTCCAGCAAATGGATCAGGGGAGGGTTGGAACGCTGCCGTGGGTTGCTGGAATTGGCCCTTTGGGTTTCTGGAGGTTGAGTACATAACTGCTGATATTTCCTATTGTGCCGTACCCTGCCTAGTTGAAAAGAAAATAACTTGAGGGAACGCGGGGCTATTTTTGCCAGCTTGAGATGATCAAGTTTGATTTCTAAAAATTGAAGCCGAGTCTTTAGGCTTGCCCATTTAAACCGGTATTGGAACCATCTCTCTGTTCCTCTACAAATGCATGCCTCTGCGCTTTGCCAGTGGTGTAAACTCTAATGTGTGTTCATAAAAAAAGAAATAGCTGTTCTGTTCCTGCAATGCAGCCCCTTTTGTAGCAAGCCAGGGCGCTAGCTAAATGCTGCGGGACTGAACAGCGTCGGAGGGTGGCGATTGCACCGTGTCAGGGAGGCCAAGCTGGCATCTCGCCCCCGTCCTGGGATCAGCAGCCCTTCCCAAAGCTGCAGGGTTCTCAATACACGTTCGCTTTGGTGAAAGAGAGACCGAGACCTTACAAAAAGCTGCCGTCCCCCTCCGGTGATATCGCCCAGCTGCATTTCTATAACGTGCAGCACCAAAGTTTCCCCTTTGGCATCTTGTTCCCAGCGCCAGCCCGGATGATTTTGGTTTACTGAGGATATCACAGGCAGCTTCCCAACCTGCGCCGCGTTGCGTTCCTCTGACAGCAGAAGGTCCTTCTGCTCCTGCCGCAGCAAGGTCTGCAGAGAAGGTAACTCCGACAGCTGTGCCGGGTACCAAGTGAGCTCCCTCTGTACTTGTGCTGGTCTGTGGAAGCGGGAGCACGGCACGAGGGTCCTCGCGTGCTGGGCTGTGTCCTCCCCACCCCGTGGCAGCCCTGCTCTCCAGAGAGGCTGCAGCACCGCTGTGGTCAAGGACTTGCTCTCCAGCTTGCCTGCATCGGTCACCGGCCTGCCCGACTCAGGCCAGCGGACAGAGCTCGGGCAGTCCTTGGAATCTCAGCACAGGTTTTATTTTAAGCTGCTGGGTGTTAAGCGGTTTCTCTTCCTAGCCCATGCGTACGCAAACACGTCTTCTGCAAGAAAAATGACGTGGTGTCACGTAGACTGATGTGGGCACTTGTGGGGTGTGCCGTCCTGGGCTGTGCCGTCCTCTGGTGTTTGTCTCTCTGGCTCTCCTAAGTCTTAAGCCTTTCCAGTGAGCAGGAGTGGCTTGACTGTGTGCCTTGGAGATGCTCTCGGCCAGGAGTTCCCTGTGTAGCCAGTGCTGTACAGACCCTTGGGTTTAAAAGGATCGGGATGGTCCTCCTGAACCTTAATCAGGCCCTTATTTACTTTTTACTGGTTCCCGAGGGGGGTCTCTTGCCCTCTCTGTAACATTCTCCGTTTGCTGGTTTGGTTCCACGAGCAGCACGTGTCCAGGCATTCACCACAGGTCGCCTTTTCACAGAATCCCAGCCTGGCAGGGGCTGGAAGGGCCCTCAGGAGCTCACCCAGTGCCACCCCCCTGCCCAAGCAGGCTCACCCAGAGCAGGGGGCACAGGACAGCGTCCAGGTGGGGGTTGAAGATCTCCAGAGAAGGAGACTCCACAGCCCCCCTGGGCAGCCTGGGCCAGGGCTCAGGCACCCTCACAGTCAATAAGTTCTTCCTCACGTTCAACTGGAACCTCTTCTGCTTCAGTTTGTGCCCATTGCCCCACTGCCTGGAAATCTCAGTGGTTCTGGAAGAGAAAAGCTCTTTGTGAATTCCCCATCACCTACCCCAGGGGCTGCACCTGACGGTGGGGCTGTGGGGAGAGCAGGCAAGGTGGTGGGGGCAGAACCGGGTCTGGTGCTCTTGCGTGCTTCTGCCGCGCTCCCGGAGAGGCTCAGCGATCACGTTGTTCTGGCTGAATCCTCATTTGCTCCCTCCCCAATCTAAAAGAGAAACAGAGTGTGCTGGTGAGCCAACCAGTTATGGACAAGGGTTCTTGTTGCGTCCATCTGATAAAAGCCTGTCCCAAAGGAGACAACACTTTGTCAAAGTATGAATTTCATTAGAACAGGTTGTTTCAAGAGCAGAGAGTGTGAAGGGGGAAGGGGAAATGTCTTGGGGGAGGGAGGTTTGCCGAGGCAAGTATTCCAACGTCATGCCTTCTGCGGGTGGGATGGGCCTGTTTGACAGAACCAGAGGAATTTGTACTTTTGAATTTCCAGTAGGTGTAACTGCTAACGATGTCCTGGCCATGCGGAGTAATTAACATCTGTTTCTGTATTTGAACATTCAGGCAGTGTGCCCCTCCAGACATCCCTGCGTTCACATCCGGAGCCCTTGGGAGATCCTGCCCTGTTGCTAATTGTCGAGAGCTGTCCAGAATCCTTATCGTTAAGATCCTGCTGTGCTCTTGAGGTGTTGCGTTACCTGCACGACGACAGCTCTTACCGGAATGCTAAGCAGCCGCCGCCGTCAGAGGGAGTAAGGCCAGTGGTGGGAACAGAACCATCAAGTCAAAGGTTCTGAACCAAACAAAGGTTCTGAAACGACGAGTGAAGAATCTGAGTTGACTCAAAAGCAGATCGGTTCCTGCCTCCGGGTGGGACCGAGCCCCAGCCCATCACCAGCTGGATGCCGCGGGAAGCACAGAGCCTTCTCAGAGCTGTGGTTCAAGTGGATGCTGACTGAGTGACCTAAAATGTGAGGTTGGTTGCATGTGCAGGTGCAATGCTGATCAGCCCCGAGCCTCGGGAGCCATTCGTTCTCACGTGCCTTTCTTTCCTCTCCCTTCCCCAGCTCGGTGCAGCAGCGGCTCCTCCTAGCAGGCTCGGTGTGCTGCCCGCGGCTCTGTGCAGAGACCTTCTAGCATGCTCCTCCACCCGGGCCGCTCCGCTGGTGCCAACAGCAGCCGCTCGACCCCAGGGACGCCAGGCTGACTTCGCACCAACTGGGCATTGGACCTGCAGAGCAGAAGCCGTCTTGGGTGAGCGGCTTTTCTGACTGTGGTTGGCTCTGTGCTGGGCTGGGAGGGGCTGAAAGGAAAAAGACCTTTCCTCCTCTGGCTTGTAAGCACCGTGACCCTGCTTCTTGTCTCCCACGCCTCTTGTTCTTGTCTTTTTTTCCTTGTTTTGTTTCCTTCTTTGAGTGTTCCTCTCTCCTTGCTGTCTTTGTGAAGGCTGCGTGCCCCTGTGGGTGGGGATACCGGCGTCCCCTCGTTTTCTCATGGCAAAGAGGAAACAGGAAGAGTGGAAGAGGAAATGTGGGGTCTTCCAGGACCTCGCAGTCTTACGCCGTGGAAACTGCGTGACTGTCCCAGGGTGTGCTTGAGGCAGTGCAAGGGCAGGGAATTCATCGAAGAAACTCTGCGCTGCTTTGCCTGCAGTAACCACAGTGCCGAGTGGCGGTTCCCAGCCCGGGACTGGGACAGAGAGATGACTGTGTTGTGCCTTAAGTGGCTGGGGCTGCTTCCAGCCTGGCGATTCAGAGCCTGCCCTGCAGGGACAGGGAGAGGTGGTGGGAAGCCAGTCCGAGCTTGTGCCTTCAGGATGCGCTCGCGGTGTCCACTGCAGGAGAGCATCTGGTGGTGGTGTCCCTGTGTTTGAATGAGCAAGGCTGATGTGGCCTTATCCCAGGCCAGGGCTTTGGATTAATCGAGTGGTCGCTGGTGTGCTGTGTGTTGGCTGGTCTGGTCCGCCTGGGTGCTTATGGGCTAGGGGGAGTCTCCGTGTGCCTTTGGTGTCCAGCCTCAGCAGAAGGTCTGCAGGGATCTCTTGCGGTTTGGGGTCAGTGAAGCCAGGCCGTGAGCACTCTGGTCTTGGAACGGTGACTGTCACCAGGCAGGCGTTGGCTGAGATCTGCGCCACGGCTAGCTCTCAGCTGTGGGAGGGATGAAGTAACGTTCCTTGCTCTTGGACCGGTTTTGATGCGGCCTCGGAGAGCGTTGTGAATGCTGCTGCAGGTGCTCACAGCCCTTGTTCCCATCGCCGGACCTTGCCGCACGAGGCGCTTTAGGAAGCGGAGCCTGGTGGAGGGAAGGCTGGGGGTCTGGGGCTCGGGATGTGTCTTGCAAGGCATTTGAGAGCAGCTCCTGTTACATGACCTCCTCTCCATCTGCCCGTTCGGGTTAACGGGAGTTCAGGATGCAGCCAGCTGGTCTCGGTGAAGAGGTGCTCCGTCGCTGTGCGGGGAGGTACCCTGGGTGGCCGTTCGGGCCGGCTTTGCTGTAGCAAAGGCAGTTTCTTCCTCAAAGCATCTGCGTTATGGTTCAGCCCTCTCATCTTAGCATACAGCATTTTCCTTCTGCGATCATTATATTTGTTCAAATAACTGCTCTCGTGGGCAAATATCGCTCAAGGCGTTGTGTAATTGAACGCATCCTACAGTTGGAGCTGTATCGGTGTAGCTGAAGAGGAGCCGCTTGTGATGGAGACGGTAAGCCAGTACGGCCACTCCGGTGAGGAGAGGGCAGTATCGTCGTGGCGTCAGGCACTGTTGTATCTGTCACTTCAGCTGTACCAGGTGTCATTCCAATCGTGTCATTTCAATGACAGCATTATCTCCTAACAGAAATAGTGGCACGGTGACGACACCAGTGGGCAGAGGGATTCACGTGTTTTTCAGGATCACCCAGGACAGAGTACGGGTGCAATCTGGAGGTGGAGAGGGGTGAACAGTAATGTGATGCTTCTCCGTTAGGTTATGGCACCAAGCTGTGCTGGAAGAGGAGCTATCTTCTTGTCCCCTCTGGGTTTTGCTCCCCCTGTCCCACCCCTCCGTGCTCCCCTGGTTCCCTGTGCTCGTGGGGCAGGCAGCAGCCTCTAGCGCAGTTCTCGGCAATTCCCACACTTTTATCTCCCGGTGGTTTCTGATGGAAATGCCAAATGCCACTGTTGTCTGTCAGGCTTATCCTAGCTCTGCGCTTGCCTGAGGCACAGCCAGGGACGTGGTGGTTTAAATCTAGGCCAGTTGGTTGGAAATTGGGACGTGGTGCCTGATCAAAGCCAGGAAAGGCCAAATTGCATTAAAATGGCAGGAGGAGACACCCAGGTACTGCTGCCCTTGTGTGAAGAGTCCATGTGGCTCTGGACAGGGCAGCGTGGTGACGACGGGGAGCTGTCTCTAGCAAGGGACGCAGCTGGATGTGGCTTGGACGAGTTACGTGTTTACCGTCTGTCTGATCTGTGTTAGAATTAACGCTGTGGCTCGAGTGCCTGGGGACAGCGTGCTCGGGGGACGTCTCCTGCACCCTCCGTCTCTGAGACTTTGCTTTCCAAGCCCGTGCCCTGGGTTTTCACTGGCTGTGAGACCCTGCTTCTTGCTGCAGCTCTCTTCCCTTCCCTCCCCTTCCGCAGTGGCCAGCTCTTCCTCTGCTTATCTGGCAGCTTAGCATGATCTGAAGGTACAATCCCTGATGTCCTTTTGGCTATGACCTCGTGTTTGTGCTGTGCCTGGGCACCCATGGCCCCCTACGAGTTCAGCTTGCTGAGTGATGGGAGGACCATCATCGGTCAGCAAGGCCCGTTCCCTGCTGCTGAAGACAGTCGTCCTGTGCAGGTCATGAGCTTCTCCAGGAGCTCTCTGTTGGAACTAACTCTCTGCTTTTTTCCCCAGTGCTTCTGGAGCAGCTGGTCCAGAGGTCTGCTCCCTGAAAGGTTAGAAACCCTCCTCTGACTTCCAGTATCCAGTTTTCCTGGGCTGGGTTATTCTCCTTGTGCCGTTGCAGAGTGTCATCTTGCAGATGAGAGATGACTTGCAAATTTTTTTTCCTCCCCTGGTTCGCTGTAACCTTTATGTCCTGCACCAGTCGTGGCTCTCGATGCAGATTTGTCCTGAGAAATGTGTTGAAAGCTGCTTTGTTTTTTCCATCGCTTCTTTTTGGGAGGTTGGTTTTGCTGGGCCCCATTTATTTCCGTGTTGTGCTTTTGAGTGTTTTAAGCGCAGGTGGGGTTGTGAGCTGCACAGTTTGTGGATGTTAGCGAGTACAGAAGAGCACTTTTTGTGCTACTGTCACTTCTGTTGTCTTTTTTTTTTTTTTGATGTTTGTCCTTGCTGCTTTTGCCATCTTGCCCCTTCAGGAGGGAGAGATGTTGTCAGAAACAGTCGACTCAAGGTGAACCTGATAAAGCAATGCATTGAAGAGCCAGTGCCTGGCTCTTACTTGTGGCTCTTATTCATGTTTATCTCTAGCTGTGAATGTGCAATAACAACAGTTCTGTTCTGCACAGGCTGGCACAGCCTCAGACAGGAAGATCTGCTGTTTACCAATCAACACTCTGCTCTAAGTGAGAAAGGGGGGGAAAAAAAAATGTTTTATTGCTGCTGGGTAGCCCAGAGTGTGGTTAAACCTTTCTGAAAAAAAGAGGAAACTAAGAGCACATGTGTTACTCAAGACGCATTTTTCCTGGCAAGAGTCCCGTGCGTGCGTTCTTCCTGCAAAGCGTCCCTGCTTATGCTGCTTCCCATTAAATCTATAGCATACTGGTAGCAGGCAAGTAAAAGCTTTCTGGTTTTATAATGCAACTGGCCTCGGCAGGCAGTCTCTCGAGGTGATTCTTCAGCCTGGCATGTTTGCCAGCCGGGGCAGTCTGTGGGCTGAGCGGGATGACAGAGCTCTGCTACAAGGATTATAAATACAGGGAGGAAAAGATCTGGAAATTAGCTCTGCTGGTAAAGCTTCCCCAGATGAGATGCTGTGGCTTGGCTTGTTTTGTTTCTTCCCCGTGTCTGTCTGTCTGTGGCATTACCGTGATGTTGCTAATGAGCCCAACCACACCAGCCCACACACGCTGCCGTTAACGCCGCGCTGGAAAGCCAGCCGCCGTCGCTGGTGAACTGGAGGGTGCAAGGGGCTCGTTGCACTTCACTGGAGCAATGTTAATTGGCTTAATAGAGCACTGGGGTTTTAAAGATTTGGTTTTCGCTTGCATTTGGGTGTTTTTTTAGTGTGTGTGCACTCAGACCCTGCTTGGGCAGTGCCTTTGTTGCCGTTTTCGTGCTTGCTCAGAGAAGGACCTTCCTGCTCTTCGGTTGTCAATGGAGATGGGGTTTGAAGCTAACACTTATTTTGGAGAAACCTTCCTGTCCGCTGCTTCTCCCTCTTTTTCTCCCCATAGCTTGTAATTAAGGTGTTGATTGCCCTTTCAAATCTGTATAATCCCCTCTCTCAAAGTGACATTGCTAGATTTCCAGTAGCTCACTGGATAATCTGTCACTGGTTTGCAGCGTCCTGTGCAAGGCAGAAGAGGAAACTTTCTTCCGACTTTGACGCTGGTTGCTTTGCGGCTAAGCTGGCTCTACAATAAATCTACTTTTCCTATCAATCTTTCGCTTCAGGCTTTGGACACCTCTTCCTCTGCCTGCATACTTATGAAGAGTCAGTGCTGGGCATTAAATGCAGCTCAGCCCAACTCAGCTGCTGTGTATGAGTTTCTTCTGTGTTAAAAGTTGGGCCAGAACCAGTTTCAAGGCAGCTGAAAGAAGGTAAAGATCCTCAAGCTTGCCTTTGCATGTTAATGACCATGGCCGGAAAGATGTGCTGCTGTTCGGGACTTTGCTGAAGTGTAGCATGAAGCATGAGGTCCCGTTCTGTGCTGGTCTAGGACTCCCAGTTAAATTATCTTGTTACCTCGTTAATAGCCCATCTGGAAATCTGTTTCCAGGCAGCTAATTTCATCTAATGATATCTCCGCAAGTAGCGCACCAATCTTATTTCTCACCGTGATTTGGAAAACAGCTCATTTGCAGCTTCCAGTCCCTTAGATTCCCTCTAAGGCTGGAACATCTGACTTGCCTCTCTTCTCTCAGCCCTGCTGCCCCATAACAACGTTCGGGTAAGTTTTGCCCTTCTCTCCGTTTTCCCTGTCCTCCCGTCTGCAGTGCTCGCGCAGTCCCTGCTGTCCTAGTGCCTTGCGAACCCGACGACTTCTTGGCCCTGGGAGGTAGGGCAGTGCTTTCTGAGTCATGGGACTGTGCCCCGAGTCACACGGGAAGCTCTGTGGTAGAGCAGGAGGGCTGAAAAAGCCTCCCACGTCCCAGCTGAGCGTGCCAACCGCTGGCCTGTCCTTCCTGTTATACCTATGCCTCAGTCCGACCTTGGAGGTACCTTCCCACCCCTCCCTGCCAGAAACTTTGCAAGGAACTGGAGCTTGCTGACACCGTAATTTCTTGCCAAGACTGCGGCACTCGGGAGGAGCAAGGACAGGAAGAAAGAGCAGCAAAACTTTGTCACCCAAGACACCAGCTTTGTGCAAGGCACCTGCTGGGCATGGAGCAATTCCAGTTTGCTTGGCTGCTTTGCAACAGGGGTCCTGCGGGTGATCACGGGATCTCTGGCTGCACCGGAGCTGTAGAGCTCTCGTTGGGTCGGTGTTGAGAATCTTGGATTTCAACCTGTCCTGCATCTGTCTGAGGTGGATGTCTTGTGGCTTGTCTGCTCTTTCCTCCCTGCCTTGGGGAAAAAGAGAGATTGTTCTCCCTTCTTCCCTTATGGTTACTTCTTTTACCAGGGTCCTCTCAGCACGGCGAATACAAGCCGTGCTCTGCTTGGTGCCGGTACCTGGCTTTGCATGTCCTGGGGTTCTGCCCCCCTGCCCTGCAGAGCGGGGAGCCCGGCCGGGTGTCATTTATTGCGCACACAAATGCTTGAGCTTTTTTGCCCTTGCTTGGTTGGCATGACACACCATCAGGCCTCTACTCTGCATCCTTCCTATACCTATACTATACCTATACCTAATAGAGTTACGGATTTCACATATCCTCTGTGACTTTATAAACTTCTTAGGCTGACATGTCTCACGCTGGGTACCTTACCCGTCCCTGCACGCCGTTCCCTGCGTACCCTGGGCCCTTGTGAGCACGTGTCTGCTCCGGTGGTAGGTGGGGAGATCTCCTCTGCCTGGTGGCAAGATGAGTTGAGGGTCAAGGGTCTGCCCTGTCTTCATGATGTATGAAGTGGTCTTCGGTTTGGTGCCCCAAGCCACCCACAGCCCCTCCAGCTGCACTCACCTGCCCCTGCACTCCTTTGTGTTTTGGATGGGTGAGTTATATCCTGCAGGCTCCAGAGAGGAGAGTGTTCCTGCCAGGGCTGGGGGGGAGAGGGGGGGCTGGACATTCAGAGCTCTTCAGGAACCCTTGTTTCTCCATTCAAGCAGCAGGTTGCATGTGAGTGAGAGAGCTCCTCCTCTGCTGGTGAGGGTGGTACCAGGTCCCACATGTCCCCAGGCAGGGGGGTTCACACAGCAGAGGGCTGGTACTTGCAGCATCAATCCTAGAATTAAGCCTCCTCTATGTGGCTTCCTCTGGGCACAGCTCCGAGCGATGTTTTTCCCCCCAGGTACACCGTGTGCCTTCTCCTGGGCCAGCTGCTGGCCCGGCACCTCAGATGAGAACTGTCTGGTGTGGGGGGTGGCTGTGTTTTCATTCCTGGATCTTCCCTGGAGCAAGGGAGTAGCTCAGAGGTGGCTTCATTTGTAGGCTGGGGGAGTGGAGGAATTAATGAAGTGACAAAGTCTTGTCCCGGAGTCTGGGAGGCTGAGAACAGAGAGAGGTTGGAAAACTCAGGCAGGAGCTGAGCTGGCTCGTGCTGCATGGACGGATAAATTAATAAGAAAAGGAGCGTGGGGGGATATCCCATCACAAGGGGGGGGCTTCAGCCCATGGGACCAGCACAGGTCAGTCTGCCTCACTGCTTTCCTCAGTGGGCTGGAGCAGCTCCAGGGACCTGCTGCGTGCCAGAGGGAAGAGCTTGGGGCTGATCCTAGGAGGATGCTAGGAAAAGTTGATCCTGCAACTTCCTAGGTACATTGAAACACATGGGCTAGTTCCATTTTTTTCTTTTTTTTTTTGGCTCTCTGCAGAGCCAAAGCCTACTTTGGGAGCCAGAGGGAAGGAAAGGAGTTTGGGCAGACCCAGATTCCCACCCTTCCTGCCTGCTTCGCCGTGGGTGGTGTGGCAGCAGAGCTGGGGCCCGAGGGGTCAGCACTGCTGACTTGTGTGGAGGGGCAGGGTTTGTCTGGAAGCATCCAGGCGGCTGCTCCGCTGTCCTGGCAGCAGGAGGAAGCTCCATGGGAATGCTCCACTGTCCTGAACTCTCTGTAAATGCCCGCTACCCTGGGTGCTGGGGGGGGCAATTTGAGGAGGGGTCTGCATCAAGTACAACGGATCAGGGTAAGTGGGTGCTGGTGGCTTGGGGGTGGAGAGATCAAATCTGGGTTTCTTTTGGAAGCAGTATTTTGGGAGCAGTTAAACAGCGTCAGTTGAAACCTGGTAATTATTGCAGCTGCAAGGGACAAAAAAAACCACCCCAAAATCCAAACTCAGCATCTTGCTAAGGTGCTTAACTGTTCATTTCCATGGGTGAGATCCGCCCTTCTCAAGACACTTCAATCTGTTTGCGTTGTTGCTTCCTCTCCTGGTTAGTTAGGTGGAAGCGGTGTTTTATTAATTAGGAGGAAAATCCTGCTCCCTCCTGCCAGGGCAGAGGAGCTCCTGGCAGTTTGCTCCCCTTCGGCGGCCGAAGCCTTCCCTGTTCCGCAGCAATGTGCCTGCAGGGCATCTCCTGGGGCATCCCCCTGCCCGGTGGGAGAAGTTCCTCAAAACCAAGGCTGGGTGCTTCCAGAGAGGCTTTCTTCTTCGTCAGCTTCTTTAATTGACCCCTTCCCTTGCTAGGATGTAGGGTTTTTTGTTCTCACCTTTACTTCTCGCAGGCTCTTCCCTTGCTCGGTGTTTGCCAAAGGCGTTCTGTGGCTCAGCATGGCGAGCACATACACGCTTTAGGCTGAGCCGTAACGCTGCCGCTCCTCCTGTTCTGGAGCAGGTTCGCCTTCTCCCCTCCTTGGGCCAACGATCCCCCCCTAACTATCGTTCATTGGCTGCTCTCACCTGGCGTGAGGGGTGACCCTGAAGGAAAGGATTTACTGCTTTGCCTGGAGAAATCCGATTTCACGCGGCACTCGCAGCCAAGCAGCCCACTTAGACCAGACAGTCTTGGAGATCACTACGACTTAGCGAGGTTATCCTCCCCCTATTTATAGATGTCTTCCTCTCCCCAGCTCCACCCGCCGGGGGGCTTTAAAGCAGGGCTCCCGGCCTCTCCTCTCCCCGCAGAGCGTTTGCGTTGAGCAGCCAGCTCAGACTCCCCGGAGCAGACCTGGCGGAGGAGGACGGGCCGAGGCACAAGCACCGCGTCGGGAGCCAGCAGTAATGCGGGCAGCAGGCATGTCTCTCGCCTGTTGTGGTGAGCTAAAACTGGCGTTTCCGTGTGTAGGAGGAGGAAGCAAAGGGTTCTGCTTTTCCAGCTGGAGAGTCAGCTGAGGAAGTGGTCTCGAACCAGCGTGTGGAATTGCTTTATTTGGCAGTTCGGCTCTGCTCGAGGGGGGAAGAACGCTATTAACTGGCTGAGCATCCTGCCTTCTGCTTCGCCCCGCCTGCGGCGCACTGTACGGGGCTGTGTTTCTACCCATCTTGCCTTTATTTATTTACGTTATCGTGGTAGAAACCAAGCCTTGAGGTGAGAGAGAGAGTTTGTTCTTCTAGCAGGTCTCGTAGTTGCATCCCCCCGTGCCTTCGCCGTGCAGCACGTACAGCGCTCGCCGTGGGCTGCGGCAGAAAAGCCAGCGGGGGCGTAGGTGTGGGACCGCTGGTGTCTCCAGTTAGGCTTGAGCTGATGGCACTTGGGAGTACTCTTCCCCTCGCATCGCATGGCTTTCATTTAGCCAGAAAAGCGGATTGGGTACAAATTGACTGCTCGAATAGCAGGAAATGAGAGCGGCGGTGCCAGGGACCCGTTTTGGCTGGATCTGCAGGAATCGGCGCCATCGTGCTGTCGGGCAGGGAGCGGGAGGCAGAGTGTGGAGAGGTGGTGGCTGATGCACAGCAGTTAGGCAGCCCAATTAAAACGAGGAAATCCAGGTAGGGAAAATCATGTTCTTGGACTTTATTTCAGTTTTATTTTGTTAGCCCAGGCTTTGCAGGTTGCAGAGACCACGGCAGAGCAGTTAACGTTCCCCGGCTAATGGCCTAAGGCCAGCGCGTTCCGGTGTTAAGCTCGCAGCAGAACCGCACCTGCTCCTGGAGCCGCTGTTATCTATCAAGGCCTTTCCTGATCCCTTAGAACAATCCTGGGATTGAAAAACTGTATTTTAGGAGTCTTTGTTTCAGCCTTTTTACTACACAAAGTAGTTTCTCCGCAAAGGTCCTTCTACAGTTCATTCATCCCTATAAATCCTGGTGGGTAATTGAATAAGCTCAGCTGTGCTATTTTATTTTTTTTCCTTCCTTGTTTCTTCTTTTTTGCTCTGTTAAATGTTCCCTTGATCCGCTTCTCCTGACATGCATCCCGATTGCCCTGACTTTTTCCTTTAAGGAGAGACATGTGTATGCTTAAACGTCTTTGTATACTAGAGGAGGCGAAATGTTTCTGTGGTTTAACTGTGAGGATGCTCAAAGAATGAATTCTAAAAAGTAGGAAAGAGAGAGAGAGAGAAAAGCAAGAACAGGCCAAGCCCCAAACCTGCTTCTGTGGGTAGGGGGATGCTCAGTATCAGCTAAAAATTGGCGTGAGATGAGAGTATTTCATTGCTCTGTGTGAAACAGCTGCAGAGGCCACGCTTGCGCAGACGCCCCATCCGCCCCTTTCCAGCCCTATTGCGGTGTCAGTGGGGAACAGGACCAGAGGGATCTTCTGGGTTGCATACGAGAAAAATAACATCTCACCACAAGCCATCAAGTCGTACTCCTCGTAGCTGAGGTGGCTGAAATCCGGGTGTGCCGGTCAGAGCCTGGAGCTTCCAGAAGAACCTTTGTGCATGTGACTCCCAAGGGTTTGGGCTCTGAGCTGCTCTTGCTTGCCCCCTTTGCCGCTGCTTTACCGTGGCAGCAAGGGCTTTCTGCTGGGCTCTGGTGTGCTGTCCTCCGCTGGCCAGGCTGCTTCCCTGTGCCTGGGATCTCCTGGTGCTTTAACTGGGGGGAGCCTCTCCTGGAGCCCCCGCACTCCCCACCTCCAGGCAGTGAAAGCTGGCTTCAGTGAAACAGCCCTTCCCATCCCAGTGAGTGCTGGGATGGGCATCCCGGTCAGAGCATGCATTGATAGGCTTCTGAAAATGGAAGGTTGTTGCTTAAATCATACCTTATCTTTCTCTCTTTTTCTTTCCTTTTTTTTTTTTTCCCCTTTCTCTTTTGTTTTTTTAACGCTCGATCAGAACCGACCTTCCTTTCTCCAGTGTGTTGGGATCTTTACAGCAGCCCATGCCGCAGCGCCTCGCCTATTCCACCCGAACTGCCCGTGCCACTGGCTTGGACCTAACCTAGGATAAATCTCAGCGTGGCCTGGGTAGGGGGGAACCATGGGGAGCTCTGCCTCATCGTTGGCCGCAGAGACGGAGTCGGACCATGGCTTCGCTAGCGCACCCTACCCGGGGCACCCAGCCGTGAGCTGGTATAGGAGTAGTCACAGTGGCCCTGTTTGGGAAAGTGCCCTTATAACGCGGCAGCATCAGCATTTACACCACCGGGTGCGAAGGTAAGGAGGAGGGGAAGGAGCCTGCGAGCCTGCTTACCTCTCAGCTTGAATCCGGGGTGGTGCGTTTGGGAGATAAGTTGCTTTGCATCCTATTGTGTGTTGGGTCCTTTCATTCAGAGGCTCAGTTCAATTCCTCGTGAAAGCTAGAGCCAAATTTCCACCAATTCGAGTGATGCCAAGCCACGTCCTTTTTACAGGGCTGCTGGTGACTTCTGCAAAGGGACTGCAGGACCCATCCCAGCTCTTCCTCACTCGCCTAAATTGTGAAGGTGGCTGCTTGGGAAGGGGATCTCAGTTCCTTTAATGCGTTTGCCATCTTCTTGTGGCTCCTCTTCCTTCTGAGCTCCCAGCTACACTGTAGGTGGATTGTGACTCCAGGTTGGGTGGCAATAAGATCACAGAATCATAGAATGTTTAGGGTTGGAAGGGACCACTAGTGGTCATCTAGTCCAACCAAGTTTCTGAGCTCAGAAGAGCAAGAGAAGCTGTTTTCATGCAAAAGCAGTGAAATGCTTTGAATACCAGATCCAGGGGAACGAAACACGCCAAAACAGGATTGCTCTGAAAAAGAGCTCAGGGTTTCTAACCCTCAATTTCCATCCCTCCTCGATGAAATCGGCGCCTCAGACGTGTCCCTGAGTCATTGCCTCTGCCCCTTCCCAATCAGCCGCTTGCAGTGGGGAATCTCTCTCCGTGTTGGAGGGCTGGTGTCCTGCATTCAGTCTCTGACAGGTTGAGAGCTATGTCAAAAGCATCCAAAATCCTCTGCCCCGGGGGCTTGGCTATAGGAGCTGCCGTGTTTTGTGCTAATAATATTGGAGCCTTTGCCTAATGCCTGCTTTGTGTAGATTCCAGCCTGGTTGGGTGTTTGTACTTGCTTGAGTCCGTTTGGAGCCGCTAGTCTTTTAGGAATAGCTGCTTGCTTCTGAGTGTCCCCGAGCTGTTGTGGCTTTCCATTGGAGGCGTTTGCTGTGATGGTCATGTAGTATCTGTCGTGTAGTCCTTGTTTTCTTGCCTTGCTGCTGCTGCGAGTCCCGGAATCTGCTCCCCGGTGTCGGGTGCATGACTCCGGGAGACTCCGAGGCAAGCGACGTCACGCTTCGCTCCTTTGTCGCCCTGTCTTGGGTTTCCTTGACCTGGTAACGAAACCAATTAGCTGTTGTCTTTGCTCTCGGTCATGGGCTTGAGTTCCTAGCAACACCCAAGAGGCCTTTCAAAAGGCCGTTTTGTGCAGTTGCCAACACCCGTTGCTGTGCGGACCAACCTTCGTGGCTGGCCCACGGCTCTGGTGGGCAGCCTGTGCTGCGTAGCTCCGGCCCCTCTATTTTAGAGGGGTCCTGCGATTATTCCTTCTGGACTGCTGCTCTTTCCCCTGCTGTCTTGAAGAGTCGGGGAAGGTGTGGACGGCTCACAGACAAACACCCGGGTACGCCCGTGCACAGCCAGCGCTGAGATTGAGGAGCTTCCAGTGCAAAGCTGGCACCGGGCACTGGAGAGGCCGAGGCCCTGCAGCCTCATGCGTGCCCCCTCAGACTGCTCGTGAGTCCACCTCGGTAGCCTGGAGGAGCTTGAGAAGTCTTCACGCGTGGAAATAAATTTCCTGAACAACCAGCCTTCGTGGTGGAGCGGATGTTGGGGCAAGAGCAGGAACTGCCGGTCTCGGTGCAGATAAAGCTGGTGTCCTGTTAATTGCTGATAATTACGTATTTCCCCCGCTAAAGGGAGAAGAGATCTCATCCCGGCTAAGTGCCACACAGTTCCTGGAGACAGGAAAATCACTGGCCGTGATTCACTGAGCAGTGAATTGCGTGGGAAGAACCTGCTTTAGGCAGTGATTATGGAAGTGGGTTCAAAAGACCTGCTGAGATCAGCCAGGCTGTCAGGCATCAAAGCGCCTGCGGTTCCCATGGCGAGACCGGTGAAACAATAGGGTGAAGAAGCAGCGGATGATTGGGTTCCAGAGAGGAACAGGTAAATATATTCCTTTAAAAAAATTAAATAAGTCAATAGAACAAGTCAGGGTAGGTAGCTCTGCCTCGGAACATCTTTGTCCCTGGAGTGCTGTAGCAGGAAGGAAGTGCAGAACTGGGGAGGCTGAACAGGAGTTCTGGGATAGACTTTGCTTTTCC
>NW_009258376.1:653713-655673 GCF_000687185.1 Egretta garzetta
CCGGCCCGGGGCTGCCTTCAGAGCTGACGATGCTGCGGCTGCTCTAGCGCGGCGCAGAGCCAAGCCCGCTCCGGTCTGTCGCAGGGATGAACGCAGACCTTCCTTGGCAGGAAAACAGGGATGCGGGTGCTTCACAAGTGACTTTGGTCTGTGCTTGGTGGGGGAACTGGGGGAGGCTTCCCTCGCGGTGGGGTGGGAATAAGGGAAGAAATCAGTGCTGTTTGGCTTTCAGGATTTTAGATCTTGGGAGGAGGCTGCGTGGTCTCCTGTTGCCTGGGTGAGGCTGGTGGTCTGGAGTTCCCTGGCTGCTGAAGAGGGAGAAGAAAAAGGGCCTCAATGGTAAAAGCAGTAGGTTTGTGACATCCAGCTTTGAGTCCCTGGGCTCTTCTGGACCAGGCTGCACAGCCTCTCTCTATGTGTCAGCGTCCCACCTTTTAAAAAGGAGCGTGTCCCTGCCTTCCCCAGCCTGCCAGGAGGACACAGCTACTTAGACGAGAGGTACCAAGCGTTACATGCGTGCTAGTTGGAGAGATCTTACTGCCGAAATCTCTGCTTAGGGCAAAGATGTTGCTTTTAAATACAGCCATGGTAGCTGTGTGTAGCCAGACAAATTCTGGCTTAGTTACAAGTCCCTGTGGGCTCCTCCTTGCTTGTATGCTTAAAGGTGTTTGGCCTGGGTGAGGATGAGAGCCTTCAGAGCCATCGCGGCCAAGCTTCCCGACATGCCAAACTCTTCGTGAGGCTGAGAGCAGCAAGGTGCAGTGCCATGAGTTGGGGTGCTGGTGGCAGGACGTGGCTCCTGCTGCTGCAGTTGAATGGTTTGGGAGCCATGGGCTCCTGGTGGCTTCTCCTGCTGGAAGCGGCAGTGGCAGCTCTCCAGTGTGCATCCTTCCACGGCTGTAAGGTGTTAGGAGGGAATTAGAGCACTGAACCGTCTCCCAGATGAGATTTAAGGGAGTGTTTCTGTTGACCTGGTCTTCGTTCCCCAGCATTCATAAAGAGGGACGACAGGGTCCTGTCCTGGTCAAATTCTTGATGGGATGCAAAAATGAATGGGATCTTGATGGCACTCTTCCATGCTGGGTTGCTGTGGCCCTTTCAGGGAGGTCTCTGCCAGAGCTGGGTACATGTTAGCATCAGGCTGGCGGGCTGGGAGCATTCCTGGGTTGAAAAGGACTTTGGATGTCTTGTGAAAGGTTCATAGCACTGAGAATTGCTTGAGCTCGCTCCACTCAGGAGAGGCTTTTGGGGGGAAGCGTTGCAAGATCATAGAATCATAGAATGGTTTGGGTGGGAAGGGACCCCTAGAGGTCACCCAGCCCAACCCCCCTGCAGGAGCAGGGACACCTTTAACCAGATCATGTTGCCCACAGCCCCGTCCAACCTGGCCTGGAATGTTTCCAGGGATGGGGCCTGATCCATGCAGCTGAATCTAAGTGTCTCTACCCACCGCTCAGTTTGGCTGAAGCTCTCTGAGCTCCTTGCTTTTACAGAGAATATACATTTTCGGGGGTTTCCTGCAGCATTCTGCAAAAGCTTTGTATTTTTCTATGAAAGCATCTTCAGAATGAGATGCCTCTGGGCCTCAATGGCTGTGGAGGGAGGAACGGACTTTTTTTTTAATGCTAAAAATGTATAAATCCCTCTGCTTTCAGAGGGAAACGAGGAGACCTGCTTTCGTCATTGGCAGCTGGTGGGAGGGCACTTGCTGTACCTGCCCCCCGCTCCCCAGAGGCACCACTTAATTCTGGAGTGAAACCCGGAGCGAGGCATCCATGACCTGGGTGTTTGTGAACCCCGTGGCTTAAATGTGTGAAAAGAAGCAAGTCGGAACTGCGGGGTGGCATCACACAGTCCTGTCCCAGGGGCTCTGAGCCCTCTTGAGGCTGGTGAGGATGTTAATAAGGGGATGCTGGCATCTCGGTGAGTGGCAGGGGGGCCCAGAGGGGGGGGGGGGGGG
>NW_009258376.1:655705-671779 GCF_000687185.1 Egretta garzetta
GGTTTGCGTGTGACTCCGTCCTTCCCTCCTGCGCTGTGGCACTTCGACTCCCGGTGCAGCATAAGCGGAACTGGTATCTAGAGGACATGTTACTTGGGGAAAGCAAGGCCCAGAGGGAAGTGAGGTGTCTGGGAAGAAAAGCCAGTGGTAAAGCGTCAGGTGGCTCTGCGGGGTTTCCCTGCTTCTGTTTTCTGTCATCGGACCTTGGGTCCAGCATCAGCCTCGGGAGGTCCGACAGCCTCGGTGGGCCAGCGTCCCTGGTCCTTGGGGTGCAGTTACCCCAGCAGAGCTGGGGCTGGGGGTTGGGGCAGGCACCATTCCCTGTTTTTTATCGCCAACCTGCTTGGGTTTGGGTGTGCTCAGAGAGTTGGCTTTGCACCTTGCAAGAATCACAGGCTGGTTGAGGTTGAAAGGGACCTCTGAGGTCCAGCTGGTCCAAGTCCCCTCCCAAGACTCCATGCGAAGAAGAGGGACGTGTGGCTGTGAAGAAGCTGGGAATAGCCAAAATCTACCCTGACTCTATATCTACAGAGGAGAGAAGAGGAGGGAAAAAGAGACCACTCTTCCAAACCACAGGAGTACTAACATCAGCTCTGATCTTCAGGACATGCCTGTTCATCACACCGGAGCGGAGCCCGTGTCCCCCGGGGGCTGCAGTGAGGTGGATGTGTTCCTGTGCGGGTTGTGCTCCCTCTGGAAATTGTTGTGGCATCAAAGTTCAGCTGGGATTTGGTAGAGCAATGAATTCTGCAGGTTGTCGTGGATACCTGCTTGATGGGAACATTGGGCTCGTAACTGTTTGCTTGCCGGTTCTCACCAAAGCACGCGGCGGCTGGAATAGTGTCTTGCTCAAGAAAGTGCGCAGTGCCAAGGAGCTGGCAGCGGGAACGCTGCTTCATCCGCCTGAGGCTTCCAGTCCTGCCCATCCGCTTTCCATGCTGGCTGCTCCAGCACTCCGCTCGCTCACAAAGCCTCTTCGTTGTTTAAATTGAGGCTATTTATAGCTCTGGAGCCATGAAGAGCTTGGAGGATGGCGCGGAGTGGTGGAACCCAAAGTTCTCAGTAGGTGCCCAGACAAACTCTCCCTTTGCTCCCTGGCTGCTCCCCAGCCTTCCCCGTCTCCATTTCCCACAAGTGTGGGTAACAGCTATCCTGCCTGCTTACCCTCTCCAAAGTGAGGGCAAAATCCAGGGCAGGGAGTCAGCCAGAGCTTGTGCGCTTTTGTCTCTCCCAGCGGGGTTGGCCAAAATCCGAACAGAAATGCCTGAGCCCCTTGCCTGGAGCGTTGCTGTCCCAGCGGGGAGAGCACAGCAGCCCTGGCTCTTCGATAGTGCCAACTTTAAGAAAGGAGAGCAGCACCTTTACCCGAGGTTGGGATGCTCCTGACACTGCGGTAGCTGAGCACCCTTGCTCCCAGGGATGTTGGTTCAGGTCCTTCTCCAAGTGCAGGTGTTGGGTGACTTTGTTCTGGGGCTCTTGGGATGCCACGCTGCATGAAGGGGGTTAGCATCCAGCTTTGGCTGTGCCTAGATCAGTGGTCCTCTCCTCTTCATCTCTTTTGGGAAGAGACCCTGGAGAAGTGATTTTGCCGTCAAGGAAGCTGGCCTCTTGTACTCTGTGCTGCGGCGGTGCGCGGTAGGAGGGCCTGGCAGAGCCCTTGGGTGCTCTGTTTGGAGCAGGCACGTTTCCAGGTGCAGGTATGTTGAGGGTGAGCTGGGAAAGGCGTTGGTGGTAGACGGTGAATTTCTTAATTTCTTCTTGTTTGGTTTTTGGTTTGGTTTTTTTTGTTTGTTTTGGGTTTTTTTAAGAGCAGAGAAGAGTAAGAGGAACCAGAGCAGGGATTTTTCCAGAGCAACCCTTCTGCATTGCTCCCTGGACTTTTTTTGGCTGCAGAGGCGGGAGCTCAGTCTAGTGTTTCATGGCAAATCACTTGCACCCCTGAGAGGTGTCAGGCACATAGCCTGGAGCTGTGAAGCGGTCTCAGCCCTCCAGAAGAAGCGGATGGATGGATGAGATGACAGCAGGAAGCTCAGGAGCCTGGCTGAGCTTTTTCAAGGAAGGAAGAAACATAGGGAAGGGTGTGGGGGTGGTTATTTGGTCCCAGGGTCACACAAAAGGGCTAGGGTGGACACAAGCCTGTGCACCTAACGTCGTGCCGCGTCTGTCCTGGAGGGAGCTGTACCTGCATTAACCTCATGCTCCTGCTGTCGTGGGCTTGGGGGGGGCTGAGGGCAAGAACAGCCTCCTGCTTTCTGCCCGTGGGGCGGGCGGGGAGCTCCCTTCCCCGCCAAGCTTTGCTGCTGCCAAACGGCCAGCCGCTTCCTGGGTTCGTCCCGGACCTCATTGCTTTCCTCCAAAATCATCAGGTCCTGGCTGCTGCAAAAGGCACGTGCCGGATTTCTCCAACCGGTAACTTAATCCAGTTTGACATCGGTGGCTCTGGGCTCGGGTCTCTGACTCGCACGATTCAGAAATGGAGAGGGGAAGAGCCGCAGAGCTGCAGCCTCCCTTCGCCCGCCTCCCCCCGCCGCGAGCGCCTGGCCGCGGCACTGAAAGGCTGCGTTCATCCCATCTGGGCTGGTGCGTGGAGGAGATGGAGGGGAGCGTGTACCGAACGAACCCTCTGCGGGCCTTTGTTCCCTCGGATGAACCAGCCCCCCCGGAGCGGGGCACCCAAACAGAAGGGCAGTTGTTCAAGGGACACGGAGGGAAGACGAGCTGTGGCTGCCTGCTGTTTGCCTTTGGCAAGCTGGGGCTGCATCTGCCTGTTCCTGCCCAGGGATCCACAACCCGCCCAGGTAGCTGTGCCTTATCGGCCGCTCTCTTCCCCAAACTGCCCTGGGCTTTTGTGTGGTTTGGGCGCCTTCCCATGCTCCTCGCCCCGCCGCGCCTGCCAGCCTTCCCGCTCTGCCGGCTGCTGGCACGGCACCAGCATTGCAGCCGGCAGCCCGTGCCAGCCGGAGCATCTCGCAGCACCCGTGCCCACAAGCATCGCTGAATCCCTGCGAGGGGTAGGTGCTGAAGGTCACCGCGAGGAGGTGCGAAGAACTGATCTGAAGAGGAAGAAGCTGCTCCTGTGTTACAGATGGCATTGATGAGGCTGCAGCAGGACGTTCCGACCAGAAGGAAACTTGAAGTGAAGTGTGAACGCAGCCCGCAGCCCTTCTGGATGGCGGTGGGACGATCAGCAGGAGGGTCGGGGCAGTGCACGGGGTGAGGATGAGAGTTTGGGCTGCAGGTGCTTGAAGGCTGCCAAGTCGGCAGCTTGCTGGGAGCTGGAGGGGCCTCGCCTGCCCTTGCCCAGAGCAGGACGGAGCTCAGCTTTGTCTCCAGACACACGGACTGCTGCTCCCAGCGCTCAGAGTGGTATCGCGTGCTGGGGCTTGTACTCAGGCAGAGCTGGGCTTCTGCATTTGGAGCGTGGCAGATTCTCTAGAGCAAAAGGAGGTGCTGGGAGGCTGGCGCTTGCCACCTGATGGGGTGGAGGGGACGGGGTGTCCATACACCCCGGCCTTCTGAGCATTCCCCAGCTGTGGAGCAGGGAGAAGGTGGACACAAGCAGGATCTTTCATCTTCCTGAAAACCCGATTTTAACCTGCCTACCCTGGGAAAGTGAAACTATGGATAGATAGAGGTGTGTATGTATGTAGATGTATTTTCCCCCCCTGATTCCTTGGGGCACCAAGGAGAAGACACCTTTTATTCAGAGCCCCAGCGTTGGCTGGCACGTGCCCCACGCAGCACTGGGACTTCCCATCAGACCTGTGCCACCGGCTGTAGCAAATGGGTCCTCTTGAACCTTCTCTGCTGAGGAGCCGAGGCTTCTCCTGCTGCCTTACCCCACGGCTGCGGGGTCTGTCTGCGGGGAGGGACAAATGTGGAAACACTAGATGCTTCTGAAATGGGGAAAAGACTTTTTTTTTTTTTTTTTTTTTTTTTTTTTTTTTTTTGGGAGGCTCCGGGGTGCAGCACAGAACGAGCTGGTCATTGATGCTGCCGCCGCCTTGCCCGGCAGCCTCCATGGCACACGCCGTGATGCTCGTCGGGCCCATCATTGCTTTACACACCCCCTAGAGAATCTCCTAGCGAAGCTTGGCACAGTTGCCTGTTTTCCTTGGGTTGTCTTTTCCTACAGCACATATTTAGATGCTTTGCGTCTTCTGGGCACGCTGGTGTGGGCACTGCAGCCCCCGGCACGCTCGGCGCGTGTTGGAGGGGACGTGGTGGGGGCACGGCGAGCTGACAGCACCCATCTGTCTTCTGCAGCGCTCAGCCTGCGGCAGGCAGGGCACGCACGCTCGCTCCTGCTCCCCTCTCCGTCCCGTGTCCCTGGGTTGGCAGCGATGTCCTTCAGGTTGTCCTTGAGGAGCGTGTGGGCTGAGGGTACCCAGGAGCTGGTGGTGAGAATGCGTGTGACTTGAAGAGGTCCAGGAGCTTTAAAGGAGAGCGGGGGCTGCCCTCCTGGGTCGGAAGCGCTGTGCCCGGTGCAGGGAAGGGATGCTGACCTGTGAGAGGGGCCCCAGCGTGGCCGGGTTGCTGCGGTGGCAGGGTGCTTCTCCGGCACATGGACGCGGGAGGGTTAATCGCACGTGCTCAAGCCAGGAGCATCCTCTAGACTCCATCTGTCAAAGCCCTAACTTAAGCGTGTGTCATCTTTACGAGGCAGTAAACAGCACCACGGTCTGCATTACCCGGCCTAGAAGCCTCCAGGGTACCGTATAGCTTGTAGGGGCTTCCCTGGCACTTACTGCCCGCCTGACTGCTTGGGGAGTCGGCTATATGTGTCGCTGGCTCGCTGAAGGTGGCAATAGCTCTGGAGCGTGGGGCACGACCAGGAGGAGCAGGTCGGGGTGCTGGGTGGTTGTGTGGCTCAGCCTGCCCCAGCACAGTGTTGTTCTGCTCTGCTCCTGGCCCTTCCAGCTCCACGTAACCCACCCAATCCTCCTCACTGTCCCCGAGGGGCCAGAGACACCAACCAACCACTGTTTTCAAAGTGCCCAGCGATGCCAAGCTGCATCCGATGCCAAGCATGTAGGTTCCTGCATTGAACCTCTGTCGGATGGGGTGGTGGGAGCGTGGTGGGCTTCTGATGTGGTGCAGTGCCCTTGTGTCCTCCTGGAGCTCCTTGGGTTGCCGGTGGTGTACTGGTGGGTGATGTCCTGTGATATGGCAGCTGCCCTGGGTGGCCTCGAGGCCACGTTTCACTGGTTGCCAGTGGGGCAGGAAGGTGCAGGGCAGGGTTTTAGGCTGGTGGGGATCACAACGTGCTGAAGGAGCCCATCTCACTGCCTGCGCTGGATGCTGAGGGCGCAGGTCTGGGCCTGCTCTGCATGGCCAGGGTATTTTATATGGGCAGGCTGGTACTGAAGATTGGCGCAGGACTGGCCTAGAAGCCATCGGTGCGAGGAAATGAAAATGGCAAGAGGGCTGTGCAAGGGGAAGCATTCGCAGCCAAACCACAGTAAGATCAGCATGTTTTATCCCACTGAGCTTCTTGGGAATTGTTGATAATTGTCCCCTCTAAAGTTCAGGTACGTGAGAAGGAGAAGTAAGTGACCTTTATAGGTCAGCTACGTGCGCAAACGGATCCGTTGCTGTTGGTGGCACAACGCCTGCCTACAGGGTCCCGACTTCTCCCATCTCCCATGCAAGAAGGACTGTGTTGCTGGCTGGAGCACCACGAGAAGGTACTTCAGCAGCAGGGCTTGAGAGCTCACCGATGCAGCGTTGGATTGATGCTTTGGCCTTTCATTCCATTGCCCTGGGGTGGCCCCTGTCGTGAGGTGGGAATCCTTGAGGCTGGCCTGGCGCTGTCTGTAAAGAGCAGAGATGCTGAGGTGGTGAAAGGCAAAGTCTCCTTGGATGTAATTTGGAATTTCTGCCATGGTTTCAGCAGTACGGGACAGAGCAGCTGGCTCAGGGCGGGGTGAGTTTCCCTGATGTCGAGGGGAAGCTCTTCTGTTAAAAGTCCTCTAAAGAGGGTTTGCTTTTGAGTTTTTTCGAAGGTTGTGTGTCAACATCCAGTCCCGCAGAGCAGAGCCAGGATTCCGTGAGGGCTGCAAGGCGGTCTGACCTTCCCTTGGCTTCTCCTCAGCCGAGGGGTCAGTGGGGGTCTCGGTGAGGCAATCCTGTGGCTCTTGGCACGTGCAAGGACACTGATCCATGGCTTCAGCCCTTTTCCTGCAGATCCAGTGGCAGAGCTGGCAAGCCCCTGGAGGTGCAGAGGGTAATTGAGCTCACCTCTGGCCTCAACATCTAGGAATGGTGTTTAACCGGTACTGGAATGAGAAGGTAGAAGGCAGGGGGTGACATTTGGGATGGGGGTGTCCATTCTCCTGTCCTCTGGAGCCTTGGGGGCTTCAGTTTGGAAGGCCTGGGAGCAGCTGCCAGCCTGCGGGTGCCCTGGATCTTTTGTGCCTTTCTCTGCCTGCTGTATTTCTTGAGCCCGATGCGTCAGCTGCTGTGGAATGGATGGATTTCTATTAACCATACCCTGTGTGTGCCCCCCCGTGAAGTGAGGCCAGGCATTAGCATTGCAGGGACGGAAGGCTGGAGCACGGCAGCTGGAAATGCAGGGTGATTTATTCGATGGAGATGTGAGAGATGGGAGCAGACAGCTTTGGAGCTGTGTGGTTGCTCCTGATCCGTTTCCCCTCCCTCCCCTCTCTTTCGTTCTCTCTTTCTCTTCCCCCCCCCACTCTTCCAATTTTATTTTAACGGAACTACAAATTGCAGCATAAATCTTAGCTGAGCAGCAATTTGGGTTGGCGATCACCAGTAAATCTCCTCTTCCAGCCTCCCCACGTGAGAGGGAAGTTGCACTGGGAGTAAGGGGCTATGGGTGAGTCCTGAGTGTGCCCGGTTTACAGTCCCACCAAGTTTCCACGGCTCATTCCAGTGATGGGCCTGTGGTGTCTTTAGCCTTAGTCCCACATCTCTCTCATCTGTGGGAACAGGAAAGTTCTTCTCCTTCCACCCCAGCCTCCAGTACTAACACCGGGTGTGTTGGAAAGTGGTGTGAAGCAGCTTTGAACATGGGACAGGGGGGATGCCAGCAAAAGCTGCACGTGCTGTAGTTGAGGTGTACGACATCTAAAGTTGTTCCCTGTTCTTAAAGGTAATAGAGGTGGCCTTCAGCTGGGGCAATGGGCCTGTGCTTCCAAGGTACCCTGTGCACGCAGGTGCTTTTGTTCTCTGAGGCAGAACGCGTCTATTCTCTACAGGCTGTGCTGGGAAGAATGGCAGAAAGTGGCCCTGGGCGGTGCGTGAAGGGCCAAGTCGTTGCCGTTTGGTTCACACAGAGGATCTGCCTGTGCTGTCTACCTGGATGTGTGCTCATGGGGCAACGGGCCTGTGCTTCCAAGGTACCCTGTGCACGCAGGTGCTTTTGTTCTCTGAGGCAGAACGCGTCTATTCTCTACAGGCTGTGCTGGGAAGAATGGCAGAAAGTGGCCCTGGGCGGTGCGTGAAGGGCCAAGTCGTTGCCGTTTGGTTCACACAGAGGATCTGCCTGTGCTGTCTACCTGGATGTGTGCTCCACCAGTGTTTGCAGCCCCCTTCCCACCATGCTTGAGCTTGACCACCCTGCACTGAGGCCAGGTATTACCAGAACAGAATAAAAATGCAGCCCATGCCTTCGTCTCAGCCTCTTCTTGGCTGGCTGTGAGGCTTCAAAGGCGTTTTCCATGTGGGGGTCTTAAAACGCTGGGCAAGCGTTGAAAGACACAAGGATAGGTCTGCCTGATGTCAACAAAACTTTTGGTGTGACGTACCGGTGAGGAAACCAAGGTGCGAAGGGGGAAAGTGTCTGCTGCAGAAGCGTGTTGGGGAATGGTGAGGTTCTGGGGTTTGGAGGAGCTGGGAGTTGTGCAGGAGGAGCACAGGGCCGGCAGTCCCTACGGTGTCTGGGGACTCCAGATGGCCACCTTGCCCTGCTCTGTTCTCCAGGGAGCACCGGCTCTTTTGAGGCAGACCACAGACCTTCACTTAAAAAAGAAGAATTTCTTAATTAGCTTAAAGACAGAGAAACAAAACCAACAGGAGAGCTTCCTCTTCATCCAGCTTGCTTTCCTCTGCAGGGGTTGCTTTTGAGGTGATTGCTCCACCATACCTTAGGCGGGGGTAGCCAGATGGGGGAAATCAAGTGTCCTGTGGTCTCAGGAGTCCACCCTCCTTGCTGAAGCTGTCCCAGCTCCTCAGATGAGAGAGCAGCTTAATGAATTCGGTTTCTCGCCCTTTTCCTTCCTGAGCGCGGGTAAGTCTTTATTGTAAAACATAAGGGTAGAAATGTGCCCCATCGGTGCTTTCTTTCCTTCCCACTTTCTCAGATTTCATAGCACTGAAGGGCTGCTTCTCTGTCGGTACCTCCACGCTTGGATCCTCCTTCAAAGAGCAGCCTGTGCACGGAGCTCGCTGCCTGCCTGGGTCCTTGCACGCAGGCAGTGCCTGGCACGCCGAGCCTGTCCTTAGCCAGGGCTCCCCTGGGTGTGGAGGGGGCAGGCACAGCTCGATTCAGCCCGCAACGCCGTGTGTAGCTGCTTCACCTCCTGGTTGGATCCTGTTTAACTTGATCTCTGGCTCTGGCTTTGTCCCGGAGATTGGATCTTCATCCTGTTCAGGGGGTGGCAGCTCTTCTAGAAAGGGGACAGGAGTCCTGATGATCTCCTGGGCTGGTGTAAATCTCCTCGCTAGCACAGAAGGACCAAGGTGATGTAGGTGAGGTGCTAGAAGCTCATCCACAGCCCTGCGCCTGATGTTTGCAGACCAAGGTGGGTCTCTGCTTCTCTGTGGCCAGGCACTGGTGTCTACTCTCTGGGTGCTCGGAGGTCCTGGTAGCTCTCTGAATCCCAGGCTCATGTTTTGTTCTCTTAAGATTCCCCCCACATACAGACACAAACCCTTTAATAGCTGTAATAAACCATATGCCCCTGTTATTTAAATAGAATAAATAAAGTTGGAAAAGCCTCCCAGGAGCATCTGGAACTTCACCACCTGTGGAACATCGGCAGTTAAAGGAGCTGCGTCTGTAGTGGAGAGCGGGGAGAAGAGCCCATAAAGACAGCGTCAGCGGAAAAAGAGGAGTGCCTGAAAGTCTTTCATCTTCCCGTTGGCAGCGCTCAGATGCAGCTCCAGCTGCTTTCTATTCTGGGATGCAGGCAAGTGTGCGCTCCCACGCTTGGTTATTGCTGCTTGCAGAGAGCGGGTCTGGATTGACCCAAAGGTTGGGAAATCGTTACGCTATCGAGTAAGAATAATTTAAAGGAGGGTGAAGACTTGAGAAATTCATCTTTGGTTTCTGGACTTGGCTTGGACTTAGTGGTTGGGCAGGACCCGTGGTCTGTGAGTTGCCTTGGTTGCTGATAACAGGCCCCGCGGAAGGAGAACCCAAGGCTCTCCAAAGCACCAGTGCCATGGCATGCCCAGCGCTGCACAAATACGTATGTAGACGTGTACAGGCATGAAGTCTTAGTTTTTTCAGGTGCTGGCAGTTTTTCTTAGGCTTCACTGGGAAAAGCATTCCCAGTTCTGTCCAGAACCTCTCCCCGGTTGCTTTGTGGAAAGAGGGGATCTGGCAGCCAGCCAAGCTAAGGAGGATGCAGCCATATCTGTGCATTCGCTGGAGACCAAATGGACACTGGAATTACGTTGCTTCCAAGGTGGGGCTTCTGTGCTGCTGCCTGTTCTCTCTTGGCTAACCCAGCATCCCAGATCCTTTTTGTAATGGGTCCCCTACAAGTTAGGAGCTTTTATTTCCTGGCCTCCTGCACTGTGGATGCTCCACAGCCAACCTGAACGTCACTTACAAGCTCAAGATGCAAATACGAACATCCCACATTGCTGGATGCTCCTTAACGCTGCGTCTCATCCCAGAGGCGGTTGTGCCCAACCGTCCCCCCCCTTTCTAGGCTGAAGGGTCGAGCCACGAAGCCTTTAGAGAGGGGTATGCTGAGAGGTGCCGCGGTGCGTGTCCAAGCGCCGCATTGAGCCCCTGCCGCTCGCTGGCAGCCCCGCGTGTGGAGGACGAGCGGCGATGGCTGGCTAGCGCGCGCCGTGCTTGCCTGCCACCGGGATCCCAGGTGGGTGGGCAGGTATCTTTGGCAGCCTGGTTGTTCCGAGTGGCTGATCCTCTCCCTCTGAGTGATGCATTTATCACTTGACTGCCGGTACCCTCCCTGCTCCGGCACGTAAGCCTCTGTGTGGTACACCAGCTTGGACAGAAAGGGCCAGCCCTGCTGCAGGCTTTCACTGTTTGTCAGAATAAATCGCTTCTTCCTCCTACTGCGTGGAGGAGACGCTGGTTCATTTGCCCTGAGTCTGAACGGCATCTGAGGCGGCTTCTCCCCCCTTGTTCTTCCTCCCCGCGAGCCTGCAAGGACAGCAGAGCCTGCTGACTGCAGCATGGCAGCAGGCTCCCAAAACCACAGCTGATGCAGCAACAAATTTTGTGCGGTCTTGCATTCATCTGCTTGACCTGACGTAACCTGGGAACAGGGCTGGAGAAGGTGCGGATGATCCCGGAGCGGGAGAGGCTGGCGCTATCTGTGAGGTTGGTGGGGTTTACTGCTCCCCATGCAGCCCCCAGCTGACCGAGCAAGCCCTTGGCCCCGCGTCACCCCAGGTCAGTAAAGCGGGGAGGCGGGGCGGGGGGGACGTGGATCCAGCAGCAGCAGGCTGCCCCAGGCCTCCGGGCGTGCTTTTCCCAGGACCTGGCAGTGAATGTGAGCGTGCTTGGAAGTGGAGCCAAGTGGAGCCGAGGACTCGGTGGAAGGAGGGAGCGTGCGCATGTTTGTGCGAACCCCAATACCCCGCTCGTCCGGGACGTTGTCCTGTGCCTCGAGACCCTCCTCTGGGATCGGTGTTCTCTGGAGGGGTTGCAGGTGTGGTTCCTGAAGTAGAAGAGAGGACATTCAGGTTTGGCCTCTGCCTTCTGATCTCCCGTCACCAAAGGAGCTGCTGGAGCGTGTTGAGCGAGAGCAGGGCTCGCTAGTTGGTGGCTCTGGGAGGAACCGCCGTCCCCGCCTTTCCCCTCGCTGCCAGATGACATTTGTAGCCTGGCTGCGGTGCCTGATTGCCGTGCCCTGATCCGACCACAGGCTGGACTCCAGGGAAGTCGGGAGTTGCCAGAGTTCCTCTCTCTTCCTCCATCCCTTGGCAATCTTTCTTTCTTTCTGCAGATCAGTGCAAAGCTTGTTGGCTGGGTTATTAAGCATGAGCTGCTTTCCTGAGGCACGGGACTGGCTTAGCTTTTCATTAAGGCCTGTTAATCATCCTGAAGAGAGCCTGACAGCCGCTGGCAATGGACCACAGTGCCCTGCTGCCTTCTGTTTCGCCGGTGGGCGTGAGGTCCCACGCGTGGGGCCCCCAGCGTGGCCGATGGCTGTGGGACGAGCTCTAGGTGGGCTGGCGTGGGACAGTGCCGCTGCGGAGCTTAGCAGCGGGGGCTTGGGCCCCATAAAGTTCCCTCACTCGCAGGAAGAGCGCCCGGCAGCACCTCTGCCAGGAGCTGGGATGATGGCCACGTTAAAGCTCCTGGAGAGGAGGAGGAGGAGGAGGAGGCTGGGGGCTCAGCTTCCCCCCTCCGCCAGGCTGCAGCCCCGCTCTCCTTCGTCTCAGACCTCACGGAAACACGAGTCTTGCTCTCTCCATCCATCCCAAACGGTGCCGAGCTCTGTTGGGTTTTTTTCTTAATGGCACCTTGGAGCTATGCCTTGATTTATTTCTTCAGGGAGAATTGGGGGGAGAAGATGGCTGTTTGTCAAGCGAGTACTGGCCTGCCCCGTGCAGCTCGCTATGGGCAGGGCTGGGAACTGGTGAGACAAAAGGAGAGAGGGGCTCGGCAGGGTCCTCCCGCCTCCTTCCCCGTGGCTGTGCCTGCACTGCCGTAGCTCCCACCGCCCCACAACCCCGGCAGGGTCATGTGAGGGGGCAGGCGGCCCTCTCCAGGCTTGTGTGGTGTCCTCCAACAGCAGTATTTTGCCTTTTAGGCCTCAAAGGCAGCAAATAGCTTTGGATTTCCTTTTCATCCTTGGAAGAAGGGATTTCATTTACTCTCTGAAAGTACAGGGCAGTGTTTTGGAGCTGAGCTGGTGGCGCTGGCTGCGAGAGTGAGGTGGAGTTGCTCACAAGCATCAAGCATCACCCGCAGCTCCCCAATCCTGTCCCATGCCATGCTCTCCAGACATGAGACATCCTACAAGACATCCTCTAGTCCATTCCCTCCCACATTTCATCTGAAATCCTTACGCTTTGAGCTCTTCTGGCCATGCCTCCCACTCCTCCTGACCTGGGCATCATAGATAACCATTGATATAAAGCTGTCCCCATCCTGTCGTCTCCAGGCAGGCACCACGCAGGCAGATGGGAGTTCCCATGGCCATGCTATCCCATGGTGACCTCCCCCTGGCTTGGTGAGAAGGGTCGGTGGCAGGGCCTGGGTCAGAGCCAGCCCCACCATGGGGATGGTTAAGAGGAGGGAGCTTGGAGTAAGACCCCTCGACCATCGGGTCTGAGGGAGTGGCACACATCCTTGATGGAGCAAAAAAGGACATCTCTCCTTGTTATGGCCACCTCATTTATGTCTCAGCGATGCACTGAGGACAGCAAAGTTTTGCCCTTCTTCCTCTCTGGGCAAAAG
The DNA here is from genome assembly GCF_000687185.1 of Egretta garzetta. Taxonomy (NCBI): domain Eukaryota; kingdom Metazoa; phylum Chordata; class Aves; order Pelecaniformes; family Ardeidae; genus Egretta; species Egretta garzetta. Next base: position 668,340 of record NW_009258376.1, read on the forward strand.
ACGTGGTGAAGGGGATGTTCTGTACCCTCCCTGATGCTGTTCCCTGGCTGCTGTTAATGGTTTGAGAGAGGCATTACCCCTATGCTGCTCTTCCCTGGGATCTTCTCTTGGTTCGTTGCTGTCACCGACTTTTGTGCCCTTTTTGAAGGGCACAGTTTCTGTTGGCTTTTTAAGTTAAAACACAAATTCATTTGAAATGAATTTGTGTAATCGTAGAAGTAAAGACCATCATCTTCCCAGATGTTTCTCGCCAGCATCTTGCTTGTCCTCCTAGATCTGGCACGTTGGTCGTAAATCCTCCCGCTGCTGTTCTTGATCTCCCTTGATTTCTGTATTTCTTGTGCTCGCCTAGCTTTGGTGGTGGCCTGGAGGTCTGTGCGCCTGTTGGGAGTGGCGCCTGTATGATGTGTCCTGCTCACGTGTTTGGCGTTCGACTGCTTGCCGGTTTGTCCAGATCAGCAGGGAGCCCTCCTGACTGCAAGGGGAGAGGCTGCCTCCAGGGTGCCATTTGGCTTCGTGTTGCTCGAGGTGCGTGTGTCCTCGGGTTCCTGCGGGCGCAGGAGGCCATTGGGTGCTCCTGGTATCTCCCACACTCTCCCTGGCACACCTTGAGGTTTAAAGGACCTTGCTCCGTGGAGGGGTTGTGCTGCAGCTCAGCCCAGAGGACTCGGTGTCCTCACTGATCCCTGCTGGGCGTGTGATGGGATCGATGGTATTCTGTCTGTCCTGATGTTGCCAGGGCTGTGTTCAAAGGGCCGGAGTTTTCTGGCCTGAGCATCGAGGCCGAATACTGCAGCCAGGTTGGCAGGCATCACTCCTCTTCTGCCAGATCTGAACCCATTTGGCCTTTGACCATAGCCCGTCTTGCTGCCTGGCAGCTGAACCTCTCTTCCCCTCACCCTGATTCACCTTTTTTCAGTTCATCTGTATTACCGACCAGGGAAGGTGTCAACCAGGATTGACCCTTCACAGGCTCTTGAGAAGTTTTCCAAGCTGCCTCAAGGCAGGGAAGGATTTATGGGCCAGTCAGGGAACGATTAAATAAGTTTCTGGAGCCCCTGCCCTTCCTTCTCAGCCTTCCCAACCAAGGGGCTCTTCTCAGAGTTTGAAGTTTTTTGTTCTTTTCTGCAGAAGTGTTCAGACTTTTCCACGTGAATAATTGCAAACTCCCTCCTGCTGGGGCCGTTGAAGTAAAACCACAAGGCACATTTGTACTAAATCTGTTCTCGCCATCAGCGAGCGAGCGGAGCTCCGGGGCACCCGCCGGCGTGCGTACGCAGGGAGCACCTCGCTCAGCGAGGAGCACCCATGGAGCCGGCGTTTGTCCTGTCCCTGACTGCCGGGGTGCGGGATCAGCCCTCTCCTTCGGTGGCTGATGTTGAGTTTTCGTCCTGTCATCTCGGTGTGGGGAGTCAAAGGGCCAGGAGGTTGGTTTGGTGCTTGTGCGCGTTGCCACCGGCTGGAGGCTGGCTGGAGATAGCCGTGGGACTTGGGTTGGCAGCCGGCCATTCCCATGAAAACCCCTCAAGAAAATATAATTCCCAAATTCCCTTTTGCTGCTTCCAGAAAAACTTTCCCCCAGCGTTGCTGTAAAAGGTGAGTCTGAAGGGCCAAAAGCTGACTCGTGGCAGCTCTCGTAATCCCCGTGTTTCCATGTGATGTTGGCAAGGTCCTTCCCCTGTTCAGCTTGTGGATCATGGTCTTCCAGTTTTTTATCACAGAGGCCTTGGTCTGATGGCTGGGTGTGAAAGTCAGGGTTTTTCAAACCTTTCTGTACAAGCCATCTTGCAATCGTTTTATTTAGCAGCAGATCTGTGAGATGCATCATCCTGGTCTGTGGGGTTGATTTCAGTGGAGCCTAAAATCCTCCTCCATTTCGGGTGCTCTTGAATTTTGCCGGACAACTTTATTTTACGTGGGAAACTCAGACCAAAGTTGGTGTGTAATTACGAAAAACATGCAGGACAGCTGAACCAATGTTTACTAGGCTTGCTAAAGAACAAATCTACTGAGCCTTCTTGCCCCAGGCATGCAAGAAGCTGAAGCTACAGGTATCCAACGTAACTTGGGTCTGTCAGTCTTGTAGGGTTCAGGCCTTTGGGTTCTTAACAACAAAAAATTAAATTCTTGAATTCTTATGTTGTATTTGCTGGAAACTGTGGGCCTTTTCCTCCTGGAAATGCAGCTTTTGGGGGGGCTGCAGGCACACTGAGATGCTCCCAAATATTTTAGCAGACACAGCATATCTGCAGAGATCCTTTGCGCTTTCTACACCCAAATGACACCAATTTCATGCAACTGTGACAAAAACCTATGAAGCTGGTGTACCTCCCATCTGTATCTGCTCTTCAGTGGGTTCAGATATCCTCTGTACGTGGGCTGTAGTCAGTGTCAGTGTAGTGTAGTCACAGTAAGGCCAGGTATGGATGGAGGCCACTCAGTTCATCACCACCTTGAGCCAAATCAATGTATTTAGACGTTATCGAACCTGTTGAAGCATATACAGTGCTGGGCTGAGTTAATGTCCCAGATTTTCCTCGCCTGGTATAATACTTGGGTGCAATTGGAGCTTGATATTGTTTGGTCTTAATTTCCCTGTATACCCAGAAGAGCAGGGAAGCTGGGTGCAGAGAAGGTGAGTGAAGTAGCTGAGTCCAGGAATGGTGGCAGCAGTAGTGCTGGGCCAAGTGGGTGTCTTCGAAGTGAACTGTGATCGCAGCGGCAGTAATCTCCCATGCTTGCATGCAGGGAGGCAAGGTGAGGTTATTAATTATAACAACAGGCTGGAATTGATCTTAATGAGAAAGCTTGAGAGGAGCTGAGGCTGTGCTGGTGGCTGTCCCCAGGGCTGGGGCTCCAGAGGGACCTTCCCGGGCTGTTTCCCTGACAGCTTTGCTGCAGCAAAGCCTGTTCCATGATGAGCCGGCGTGCCTGAGTGCCAGCGTAGCCCATTCCCCGTGCCTCCATCCTGAGTTTTGAAGAGGCCACATTGCTGTTCAACATCTCGCCTGGGCCCCGTATCCCGGTAACCTTGGGTAGGGGCAGGAGGTGCTTCTTTATGGTCCCTCATCAAAAGCTTGTGAACCCAGAGCTTACAAAAACTCATGGCGTTTGAGCAAAGCTAGACCTCTGCGAAATACTCGGCCTGCCTCTTCCTTTCGTATCCCCAGGGGTGGTTCTTGTTGCCCTGGCAGAGATTTGGGTAACCTGCTCATTAGCAAGGGAGCCTTTGAGAACGGTCCTGTCTCGGCGTGCCTGTACTGCACAGCGCTCCGCCAGCCAAACTGGTTTTCTTTTGAAAACTGGTATCTTACAACACCGAAGCAATTAAGGTATATTACAGGCTAATGAGGCACGTCCTGTTTTTCTCACAAGGCAAGCCTTCCAGATTCTGATTCTGCTTTGATGATTTCGCATGAAGAACGATAAAAATCTCTTGT
>NW_009258376.1:671791-676263 GCF_000687185.1 Egretta garzetta
AAACGCTGCCCGTCTGTCCTCAGCCTGGGAGGAGAGCCGGCGCGAGGCATGCTCCTTCCAGACGCGCGTTGCCTTGCGTTCCTGCAGCGGCACTGGGCCTGCAACTTCGGTGACCGTGTATTCAGATGGGCAGATGCCTTCAAAAACTCGGCTGCTTCTTTGCTTTTTCTGGGCCAGACCCAGCCAGGGATTTTGGTCATGAAGAGGACTCTCCAAGCGGTGATGGTCTCCAACTTCTTTCCTTCACCAAAGCCAGACTTTGGTGCATGTTTCAGGGTGCTCCTGTCCCAGCTTGTGCCTCTGCCCTCCTCCCGTTTCCAGCCCCAACAGGTTCCTTGGGGCCTCTTCCATGGCCGCTGAAGGGTAGAGGAGCATGTTCTCTGGTCATCTTGCACCCTTTGCAAGCAGTTGTACTTTCTGGGAGGTGGTGGCAAAGTAAATGGCAGGGGAAGGTGCAGTTTGAGAGCGTGTTCTGTGGATTTGTTGGCTGCTGGAAATAGATGCTGCTGAATGAACTCCAGACGGCTGGGGCCAGTGGGGTTTTGTTTTGTTTTTTTTCTTTTCTCAGGCTTCTCATTAGCAGAGTTCAGTTTTCCCCTGAGAACTTCTCATTAAAACTCGCAGCCTCTTTTCTCCCTGGCCAGCGGAGCACATTTGAGCTGGCGGAGCTGTGTCCAGCATGGGAAAAGCAGAAGCTAAATAGAAACTCTGCAAGAACTCTCTTGAGGTTTGGTGCAATGGGACCAAGAAATCCCCAGCAACTGGAGTGTGTCATCAGCTTGGAAAAATCTTAGCGTCTGCCTGAGCCTCCGGACACCTTCTGGGGAGGGTTGTGTGGTGCTGATGGGTCTTCAATGGCCACATTCACCATCAAGTGCTCACCCTTGCATGGTCTCCTGCTGCAGAATTAGACTTTTTTTTTTTTTCTTCCCCTCCCTCCTGCTTTGATGAGTGATTTTCATCTGCCACCATTGCTGTATTGAACAGGACAAATCCAGTTGTCCTGCTTCAATTCATTGCAAGTTATTACCAGTGGATAATCCTATTTTCTGCATAAATGGTGTTGTCCTGCCCCAGTGAATGGTCAGGAGCCCTTGATACTGTGCTGGGGCTGGGAGGGGGTAACCTCCAGAAAGAAGGGGTGCCCTGGCCAGAGGAACGTTCGGCATGGAAGAGGAACAGACTGGTCCCTCGGCTTTTTTTCTTCTTCTTTCTAAGCTGTGTTTCTGGGAACTAGTTGACAGTTTGTCCTGGATTGACTCTGAAGAGTGAGAGCAGATATAAATATATGATAAAGCTCTGGAGCACTCAAAAATTAATATTTTAGGATCAAGGAGTCTTTATTTCATCAACTGCTTCAACAAAAGGAGGAATCTGTGTAGTCGTAGCTGTTGTGGTTCCCTTCCACCAGCCTGAAGGAACAAAGAGACTGGTGCAACTGGGAGCTGAGACCAAGGCCCCTGTTCTGGTCCCAGCTGACGGAGCCACCTGGTATGAGAGGATTAATTAACTTGCCTCCTCCCCGAGGAGGATGCGAGCCACCAGCCCCGTCTGCAGGGTTGCTCAGACCCATACAGTACCAAACACGTCCCTGGTGCTGTGCAATGGGAGCAGGAGCACAACCCAGAGAGGTGTAGTGAGATGGCAGCTTGAACTCCTAAAGGTACATCCAGTTTGGGGCTTCTCAGTACAGCAAAGACCTTGGCAAACCAGAGCAAGTTCAGTGGAGGGGCACTGAGATGGTCAGGGCGCTGGAGCACGTGCCCTGCAAGGTGAGGATGAGGGAGCTGGGCTCGTTCAGGCTGGAGAAGAGTAAGGCTTTGGTCTACCAATCCCTACGGAGCCATCATCCAGAAGATAGAGCTGGGCTCTTTGCAGCAGCGAAGGTGGGAGGACAGGAAACAGCAGGCACAGGATGGAACAGGAGAGGATCAGGCTGGATAGAAGGAGAAGCGGTTTTGCCTCAAGGAGAGTCAGTTAGTAGGGTTCACTGCTGGAGAGGTCGTGTAGCCTCCATGCTTGGAGGGTTTCAAGACCAGACTCTATAAACCTGAACAGCCTGCTGTGATCTCTTAAGAGATGCAGCATGGAGCAGGAGTTTGGACCGGAGACCCCCCTTGAGGTCCCTTCTGACCTGAGTTATCCTGGGATCCTCCATGCTTGCTCTTGTGGAAGTGGGGTGCTGCTTTTGCTCCCAGGCGGAGAGGTCCATCCAGCAAGGATGCCCCTGTTCTGCGGGCACGTTTGTGCCATTGCGTTTGTGCATTGCCTGCCTTGGTTGCTTTGGTAGGAGCCTCCAAGAAAGCACGGCTGAGCGTAGGGGAGGTTTTCTTTGCTGTCTCTGCCCTTGCTCGGTAGAACCATGCTGCTGCGAAGCGGGAGAAGAGGATGAAGGGCCAGGTCCCTTCCGGTGCTTTATTTTTGCCTGCACCTCTCTGAAATTGGGTGAAGGTCACTGGTACTGCAGCCTGTGTTATTTTCTTGCCTCACCTCAGTGGAGTGGGAGAGGCAGGATTTGGAAATACTTACGCAACCTGCCCTGTTTGTATGATCCTAGCACCAAGCTGGTGACAGTTCTGTAGCCTTCAGGGTTTAGAAGTGTGAATCAGAGACTGTTTTTTCTCCTACAGAAATTTGTAAAAAGCAGAAAGTCCCTGTTCCCAGTGTTTCTGTGCTGCTCTGCCAGTTTATCTGCTGCAACCTTCCCCGGGTCCAGCCCCCCCGCCCGTGCCTGGCTCTGCAAGAGTGAGTCAGCTCAGCCTACAGCCTCTGCTTGCCTGGGCTTCGCGGTGTGGGGGCCTTGATCCCAACCACGGGCTTTGCGGTGTGGGGGCCACCATCCCAACCCCCATCTTTGCAGTGTGGGGGTCACCATCCCAACCACGGGCTTCGCGATATGGGGGCCACCATCCCAACCGCAGGCTTCGTGGTGTAGGGGCCACATCCCAACCGCAGGCTTCGTGGTGTGGGGGCCACCATCCCAACCGCAGGCTTCGTGGTGTGGGGGCCACTACCCCAACCCCCGGCTTTGCGGTGTGGGGGCCACCATCCCAACCCACCTGCCCTTGTAACTGCCCGTCTGCCAGAGCGATGCCGCCCAGTTCCTGACCCCCCTCGCCCCCTTCTCGCCCAGGCAGGGATGGCTCCTGCCCCAGCCAGCTCTGGAGACGTGGTGGGTCCGCGCGGGAGGCGGCTCAGCAGTCCTCTCGTAGGTCAGAGCACACTGCGCCATTGAAAGGAGTTAAATAGCAAACAGCTGGATGGGGAGGAGGGGGATTGATTCGCAGCCCATCGAGGCAGGGGTTTGTTTGGGGGGTTTTGTGATTTCTTTCTTTTTCTTCCACAAAGTTCTTGCGCTTTTTCTTGTATTTGCCCAACAAGAGGATTCTGCTACACTGCGTTCTGTTTCGGAGAACTCGGGGGGGTTGTACGTTGCCGACTGGAACAATTGATTTTTATTTATTTGTTTATTCACTGCAGGAGAGAGCTGAAGCAGTAAGTTTTGAGGCTTTAGCTGTTCTGGAAGAGTTTTATTTAGAGAAACAGGCTGATTCTGTTGCTGCCTGGGCTTGACACGAGCTCATACAATCCTGTCGCTGGTGTGGGCTCTGCAGCGCAGCCCCGGGATCTCTCGCTCCAGCGCCCAGGTCACCTCGAGCCATTCGCTCCGGCAGCCCAAGGTGCTTCTGTCCAGGGCTGGTTGCCATCTCCTGCCCTGGAGCTCAGCTGCACATCGCACAGGCTTGGCTCACCACCAGCTCCCTGCTGGCGGAAAGACACAAACCGCAGGGTTTTGGGCTCTTCCTGGTCTCGCACCCTGCCCTGTTCCTTCCTGACTTGCCCTGCTCTGGTGCAGGCTCCAGAAAAGCCTTTGGTCCCAGATGACACCCAAAGGTGGTAGAGACCCCTGGCTTGTTCGATGGCTGTGTAGGAGCCAGGGCTCTGTAGCCACAGGACACCCAATGCTCAGCAGAGACTCCTAAACTCATTGCTCAGCAGAGTGCTAGGAGGGGGACATCACCACCCCAGGGTGGGTTTGGAAGGTGACCAGCTGGTGCCTTCTTAATCCCTTCCCCGTCTTGTCTGAAGAGTTCTGCCCCGCTCTGGTTAGAGGAAAGATCCTGCACGTCAGAGGGAAGCAAAGGGCCACCATGTCCCTGCAGTGACCCTCCCTGGTGACAGCCTTCCCCCGCCGCCTCTGTGCTCTTGAAAACGGTGTCTGGAGGGGAACAGCCATGCACCCCTCTGGCCTCTCTGCTGCCAGATTCTGCCTGCAAAGGCCGCCGGGCATCCCAGCCGGCATCCCTCTCTGGAGGCTGTCACCTCGGCGGTGGGCTGTCCTCGGCACTCCTAACTCCGCGAGGCAGAGCCAGCGGTAAGGTTCCCTGGGACCTGCTCGGCATGCGGAAAGCTGTCTGCTTGGTTGAGTACCTTCTATATTCTTTTTTAAGTATTATAATTTTTCTGATGTG
>NW_009258376.1:676458-678265 GCF_000687185.1 Egretta garzetta
AGGTGGCAGGCAATGTTTATCTCAGTTGCATTTTCTGGGGCTGGAGAGCATGTGTGTTATCAAGCAGCAGATGGGCCTGGTGAATAGATGGTGGAGACAACTGTATTTCCTCACGCAGGCTCGTTGCCTGCCGGGAAAGGAGCCAGCCAGGCTTTGTAGGGAGAAGCACGGAGCTTGGGCAGGATGCCGTTGTGTTTCTCCGTCAGCCAGTTCATTTCTGAGAGGTGGGTGTTGGTGTGGGGCAGAGGCTGCTGCTCAACACACCATGTGCTGGGATGGGGTGTACGGTATAAGGACGGGTTCCAGCCTTGTGCCCTCTGTGGTCTTTAGACCCCTAAATTAAGTCTGGTGCTCCAGGCAGGGACTTGAGTTGTCCGTCAGTCCTAGGCAGGAGTCTGGTAGGAGCAGGCTGCAGTCTGGTGGACTGCCAGTTGTCAAGGCTGGGGAACCGATGGCTTGTGGGGGATGGCTGAAGGGGCTTGTCCCCTGTCCTCTCCCACTTCTGTGTCCCCCCACTAGCTTGCAGAGACAGCGGTGTGGCTGCCAGGCACCGTGACACGATGCAACGGCCATCCAGGGGAGACGTGGGCAGGAGCGAGCTTCCCACGCTGGTGGCCCGGCCACTGAGAGGGGACCTACAGACCTTTGAGGGAAGAGCTGATGGCCTTTCAGGGAGGTTTTTTGGTTTTCCTGAGAGCTCTCAGCGGAGAAAGTCAAGTAGGTGGAAATCCCAGCAGTGGGCAGGATGGTGTCCCTGGAATGGACAGTGACTCCTGTGGCGTGGGGGCAAGGAGGGGACCAGGCAGGGGACAGCGTGGCTGGGGAGCGATCGCAGCTCCCCAAGGCCGGTGTCAGAGCTTGGGGGAACGCACGTGCAGTGCCAGAGCAGAGCACTGCAGCGTCCTGGCTTCTGCCTCCCGTCTTGCTGCCTGGAGCTTGGATCTCCTGCCCGGCCAAGTGAACGGGTGCTGCCCCCCCCCCGAGCCCACAGCTCGCCGCTGACAGCACGTCAGGCGGGTCCGGCGACACGGCGTGTCCCGCTGTCCCCTCGTCTTTTAGGTTATCCTGGGTTTTCCCTTCCCTCTGGTGGTATGGGAAGGGATTTCTTTCCGTGGTCCTGTGATTGCATGGCCAGAAGCCCCTGCCTGCTGGCTAGGACTGTGGGTGCGAGCGTGCTGTGTGCAGGAGATTGGTGGCCGGAGGGTCCCGCTCTGCGGAAAGCAGCACAGCATCTGCCTTTAGGGGTGGATTTTTTGGAGCCAGTGCTCTCCAGCACGGCGTGCGGTGGATAACAGTGCGGGAAGCCGCAGGAGGACGGATGTGGATGGCGCAGGCTGCCGACAGCCTGTGCTTGACTTGTGCTGATGCCTGTGGTTCGGTGAACCTCATCCAGCAAGACGAATGGATGTGACAGGATCGCGGTGCCCTTCGTGGCCTCGTTTGCTTCCCTGTCTCTGCTGGAGCCGGGCACACAGCTCCTTCCCTTTCCCGGCTTGAAGAATGATCTCCCTTTCAGACGGCTGCGGGCATGGGCCTGCCACGGGGGAGAGGACTGTACGGTGACTCAGTTGTAGGACTTCAGGCAGAAAAATCAATGTTTATGTTTCTCTTAGCTGGGAAAGATTCCTTAAATAACTCCAGTAAATAAATACCTTGTAAAGCTCCAGCTATGAGGGCACGGTGTATGAACCAGAATGAATTTTCAAACTCTCTTTGGCAATAAAATGGATTTCTTGGGTTCAGGTTTTATTTAGAGAAACCTTTGATTTAAGAAGGGAGTTGAAGGTTTTGTCTGATCTCTTTGTGA
>NW_009258376.1:678340-693560 GCF_000687185.1 Egretta garzetta
AGAATTGTGTACCCAGCCCCAGCCAAAGGGAGGCTCCCCCTCCTCCTCCTCCTCCTCCCCAGGGTGGCTCTTGCTGCATCATCTGTCCCCTCGAGACCCCGCTGCTGCAATGCAGTCTGCTCCGCCGCCTCGGGAAGCTGGTTGTGCAGGTGCTGCCGTTTGGGATGCTGGAGACCAGCCAGGACCCCGTTCCCTCCGTGGACTGCACCGGCATCTCATAGCTCTCTGCACTTGCCCTTTGTGGCATAAAACATCATCTTTTCCTTCTGTGTTCCAACCCGTCTGGAGGTTGAACCTGGTCCTTGAAGGGATGCTAGAGGGGGAGCCAGTGGTGAGCCCGCTGGGGTGCAGCCCCCGCCATTTAGGCTGCTGGTTCCTCCGTCTGGGATGGCTGAATTTGCTGTTCCCAGGAAGAGCTGAGGGCATGGGAGGCTTCTCCTGCAGAGTTGGCCCTGCCTAGGGTCTTGGGCAAGCAGGGCAGGGTGGAAGGGGTTGGAAGGGGACGAGCTCAGCCAGAGAGAGGCGCAGCTGGCCCAGAGCTTGGGTTTAAGCTTGGGACTTTAGACGTGGCTGCGTTATCTGGGAGCAGGAGTGCACAGAGGGAGGGCTCTGGGTTCGTGCTGCACGTTGACCTGAAGGAGAACTGTTTTGTCCTTGTGCGCAGGAGGAGGAAGCAAACAGCTCTGATCCAGCCCCACCTCTGCTCCGAGCTCCAGGAAACGACCCCGAGCCGGGGGACAAAGGGCACCAGGCAGGGCTGGGATTCCTTCTGCTGCGGCATGGCTTTCCCGGGAGCTCCGGGAGGGCTGCGGTGAGGGAGAGCTGCTCCCTGCAAGCCCAGAGCTTGCTGTGGCCTGTGGAGCTGTTGCTGCTCTGTGCTTTGCTTTCTGAAAATCGAACCTGCTTGGAAAACATTATTACAACTTTCTGCCCCAGAGCAGGGTGGCTGTGGTGTGCGTTGGACCCGTTCCCCCCATCGGGGTTTCAGGCATCCCCGGGCATGAGACCGAGAGCTGGTGCTGAGAGCCGGGCTCTGTGGCCTCTCCGCTTCCCAGGTAAGCGGGGCAGGAGCTGGAGCTGGAGCTGGGACATGGTGCCCCACAAAGCCTGCTGGTCAGATCAAACTCCTCGCCTCTGCCAGAGGTTGGGGGGAGTCAGGAGCTGCTGCTGAGCTCGGAACCCGGCAGCGAGCTGTCCCGGCACCGGCTCGCCACGACCCGCCTTGGCTCCGGCACGGAGCTACCGCACGCTGGCCGGGCCAGGCTTCTGGCCCTGAAGCCTGTAGCCAGGTAAAAGCACCACCCTACACCACAGCCTGCTTTTCTGTGCTTGATGGTGCCTGGTGCGGGATAACACGGTTATCCCAGTGTGGTGTGCCCATGGTGGCGAGCCAAAAGGAGAGGAGAGAGATGGGAACAGAAGGAGAAATAGAGGTGGGCTGGAGTGACACCAAAGGGGGAAAGAATTGACCCTGGGAACGGCAAGAAGGCAGAGCAGGGTGTCAGCTCCTCTGGAGAGTTACAGACAAGCTGCAGACGTACAGCGTTGTCGAGGTTGGGCGCAGAGGCGGTGTGCAAGGCACACCGGGTCGGCAGGGTTGCAAGGCAGTTTCTCGGACCCTTCCTGAAGTGTTTTTGGGTGGAAGCCAGCGCACTTGGAGAAATCATTTGTCAGTGCCAGAGGAACAATTGCCTGGAGAGCAATGACTGGATTGATGGTTGTCCCCTTCCTGGAAGCAAGGTCCTGACCGTGCCAGCCCAGGAAACGCATGGTACCCCAGCGTACTGGGTGGCCTTGGCCTCACGCTGTCTTCTGCTTTCTTCCAGCCACTCCCACTCTCCCGGCTCCATGGCTGCTGTCCGCGAGTGGTCCTGCACCCGCTGCACCTTTCTGAACCCCGTCGGCCAGCGGCAGTGCTCCATATGCGAAGCCCCCCGCCAGAAGCCCGACCTCAACCACATCCTGCGGCTCAGCGTGGAGGAACAGAAATGGGCTTGTGCCCGCTGCACCTTCAGGAACTTTCTGGGCAAGGAAACCTGCGAGGTATGTGGCTTCACCCCGGAGCCAGGGCCCAGCAGCTCCCCCTTGCCCGTCATCAACGGCATCTTGCCCAAGCCTGCCGTGCTTGTGGAGCCCAAGGGCACGTCCAAGGAGGAGACTGCCAAGGCAGAAAGCAGCAGCGAGGACTCGGAGGGGAAGAGCCCCGATGAAGCGGAGCTGGAGAGCGGCTGGGCTTGCCAGCGCTGCACCCTGCACAACACGCCAGTGGCCAACTCCTGCTCTGCCTGTGGGGGCCCACGCAAGCTCTCCCTGCCCAAGATCCCACCAGAGGCGCTGGTCGTCCCTGAAGTCATCACCCCTGCCGGATTTCACATGGCCCCCTCTACCCCGCAGCCTTTAGTCTCTGCAGAGATCTCTGATGGTGACGCCGTGGCCACCCAGGGCCCAGTCGCTATGGAACAAGAGGCCCAGAAGATACCAGCCTTCAGTCCCTTCTCCCCGGGGCTCCAGAACAACCCTGTGCCCCGAAGCCGCCGGGAGGTGCCCCCCCAGCTGCAGATGCCGGGCCCCGAAGCCGCCCAGCCCGTGGCTCAGAGCGCGGCGGGACAGAAGGGCTCTCCGCAGGGTCAGGCCAGGGCTGCCCCTGCTGCCCGCTTCCAGGAGCTGCTGTCCAACAAGCGGCTGAGCGTGCTGGAGGAGGAGATGGAGGTCAGTCCATCCCACTGGAAGTGCAGCTCCTGCTCCCTGCTTAACTCCGCCGGGGCTGGCAAATGCGACGCTTGCGGCACCCAGAAAGGCAGTGACACCATCAATGTGGTGGGGGACTCGGTGAGATTCACTCCGTGCAGCCCCTCCAGCCCTGACTTCACCACCTGGTCCTGTTCCAAGTGCACCCTGAAGAACCCCACCCTGGCGCAGAAGTGCAAAGCCTGCGGTTCCTCCAAGCTGCACGGCTTCCAGGAACACGGGACGCAGGGCGAGCCGTCCCCCCGCTGCCCCGACTGCGGGGCTTGTGACAAGGGCGGCTGCTCCTCCTGCGGCGCCAGGGCCCCGTCACTGCGTGGCCTGCCATACCGCGCAGCAGTACGTGGCCCAGCGCAAGGGCCTCAAGCCCCTGAAGAGACGGGAGAGCATGCACGTGGAGAAGAGGCGGCAGACAGACGAGGGAGAGGCCAAAGCCCTGTGGGAAAACATCGTGACCTTCTGCCGGGAGGTGAGTGCTTGCTGAGCTAGTCTTGCTCCTGGTTTCACTTGGAGAGGGCCCTCTTGGTGCTTTCTCTGTGGCTCTAGGGCATCGCCTGGCACAGGCACGCTGCCTTCTGTGCCTGGGGTCCCAGAGATCTTCACCCGCAACAGCTGGATACTGGTTGTTAACACTGAAATGTAGTGTTTTAAATTGGTGCAAGATAATCTCTAGGATGGTGACCCGTCCAGCTCACTCCCAGTCCAAGGGTGAGGAAGTCTGAGTGTTGACTCTGAAACCTAGTGATGCTTTAAATCAGCGAGAGAGAACGTCTGGGTTGAAGGGGACATTCTCAAGTGCTCATGACAGCTCCTTCCCTGTCCGAGGGTGGGGAAGGCTGGGAAAGAACGTGTCCAGGTTTGCTGGTGGCACCGCTGTCTGCAGGCAGCAACCGTGACATGTGGGTGCGGGAAATCCGGGGATGCAGCAGGCAGAGGCTCAGAGCACCGGCAGGCGTGCAGGCGGGGGAACTGCTGCTGCTGCAGGCAACTGCAGGCGCTCAAGAACTGCGAGCTGGGCCTCGGCGTTCTTGGGTTTGGTGTTTGTGAAAGCACGGCTGCAGCTGCAAACGGCTCAGCCCTGTTTTGGGAAGGACAGCTGAGGTTTGGCTGTACCCTGGCTCCGGGTGAGGGTCTCGGCAGCACATGCTATCGCACTCCCCTCCCACTCCAAATTATCTGGCTCGATCTGTTGGCTTTCAGTCTCAAACAGCATTGTGATGACCCCGTTTTTTCCCCTGAGTGGCGTAAGATGCTCCCGTCAGTGCTGCTCTTTCTCTGCCCTCCTTCTGGGGGAAGCCTCCAGCTCTTCTGGACCAGATGGAACGGGAGTTGTGGTCCCATTTTGACGTACAGACAAGGCTTTTGCTGCCTGGTCCGAGGAGCGCGTCCATGCCTGTGCCCCTGGTGCGCAGACTGGGGACCACAGAGATGTTTGGCTCGGGAGGGAAGCTGTTGAGAACGATCCTGTTTTGGGGTTGTGGGGTTTTTTTAATTGCTACATGTCCATCCTGACAGACGTGGGTGTCTTTATAACAGAGAGACCCCGATTCTGCTTATCCCCCTGCTTAAAAGCAAGTGAATAGCCTCTTTTGTAGGCAGGGAACATCTGTTACATCCAGTGGAATCAGGCCTGAAGGATGAATTAAGAGAGGTAGCCAAGTTAAATTAGCAGCTTGCCGCTGCCGGGAAGGGGAGTCTGCCTTGCCCCGTCCAGCCCAGCTCTCGGTCGGAGCCTTGGCTGAGCCCATTCAGCTCACTAAGCCAGCAGTAACGGGCTGTTAGATGAGCGTGGGCCATCTCCTGAAAATCACCCTAAAACTAAATCCCTGCTGTGTTCTGGCACTGTTCATGGTAAGTCAGGGGCTCTGCAGGTCCGAGGGAAGGGCTGGCAGCGGCGGTGGGCCAGAGCTGCTCCCACACTCGTGCTCGCTCTGCTCTTGGTGTGCCTGCAGCCTCCCACCGATGCTCTGCTTCGGGCTGGCACGTAGGGCAGCCTCCAAGCTTCCTTCTGTCCTCAGCATTTCTCAGGCTGTTCAGCCTTCCCCTGGAGGAGAGCATCGGGCTGGCCAAGTTCTCCTCCACCCGTTGTCCCCGTGCCCCAAGTCGCACGGAGCAGCCTGCCTCGCTGCGCTGCTCCCCGCAGGGATTTCTGCTCGAGCTCCAGCCGTGGGTGCTCCCTCTCTGCTATTCCAGGGGTGCCTTTTCCAATACTTCTCAGTGCGTGGCCCCCGCTTTTAGCTTTACCCTTTCTCTTCTGTCTGGGAGGAGAGCAGAGCTGACCTCTTCCACTACCTGTCTCTGCACTGGGCATCTGCTTCCCTGCCTTGTGCTGTCCCCTTTCTTGCTTATCCCGCTGGCCCACCATTCTTCTCTCCCCTGATTAACCATCCTTGCCCCCTTTCCGAATAATAACACGCATCAGCAGGTTCTGCAGAGCTAAGAAAGACAACCCAGGACTCTTGCTGTCTGTGCCATGCTCTGGCCCCTCTGCCTGCAGAGCCTTTCCGTGTGCTGGGGGCGCCCCCATCTCTGTTTTCCTCCTTCTCCATCCATCAGACAGTTCGCCACTGGCAGCAAGGCCATGCGGGGCAGGGCAGCAGCCTTCCTCGTCGGCCCATGCGGTCCCAAGGAGGTGGCAGCAGAGAAGGTCATGTCTCTGGTCCAGAACGGCGTGAAGAGGGTTGTTGACAGAGCGGGAGGAGCGAAGGAGGTCCCGTGCCTGGATTTATCCCCTTGCAGGAGAAATACGCAGGTCTCCTCGTCTGGCACCGTGTGTGAGCAGGCTCGTCCCTGCCTGGGCACAAGAGGAGTTACCTGCTCCTCTCCCTGCTGCTCTCCTGACTCTCTTTCTCCCCATCTTTGGGGATATCGGTAGTGACACTTCTCCAAAGCATTTAGAAATATGTGAAGGAAGACATCGCGGTATGGAGGTAATGAGCTTGTTAGGCAGGCTTCCCTGACGCCGGTGGGGCGTTGCGCTGCTGTGGCTCTTGCATGGCCTCCATCCCCCATGCTGGTGAGGTCTGCGGGCTCAGGAGCATTCCGGTGAGACCCTGGCCATGACACTGGGAGAGGCCGAAGGCTTCTTCCACCTCCGCTGCTTGGAAAAGCACCGCAGCGACTCCACGGGGGCCAGAAAGCTTGTGATGCCCACGGGCTCTGACTCACGGGTGTGCACTGCCCTGCGCGGGGGGTTCCTGGGGAGCCCCAGCTGCACCCCGAGAGGCGAGTGTGCGAGGCCGGGATGTGCCAAGATGAGGTTGCTGGCCCGTACGGCAGAGGCGGCTGCTTGTCAGCCACACGGGGCAGATGCTCCCCTTGCGAAAGCCAGCAAGCCCTGGGATGTGTCCTTTTTGGCCTGCATCGGTATTTGAACGGTGACATCTATTAGCTGAAAAACACCCTTCTGCAAAAGAGGAGCTGGAAGTGCTCATTAAGGCACCACACAGAAAGCGTTCACGTAGGATTGCAACAAAAGAGGAAGAACAGCTACTGGTTTGTGTGCAGAAAAGCTAATTTAAATCGGAGCCAGCTTTTGCTGCAAGAATTTAATTTCATTTAATTAACAATAACAAAGAAATCC
The DNA here is from genome assembly GCF_000687185.1 of Egretta garzetta. NCBI lineage: Eukaryota > Metazoa > Chordata > Aves > Pelecaniformes > Ardeidae > Egretta > Egretta garzetta. The sequence goes on from NW_009258376.1 coordinate 684,669, forward strand.
TGGTTCTTGCTTCACCCTGTGTTAAACTGCCTGAAGAAGCCGCCCTTCTCCCCTTGGGGAAGCCCTGTGCTTCCGTCCCGCCTCTGTGGCGGATACCCCGGGGATTATCCGCCCGTCAGCCCATCCTACTGCATTTAATGCAAGCAGCTATTGCAGGGGGGCTCGGGCGTGGGATACCCTCACTCTGGAACCGCTTGGCGGTTTGTGGTTGGGCTGGATCCAATTGCAAAAGGTGCCCCTGATGTCCTCCGCAGCTGGGCCTCGGAGGTGGCACATGCCCAGCCCGGGGTGGCACGTGCCCAGCCCAGCGTGGCCCCTCCGGAGCAGGGCCAGCTCGGTCCTTAGCGCCGGGCTCGGGTTGAGGAGTGTTTGCTTGCCAGGTGGCTCCTCGCAGCCTTGCTGCTCGCATGCTTTGCCACTTATAGAGGCAGCCAAGGTCCCCCACCGTCCACCTTTTAGCACCAGCATGAAGTGCGAGACGGTCCCTGCACGGGGAGGTTCCTGTCAAACAGAAAAAGGCAGATTTGAGTCGCAGTCTGGAGCTTGGGGCCTGGAGAGGTGAGCCGGCTCCCGGCAGGGCTGGACGCTGGATCTGATGCACAAAACGCATCTGTGCCCTTGCCAGCAGACGCCCGGTCCCAGACCTCCTCCCCGGCACGGCGTCGGAAGGGGCTGCCCGGGCCAGGCAGAAGGGCTGGGGGCTCCGCTCTCGCTCCTGGGGGTGCAGTGGGAGGCTTTCCAGGCCAGCCCCATCCCAGGAGGCCCCGGGGAGCTGTGTGCTGCACACTGATGCTCTCCTTGCCTTTCGCTCTCGCAGAACAAAGTCAATTTTGTAGATGACAGTTTCCACCCTGGGCCCAAGTCCGTGGGATTCCCGGAAGGCGACAGCGTGCAGCAGAGGGTGAAACAGTGGCTGCGACCCCACGAAATCAACTGTAGCATCTTCAAGGACCGATCGGTGAAGTGGTCGGTGTTTCGGACACCCAGGCCGTCGGATATCCTGCAGGGACTGCTGGGAAACTGCTGGTAAGGGGGAGCGAACCAGGCTGACACCCTCCTACCCCTTCCTCCTTCCCCCCCACCTTCGTCCAGCTCCAGATCAGGCCCCTCAGCCCTACTCAAACCCATTGCTACCCCGAGGCGTGTCCCCCATCCTCTGCCTCACCCCCTACCGAACGGCTGCAGCCCGCGGTCCCCTGCGCTGCGTGGCTGGGCAGCTGCCTGCCCGTGCCCCGCTGAGATCCGTCCCGCGTCCCGTCCCTCCGGCAGGTTCCTGAGTGCCCTGGCCGTGCTGGCCGAGCGGCCGGAGCTGGTGGAGAGGGTGATGATCACGAGGACGCTGTGCCCCGAGGGCGCCTACCAGGTGCGGCTGTGCAAGGACGGCACCTGGACCACGGTGCTGGTGGATGACATGCTGCCGTGCGATGAGTGCGGGTACCTCCTCTTCTCGCAGGTCAGCGGCCCTGGCGGGGAGAGGGGTGCTGGGAGGGTTTGGGCAGTGCTCCGGGGGCAGGGGGAGGCTGGTCCCCTGCTCTCCCAGGAGAGACGACTGATGGAGGTGGTGGGAAGAGATGCTGCTGTGGGTCACCCGAGGCCCCTACTCCGTGCCGCATGGGGCATTTGCAGCTCAGCACCCTGCTTTTTGCTGCGCTCTCAGGACAGCTGAACTCTTTGAGGCCATAATATAAATCTATTTAAGCCCCTTTTCGGCATTTTCCAGGCTGCGATGGAGAAGTTTCATTTGCAGCTCAGCACCCTGCTTTTTGCTGCGCTCTCAGGACAGCTGAACTCTTTGAGGCCATAATATAAATCTATTTAAGCCCCTTTTCGGCATTTTCCAGGCTGCGATGGAGAAGTTTCATTTGCAGCTGCTTTTCCATCACTCCCCCCTGCACCACAGCCACTTCACTTGCAGGGGAAGCCATCCCTAATCTTCACAGCAAAAGGAAAATATTCTAACCTGTGTGTTTTGCCCTGCGAGGGGCTGGGGGAAAGCTGTTTCCTTCCTTTGCGGAGAGGTCTGGCAGCTTGGCTTTGCCGGGGAGGGAGTGTGGAGAGGGAGGATCGCACGACAGTGCAGCCTGTTCCGAGCCAGTGCCCGGTTGCTCTGAGCACACTCGGGTGGCATCTGCTAGGATTAACGAAGCTCCCGCAGCCCCTTGGGGACGTCACTGCGCGTTATGCCCTGCCCTGCCTGCCAGGCCCAGGGGCGCTTGCTGGGATCACGGCCATGAAGGAGACTGAGAACGTCTTTATCTGCCAAACAAAACAAAGCCCGGCTCTCAGGAGGAGCCAAGGGCCCGGCACCGCTGCGTTGGACTCTGTTTTGCAAATCCCAACCCCATCTTTTAGAAGTACGCACAGCCCCAAACCACATCGTGAGTGAGCTGTGGGTATCGGGACAGGACTCTGGCTGGGGAAACGGGGCCCAAAGATGAGTATTTGGGGACCTTTAATGTCAGTACAGCTTGCACAGTCCCCAGCCTGCATGGGCTCGGTAGCCTGAGCCCTCCGCAGCGTGGAGGTGGCCCGATCCTGGGGCAACTGTTAATTGCATGGGTGCTAATGGGCCAAAACGGGCGCAGTCACGGGGTGCCAAAGCCTGCGCTGCCTGGCTGCGATTCGGCAGAGGGTGATCCCCAGCGGGACGCTGAGTGGGGCAGAACGATTGCCAGCACCGCTGGAAGTTGGTCCTGTTAAGGAGAAACTTTGGAGGGGGGAGGAAGAAGGAGTCCGTGTCTGCATTTTGCCTCATGGTAGACAGCAAGGATCCAGTCAGACACATTATTTTCAGCGTAAGATTTGCCTGTCTTGGTTTTTTTTCTTTTCCATCCATTTTTCCTCTCTTAAAATTTCAGGTCTGCGCTTTTTTTCTTTCTTTTTTTTTTTTTTTTTTTTTTTTTGACGATTGAAGGTTTTCACACTGGCTGGGCTTGCCTTGCCTTTGTTTCCGGAGGCATCTGAATCGTGACGAGAGTTTTCTGCCGAGCATTTAGCTGTGGGAGCTGAATGTGGGAGCTAAAAATGGAAAAATGGAGACTTTCAAAAATAAAGGCAAATGGGGCTCTTATCAGAGCTCCCTGGCTGCGGCTCTGGCAGAAATAAACATGGATTTTGTTGAGCGAGGGACTCAAAAACCAGTGAAAAGCACTTGTAAGCTTGCTTTATCCATCGGAAGGAAATCTTCGCTGCCCTCCTTTCCTCTCCCAGCTCTTGGCTGCCACCTGTGAGTCGCAGACAGTCACAGTGTGCCGATGCTTTTCCCCTGCTGCCCTCCAAGCACCGGGTGCTCAACCCGATGTGGTGGGGACCCGGAGGCCAGCAGACATCTCCTTCTGCCCTCGTACGCTGCCGCCTTCGTGTCCTCACAGCAGGCAGGGGCTGGAGCGGAGCCGTCTCCCCCCCCAGCCTGAACATGCCCAGGAGTCAAGCGCGGCTGGCGACTGCGGCCACGCCGAGGGCCCGCAGCGGTGCCTGGCACGTAGCGGTGAAGGCTGCGCCCTGAGCCCGCATCGCTGTGGCCGATGGAGGCTTTGCAAACCTCTGGGTGCGTTAATGCAGCTTCTGCATTTCTTTCTGAATCCGTAATCAGCCCAGCGACGCCAAAAGCACCAGAGCAAAGCGACCCCAGGGGAGAGTTTCCCCCTGCACAACTTGCACCTTCTCGGCACAGCTTGCTGCTGTCCCTCTGCTGGAGTAGGGGACTTTGTCCGTCTGCCTGGGAGCTTTTGGAGCTCGTCCTTGAAACAACATCACTGTTCCATGGGTGAAATCGAATCGGTCCCACAGCCGTGTGTGCTCCAGGCAGCCTCCTCCGCCAGAGGTGCTTGGTTTTGGTGTGCAGCAGCGTGCGAGTGAAAGGCAGCTGTTCCAGATGTGCTCGCTGTCTTCTGCCATCATTAAACATTTTTAAATCCAGGTTGAAGCAGAGGGAAGGGACTGCTAGATTACAAGGTGGACACTCGCCGCGGCCAGCCAGCCGGCCTGGGCACCCCAGGGTGCAGCTCTGCTGGCATCTGGGCCTCTTAGGCATTCCCTCCAGGACATTTTCCCAAGGGAAATTAAACAAAACACTGAGCAGGCAGCGAGCAGGGCCACCCTTGGCCTTGGGCAGACGAGATCCCAGGGGCTTGGCCTTGCTGCTCCTGCCTCCCCATCTCCCACAGCAGCAGGAGGGCGGGCAGGGGTGGGTGAGCGGGGTTTTGCCTTGTCTGCGCACGCTGCCTTTGCTTGCCCATCTCCGGCCCCGGGGCGGCTCCTGACGTGCTTCTCCCTCTCTCCGCAGGCCCAGAGGAAGCAGTTGTGGGTCGCCCTCATTGAGAAGGCGCTGGCCAAGCTTCATGGTTCGTACTTTGCCCTCCAGGCAGGGCGTGCTATTGAAGGCCTGGCTACACTAACGGGTGCCCCCTGCGAGAGCCTGATGCTGCAGGTCAGCTCCACTAACCCTCGCGAGGAGCCCATTGACACTGACCTCATCTGGGCCAAAATGCTGAGTTCTAAGGAGGCTGGGTAAGACGAGGCAGGAGGGCGCCGTGGCAGGAGCATGGACGCTCGGAGAGGGGGGCGAGGGGGGCCGCTCTCATTTGTAAGAGGCTCAGAGGAGAGGGGATAGTGCATTACCCAGGGTGCAGCCCACCACCCTTGGCATTCACCTGGAGTGCTGCTGGAGCTCCCCCTCTAAGCTCTAAGAAATTCTTTCTCCTTTGTTTAATTTTCCTATGAAATTAAAATCCCGGTGAATTCCCTGTGCACATTTACTGCTGTCTTACGGGGGGGTTGAAGTGGCTGGCACTGTGCCTGCTTGCTTTGCGTTGAGGTTTTTTTGTATGGTTAAGTGCTTGACCCTGCACGTGTCTCCCACCCACACGTGGCACCTTTGCTGGCCATACCTGGGCATGACTATAGGCAATCTATAGGGGGCAAAGCAAAAGCAAAGGCCTCTTGCTTATCGCTCCGGCGGGAGGAGCGGGAGGGCAGTTAGGTTGGCTGAAGGCAGGGTTGCTCCTGCCAGCCTGCACTACGGGGCCACATGGGAGCCCCATAGGTCCCAGCACGTGGTGTCCTCCCAAACCTGGCTGGCGCAGACCTCCCGCCCCGAATAGCCTGTCCTCACCCCTGCGGAACGGGCCAGCTGCCTGTGGCGTGGAGGCAGACGTACCGCTTGCCTTCCCCTGCGGCTGAGCCCTGCCAGCCACCAGAGACGGGCAGGACCCCGGGGCCTGGCAGAAAACGGGTGAGGTTTGGGCAAAGCTTTCAGCCCTGCAGGTGAGGGCTCTGCTGGACAAGCTTGCCACGGAGCCCAGGCTCAAGCATGCACACAGGCGGGTGGAAGGAGCTCACTGCTACCCAGGCAGAGCTCTGGCCAGCAGGGCTGGGGCACTGCTCCGGGGAGGTTTACGGTGTTGTTGCAGAGAGGGAATCTCCAGGAGCCTCCTGGAGGGGAGCCTGTCCCATTCCTTGAGCAGTAGGGACAAGCTTCCCCCCCATGCCTGGCAGGACACCGAGGAGTTTGCTGTCCCCTGTGCAGGTTCCTCATGGGCGCATCCTGTGGTGGAGGCAACATGAAAGTGGACGATGTGGCCTACGAGAGTATGGGTCTGCGTCCACGGCACGCCTACTCCATCCTAGATGTGCGGGATGTCCAAGGCTTCAGGTGAGTTTGGAGTGGAGGCTGGCATTAGACTGGATCTAAGGAAGAAATTCTTTCCAACGAGGGTGGTGAAACCCTGGCAGGGGTTGCCCAGAGAGGGGGTGGAGGCCCCATCCCTGGGAACATCCAAGGCCAGGTTGGACTGGGCTGTGAGCAACCTGATGTGGTTCAAGGTGTCCCTGCTCCCTGCAGGGGGGTTGGGCTGGGTGACCTCTAGGGGTCCCTTCCCACCCAAAACATTCTGTGATGATTCTATGGTACAGCCCCAGCAGAAGCCCTGGGGACAGGTTATTGAGTGCATGCTCTACAAGACCTCAGGGACTCTTTGGTGTCCCATCCTCATGGCCAGCGAGGGCTGTTTCTCCGTCTCAGGGTGTCACGTAAACGCTGTTGTGGTACAACCTGTCCTTGCCTGGCACTGGCTCCATGCCCAGGGCTGCTCTGCTCCAGGATGCCCTGTGGTGCAGAATGGTTCGCCTGGTCTTCTCACAAGATGCAGAGGGATTGAGTTGAGCTCTTTCAACTCAATGAGGCAAACAGGGTGCCCTTCTCGCCTTTGGAGGGTGGGGGGACAGAAAGCCTGTGTGCTGTATGAAGCCCCATTTTCATCCATGTCACTCCTGGGCTTGTGCAGCTCCAGGGACACGCTTGGCAGCCCCTTCCCAGCTGAGCCGCTTCCCTGCAACGCCTGGCTGGAGCCCCTTTGGGCAGGGAGGGACAGAGGGAGCTGCAGCAGATCCAGAGCTGCAGGACATGGGCATCTGGGGCCCCGGTGGGGGTGGCAAATTAGGTCTGGGATGCTGTGAGGGCTTTGAAAGGCGGGGGGGGAAGTGGCATGGTGCCCTCTGCAGGGGGCTGGCTGGGCTGTAGAGCATCTCAGAGGTGATCTTCCTTTCTCCTGGGCCTCTGACACCGTTTTTCTCCTTCCCCCAGGTTACTGCGGCTCCGAAACCCCTGGGGCCGCTTCTCCTGGAACGGCAGCTGGTCCGACGAGTGGCCGCACTGGCCGGCACCCTTGCGTCATGACCTGATGCCCCACGGCAGCAGCGAGGGCGTCTTCTGGATGGAGTACAGCGATTTCATTAAGTACGATAGTGCCCAGGAGGCAGAGGCTTTGGGGTGGGAAGCCAGGAAGGGGACAGAAAATGGGACATGGCGGGGTCAAGATGGGGCAAGCAGGACCGGGCATCCCCAGGGGCGTAGGGGTGACCCGCCGGTGCCTGCTGCTGCCAGCCGCGTGAGCTGCGGCGTGCTGGAGCGTGGGGGCAGAGCAGTGTCCCCGCAGAGGATCCTGCCAAGGCTGAGCCCAGCTTCCCCGCAGGTATTTTGACTCCGTGGATATCTGCAAGCTCCATTCGGACTGGCACGAAGTGCGTGTGCAGGGCATGTTCCCCAACAAGGCCAACGGGCCGGTGACGGTGACATCGCTGACAGTGTTGGAGCGTGCCGCCCTGGAGTTTGCCCTCTTCCAGGAGGGCAGCAGGTGAGCTGGGCAGCGCACGGGCCGCAGGCAGTGGCCCGGACCCAGGAGAAATCCCAAACACATCACCCTCTCGCCCCGTGCCGCCCCGTGGGGTGTGGCAGAGCTCGGGGACGAGCCCCCAGTTCTCAGGGTCTGCTCATATTTTAGCTGAAACACAAGCCCTGAACGCGCGCTGGTTCCTGGGGCTGGGCACTTGGGGCAGCAGGAGGACTCTTCCTCTGGATCCACCGTCCTGCCCGTGGCCCCCACGTGCTCTGCGGGGCGGCGCGTGGGTGACGTGTGATTCTTCTCCCCCTCCCGGCGCAGGCGGTCGGACATGGTGGACAGCCACTTGCTGGATCTGTGCATCATGGTTTTCCGGGCCACCTTCACCAGCGGGAACAAGCTGAGCCTGGGCCGGCTGATGGCTCACAGCAAACGAGCCGTCAAGAAGTTCGTCAACTGCGACGTCATGCTGGAGCCGGGCGAGTACGCCGTCGTGTGCTGTGCCTTCAACCACTGGAGTGCCGCCCTGGCAGGCCCTGCCGCTGCCCAGGGTAAGGGGCTGGGCTGCCCGCCCCGTGGCGACGCTGGCAGAGACCTTGGGGGAGGCAGAGGTGACAAAGCCCTCGATCTTCACCGTGGGGACTTTGCTGGGGGTGGAGGTTGCCTGCACGTACAGCAACCCCGCAGCACCCTGCTCCTGGGGGTTGGTGACAGTCTCACTGATCCCCCCTTCCTCCGTGTGTCTCTGCAGCATCCAGTCCCACCAGCAGCCGACCGGCCACCGATTATTCCAGCTATATCCTGGCCATCTACAGCTCCCGCCTGGTGATGGTGGAGCAGGTGGAGGCGCAGCCCACCACGTTGGCGGACGCCATCATCCTGCTGACCGAGAACAAGGGCGAGCGCCACGAGGTGGGCACGGGGCAAGGGGCTGGAGGGGTCGATCCTGTCCGCGGGAGCCTGGGCCCTGCCTCTGCTGTGTCCTCGGTCTGGCAGGGGTCGGGCAGGGCTGTGCCGGCGCTGCCTGCCGCCTGGTTCCCTCCGCCCCTGGCTGGAAGTGGAAGATGCTGGTCTGGGGGCTGAGATTTGGAGGCAGGGGTGCCCAGAGGCTTCACACCCCTGACGCTGCCGTTTGCCGCAGGGCCGCGAGGGGATGACCTGCTACTACTTGACGCATGGCTGGGCAGGGCTCATTGTGGTGGTGGAGAACCGGCACCCCAAGTCCTACCTGCACGTCCAGTGCGACTGCACCGACAGCTTCAACGTGGTCTCCACGCGTGGCAGCCTCAAAACGCAGGACAGCGTCCCCCCCCTGCACAGGTCCGGGGTAGGCAGGGGTGGGTCGGCGAGGGCAGGCGGGCGCTGTTGGCCCCTTGGGGAGCTTGGGGCGAGGCAGAGCCTGGAGCTGGCAGGGAGGTACGGGGAGAGGGTGGGCACTGGGGTGGCAGGCAGGGGGTGGGATGGCCGGGCAGAGGCCCTGAGCCCCTCACTCTCTTTGCAGGCAGGTGTTGGTGATCCTCTCCCAGCTGGAGGGTAACGCCGGCTTCTCCATCACCCACCGCCTGGCTCACCGCAAAGCCACCCAGGCCTTCCTCAATGACTGGATGTCGACAAAGGGCACCCACAACCCGCTGCTCACGCCCGAGGTCGCTGGGCTCCACGGCCCCCGGCCCCTATGACGAAGCGCCTCCCCCTCCCCGCTCCGCTCCCCTGTTATTTTCACCGAGCCTCTGGCCTGGGGCCGTCCCCCGAGCTGTCAGCGCTGAGCCGCGGG
>NW_009258376.1:694977-695491 GCF_000687185.1 Egretta garzetta
GCTGGGAGAAGCTGGGCCCTGCTCTGATGGGGACCCTGCTGGGGGGCAGCTTGCACCCCATGCCCGGGCAGGGGGCTGGGGGTTCGCCCAGCGTGTCCCTCTGTCCATCCCTGCCGCCCCAGGGAGCCGGGGGGTGGGCGGGGGAAGGGGGCACCCGCCTGGCCCCCCGCGGGGCTGCTGAGCCGAGCTCTGTCCGTGTTTCTGTTGGTCTGTCCGCTCTCCTCCCTGCTCCTTCCTCTTCCAGACGATTTGTCCTTCTCTTTTTTCCCCTCTCTTCGTGTCTTTCTGAGCTGTGAATATTTTTAACCCTGTAAATACTGTCCAGCTCTCAAGAAACATAGGCTATTTTATCAACTGTAAATGAGCTCCGTAACCCCTGTACCATACGAATTATCCATGGGTGGGTTTCAAACTCAGGTTCTGATGGACCAAATAAAGTTTTGTTTTTTACTGAAGCTGCCCGGTTTCGCTGTGCTCGGCTGGGGCACCGGGAGAGATGGCGGGGGGGGTGGGG
>NW_009258376.1:695603-696056 GCF_000687185.1 Egretta garzetta
CCGGGCAGGGGGCTGGGGGTTCTCCCAGCGTGTCCCTCTGTCCATCCCTGCCGCCCCAGGGAGCCGGGGGGTGGGCGGGGGAAGGGGGCACCCGCCTGGCCCCCCGCGGGGCTGCTGAGCCGAGCTCTGTCCGTGTTTCTGTTGGTCTGTCCGCTCTCCTCCCTGCTCCTTCCTCTTCCAGACGATTTGTCCTTCTCTTTTTTTCCCCTCTCTTCGTGTCTTTCTGAGCTGTGAATATTTTTAACCCTGTAAATACTGTCCAGCTCTCAAGAAACATAGGCTATTTTATCAACTGTAAATGAGCTCCGTAACCCCTGTACCATACGAATTATCCATGGGTGGGTTTCAAACTCAGGTTCTGATGGACCAAATAAAGTTTTGTTTTTTACTGAAGCTGCCCGGTTTCGCTGTGCTCGGCTGTGGCACCGGGAGAGATGGCGGGGGGGGTGGGGG
>NW_009258376.1:698698-699166 GCF_000687185.1 Egretta garzetta
GCGGGCGGTGGACGGCAGCAATGCTCCCCGTGGCCCCGGGGAGCCCTCAGGGACACCTCCAGGGTCACCAACCGGGCAATGGCCGAGAGCAGTGGCCATGGAGGAGAGGGAGGCGAACTCAAGCCATGATGGTGCGTGATTCGGGAGAGTTGAGCCAGCATTAACTGCTTTGTAATTACATAGAAGTATGTGTCAGAAGCTATAATTGTATCTGACACATCAGCTGTGTGCTGCTTCGTCGGTAAATTTGTCACCCCCCCCGTGACTCTGTCATCTCTTAAGCCTGAGGTCTGACGGGGGCGATGGGGACGGGCAGTGAGAGCAATGGGTCGGGACGGAAGGACGGACGGAAGGATGGACAGCAGGAGGAAGAGTGCTGCTGTGCCGACTGTATGAACGGCGCGGGGGGCTGGCGCACGCGTGTGACAGCGGAGGCAGCCCGCCGGGGGGGGCGGGCCGGGCGGGGGG
>NW_009258376.1:699919-700349 GCF_000687185.1 Egretta garzetta
CATCCCCCCCCACCTCCCTCCTCATCCTCGGCTGAGCCTGATGCTCTGCCAGGAGCTGGCAAGTGATGGAGGCAGCGCTGCTGCCTTCCCCCTTGCACGTGGCAGCCGCTGCCTGCTGCTGCCCAACTTGTGGACACCAGGGTGGGCTTTTTTGGGGGGGATGCTGTCTGCAAGGTAACCCCACACCAACCCCAGCACCTCCTCCAGCTCCTGGCTGGTCCCACTCACCAAGGGCACGTGGCCCGGCCAGCACCGGCACCGTGTGCCAGGACAGTGGCTCGGGCTGGGATGCCCAGCCCTGCTGCAGCACCCTGGTTGCACGGGGGAGCGCTGGGTGCTGGGTGCTGGCCCTGCTCCCCTCGAGCGCGCCCCGCGGGCAGGGGCCATTGCGGAGACTGCCGGCAGCCGCCCGCACCGGGGCCCGCTGGGC
>NW_009258376.1:700690-701206 GCF_000687185.1 Egretta garzetta
CACCCCCCACTGCCCTGGCAGCTCCCAGCCCCCCGACACGGCCATGAGGGCAGTGGGGGACACACGTGCAGCCAGCAGGGAGGGCCAGCCTGGGCCCCTGCTGCATCCCGGACCCCCTCTGCATCCCCAGCTCTGATGGGTAAGTGGAGCCCTCTGGCATTTCCCCCCGCCCTGAATGGGGGGGTCCAGCAGAGCTTGCACCCTGGGGGGGGGCTGCTGTGGAGTCCTCAGCTCGGGGGGGGTATCACAGTGGCACATGGCCGGGTGGTTTCACAGCAGGGATGTGATGGCATCCCGGGATCCCATGCTGTTCCCTGGGTGCGCTTCCCCAGGGATGAGGCTCAGGCTGTGACGCAGGCACCCACCCTGTCTGGGCCATGAGCAGGGGCAGGCCATGGAGAAGACTTTGCCAGGATGAAAAGGAAAGCCCTGCTCCAGGGCGGCTCCTCTCCTCCTCCTGCCCGTCCTCTCCATCCGAGGGCAGCTGGGCGAGGGGCTGCGCCGGGGTCCAGGGCC
>NW_009258376.1:702324-702586 GCF_000687185.1 Egretta garzetta
GGCTTTGCCGGGCAGGATGGCTGGAGCCCATGGGCTCATCCCGCGTGGCGGCAATGGGGCCAGCCCCAGCAGGGCGCACCCTGGGGTGGGGGGCGAGAAGGAGCAGACCTGACCCTGGGGAGCTGCTGCCAGCAGGGTGGGCGATGGAGGGGCACTGCGAAGGGTCTGTCCCCAGGGCCAGGAGGTGGCTGTCACCGAGCCCTTCCACCCAACTGGTGGGGGAGCGGGGCCGTCTTTGGTGAGGGTCCCACCCTCACCGTTT
>NW_009258376.1:703509-707213 GCF_000687185.1 Egretta garzetta
AGCCACCAGCCTGGGCTCCGGCCACCAGCCTCTGGCATTCAGGGGCTGCAGCGAGGGGGCCCAGGACTGGGCTGGCCAAACACGGGCACCTCCTGCCCACGCTCTGGTGTGAGGAGGGGAAGGAGCCTGGTGGCTGCTCTTGTCCCCTGGCTCTACAGTTGCCAGGGGCTGGAAAAGACCCTGGGGACAGTGACCATGACTGGGGAAGGGCAGCTCCAGAGCAGCTCCTGCAGCCCCCATTTCCCCTCCTTCTACTGATGTTTGAGGGCTTCCTTGGGGGCTGAGCTCTCCCTCCTCATCAAGTTTACTCCTAAAGATCCAAAACTCCCTGGGATGCTGGTGTTGGCCAGCATCCACCCGTGTGTACCAGCCCTGCCCTCCCCTCCCCCCAAGCCTCCCTTTTTGGTACCTGGGTGACCAGAGCTGGTGTCTCACAACATCGGCTCAAAACTCTTCAGGCTGCTGCCCTGTTGCACCCTGCAAAGGTCTCAAACCAGCCAGACCCAGCGGTCCATTCCTCCGCAGGGGTTCAGCTCTGCGTTCAGACACCCTGTCGCAGGCCAGAGCCCCGAGATGTCGCCCTGTGAGCCACCAGGCTCCGAAAGCCATAGTCAAGCAAAGCAGTTTCACATCGCGCTGCCCAGAACCAGTGGCTCAGCCCAGCCGCTTCCAGGAGCCCCTTGGCAGCAGCAGCAGGTCTGGAAAGGAACCAGGAACTCCCGATTCCCTTTCCTAAAGGAAAAATGAAGTTTGCTTTCCAGGGACGAATCTGTGCCCAGTTAGCAGATGCAAGCACTCTCTGGTTGTGCTGGCGAGGATGCCTGAGCACAGCCCTGACCGCAACACATAGCGGCCCCTGGAAAAAAATTCCACTGCAGCACCAGTACCCTCCCTCCTTTTCCCGACACGGCCACCTTCACCGTGAACCTGCCCTTGCTGGACGGCACGGCAGCCGCCCCAGCGCCTTGCGGCAGCTTCCCAGAGGTGCTGTAAAGTCCCCACCGGTAATGAGATGGCACAAAAACCACCACGAACTGGCACGAACACCACCACGAACTGGCACGAACACCACTGTGCTTAATCCAAGGAAAGCCGCTTGCTACATCCACCGTTGCTTTTGGCAAGCGTATTTGGACTAGGAGGATGAACGGGATTAACGCTCGGGATTAATGCCGCAGCTTTCCCTCCCCGCCAGCCCCAGGCCACCCCGGGGCCACCCGAGGTGCCCCATCACAGCAGGGTGTCACTGCTGCGCAGAGCCCCCCCGCAATCGCTGCCCGTGGCATGGGGCAGCGGCTCGGGAAGGCTCAGCCTAGGGCTGCAGCAGAGCTCTGGTGGGGAGCAACCCCCCTGCAGGGGACAGGGCAGAGCTGCTGGGTACCCCAGGGCTGCGGGACAGACCTCCCTAAACCCAGCCCTATGCCTGGGCGGGTGCCAGGCTCCAGCTGGGGGCCCTCAGGTCCTCTGCACCCCAAGGCACCTTTTTAACCCCACAGCTGGGGATGCTCAGCAGTCCAGCTCCCCACTTGCCACCAGGGGCGGCGGGAGCAGCGAGCACCAGCCCCGGCGCTGGCGGGGAGGGAGCTGCTGGATGCAGAGGCGGCTGGGGCGAAACCACTCAGGCAGCACAAATCGACTGTGACAGCCCCAGAAAGGCTGAGCCCGGGGGGGGCGGAAAAATACAAGTTAGTTTCCTTTTCCTTACCATATGCTCCCCTTCAGCTGTGGGCGGCACGGTAATTACTGCCATCCACCATGCTGGTCTGGCCTGTCACCCAGGCTGCCGGCTGCGCGGGCTGAGCACAGCACCAGGGCTGCGGCACAGCCTGCCCCGGCCCCGCTGGGGAGCGGGGTTTGGGTCCCTGGTCCCCAGATTTGGGCCTTCCCGGCACAAGGGGCATCAGCCTGGAGGCAGAGGTGGGGACCCCGTCCCCCAGCCATGCCTCCAAGGGGACAGATGCCACCTTTCTCTTCACTTCCCCACCAGCCATCCCCCAGCTGCATCAGAGCCGGGCACCATGATCCCTGTCCCCCCCAGCAGGACGCTGCCAGGAAGGTCCCATGCCCCCACGCCTGCCTGCCAGGAGCCTCTCTGGGGCCAGCTATTGCTCAGGCAGATGAGAAGAGCTCTGGGGAGTGCCCTGAAGATCAGGGAGGGGGTTGGCTTTGGGCAGTGGATTGGACCAGACCATCTCCAGAGGCCCCTTCCAGTCCCCAGGGTGCTGCAGCTCTGTAAGGACATGGTTGGTGCCGTGCAGGGAGGAGCACTGTGCCCCAAAACCCACAAACGAGCCAGGGCACCATCCCCTGGCGCAGGCTGGGGGCTGGCAAGGGCATAGCCCTGTGCCCCAACAGCCCCAGGACCATAGCATCCATGCATGATGGGATGGAGCTCTGCCCTGTTCAACCCTACAGTCCCCACAGAGACACAACAGTGACTCCTCAGGCTTCCTGGTGCCCCACCAGTGATGTCCCCATTGCAAGCACCCACACTGGAGTCTTCCCAGGCTGTGCAGACCAGAAAGGTGGAAGCAGGACAGGTTCTTATTACCTCCCATGAGAGATGTCGTGCTGGGGAAGGGCCATGCCTGTCTTGGTCAACCCATGAGTTGCCCTTCCTGTGCATGGGCCAAAGGGGATCTTGATTCCCCAGATTATGTCCAGCACAAACACAAGCTCCTTCAGCCACTTTGTTTAGCAAGGGAAAGATAATCCCAGTAACCACGTCACCTCAGAGTCCCTTGGTACCAGAGCTGGGCCATGTGCCCAGTGCTGATGGCTGCTGGTGGTGAGGAGGTGGGTCCATCACCAAAACAGCCCCTCTTTCCCCTGGCCAAGCCTCCCAGGTGCAAGGTGGGAGAAGGGCCCTGGCCCCGCACCTTGCACCCATCACTCCTCACCACAGGAGCAGGATGGGAACATGGGGCCACAAACTGGTGTAGCCCTCTCCTCCCAGCCCATCACAGCAGCACAGGTCCAGCCACCGGCCTCGCTCCCCATTGCCACAGCAACTCCTTCCGTGGCTCCTCCGGTGCCAACAAAGCCAACAGCTTCATTACAGCCCTAAAACCCCTCTGTCATGCCTTTGGACAGCACAGGCGCTCAAGCATCCAGCCCCTGCCTCAGTTTCCCCACCACATGGATGGCTCCCCCTGGCCACAGTGGCACCCTGTGGGTGCGGGGAAGGGATGCAGAGGGCACAGCTCCAGCGGGAGCACTGCAAGATGCAACAGCTGAAAAAAAAATAATCCAAGCTCCAGCAATGTCCCCAGGATCCCCTCGGAGGCTGTGATGGAGAGCAGAATGGATGCGAGCCCCGGCCGAGCCATCCTGCTCCAGCCCTGCCCTGAGGGCTCAGCTTTGCAAAGCAAAATTCCGGAGATCTGGGGTGCTGCAGGCTCAGCACCACCGCGAGGGGTTATTTGGAAGATGAGCTTTCCCACACACCGAGCTGGGATCTCGCTTTCCCTTCCATGTTTCAGAAGTAAAAAAAAAAACCACAACCCTGAATCCCATCTTTCCTCCGCCGCCCCATCCCTGGGAGGTGCCCATGCCCGGCAGTGCCCACGCCACCCCTGGCTCTCCCCAGCCGGTTGAGTGAGCCGCTGACTCTTTAACTGGTTCCGCGGCGAAGGACCTTAATCGAGTCACCGCGCCGCGGCCAGGATGCTGATGCGATGTGACAGCCGCCCCGCAGCCCTCCC
>NW_009258376.1:707229-724348 GCF_000687185.1 Egretta garzetta
GGGGGGGCTCGGGAATCCTTCGCCATCACCCAAGCGACCCCTGACGTCACTGGAAGGCGGTTTAATATCCGTCAATCGCACGGAAAATCGCATGTTTGGCCCCAGAGCCCTCCTCCCCGCGCCCCCCCCAGCCGCCTGTCCTATTTTGAAGGGCTCATTTTCTCGGCGCTAATGAAAGCGACAGCCGTGCAGGGCTGGTATTTGGGGTTATCAGTGAGAATATTAATGGCTGGCGCTCGGCG
The DNA here is from genome assembly GCF_000687185.1 of Egretta garzetta. Lineage (NCBI taxonomy): Eukaryota > Metazoa > Chordata > Aves > Pelecaniformes > Ardeidae > Egretta > Egretta garzetta. The sequence continues at coordinate 707,472 of NW_009258376.1, forward strand.
TTAACTCTTTGAGAGGCCAGCGCCGGGCTGCCATCGCCACAGAGCCCAGCCACAGTGGAGCCTGGTGTCCCCAGTGCCATGGGTAGGATGGTGACCCCGTTTCCAGAAGGTTTTAATTGCCAGTTTTCAGCCCCGGGGAGGCTACTGGCCCAGCTGGGGGAGCAGAGAGGTGGAGGCCAAGGGGACTACCTAGTGCAGCAGCGAGGGATGGACTGGGGCAGTGGTGGAGGATGGCTGCCTGCAAGGGACCTCCCTTTAGACCTCCTTGGAGCCCCGAGGGACAGGCGGGTGCCAGAGGTGACCTGGCAGAGCCAGGACATGGGCAGGGAGAAGGGACAAACTCACCTTGTAACGGGGAAGGCTCTGGCAGCCTGAGCATGTGAATGTTTGGCTGGAGATGTTCATGGATGCAGAGCTCCCCACAAGGGCCCTGCAAACACCCGCATACAGTGTCAAAGAACAAACATCTCCGTGTCTCTCCCGTAACACTCATAGGTTTTACCTCTCTCCCTCCACCACTGGCACCTCATTTGGCTTCAAGATGACTTGGGTGACTTCAATGCCAATGGAGCTGCCCATGGGAAAGCAGCCAGGCACTAACTCTTGGTGGGACCTCAGGGTGCCTTCGTGTTGTTGACCCTGTTGGGCATGGGCTTGTCGTGGTGGTGACGGGGTGCTTGTGGTAGACAGCCCAGAGCGCACAGCCTGCAGAGGATGCCCATGGTCCACATGTGATGGCTTCTTCGGAAGAAAATGTCTCCTTGGGCTGCATCTCAGCAATGGATGATCGTGGTCATGAAGAAACTGTTGAGAAGCTGGCACATCAGCCTGCCATCACACGGGCTAATCCTGCCAGCGAACAGGGGACAGGAGAGCTGTGCTGCGTCCAGGGAGCAGTTACAGCTCTCCTTTGGAGACCAAGGGCTGGTGTGAGCAGCCCAGGGAAGACACGGACTGATTTTATATCACCATCTAGCCAAGCTTTGAGTACTCCAGATTTCACTTGAGGGTTTCTTGGTTCTGCCATCAGTTGCGCTGGTGCAAAATCAGGAGCGACACCGTAAAGGCCAGCAGAGCAGCGACAGGTCATGCTGAAGGGAGGATCGCGTTAACCAGGGGAAGAACAACTCACCATCAGTCTCCGGTTGGGACGTGAGGTTTTTTGGCAGGTCCCCCTGTGCGTTCAGGAGCTGATTCTCGTCTCTAAAGCCCCCTCTAATTGGATGCATTTAAAGATGCCTCCCGAGCTGTCTTTGCCTCCTTGCAGCCAGCAGGACACACGTCCCTAAAATGACACCAGCTAATTAAGGCCATGGAAGCCCAAGAACTCTTCTGCGTCTTGTTTGTTATCCGAGAGCCTGAGGCAACACTGAGGCCAGTAGGACCCTGACAGGCAGCTGGGGAGACCTGGTAATGACAAGGCCACCAAACCAGTCAGGGAGAAAGAGGCAGAAGAGTACAGAAATCAGCAACGACAATAACAACCAGCCACTCTAATGGTGCCAAGGAGCCTCCGGTGCCTTGGAGAAATGGGATCAATGGACCAGAGAGCTTCCTCCCTGCTCCTCACCTTTTTCCAGACACCTCCAGGCTAAATGGGATGGAGGGTGGGGGTAGCAGTGGGAGGGCACTGGGGATGAAGCCCACTTGCATGAAGGTCAAGAGAGGAGTCTCTTATCAGGCTGTTCCATGGTTGCTGGGAAAACACAGCAGCCTGTCCCCAGTTTGGCCATAGAGCACTCCCACCCACCAACTGCCTGGGATTCTACCCTGGCAACCCCTTTTTTTCCTTCTTTGCCATCAAGAACTAGAAGCTAGAGCAGAGGCCACATGTTCAATATGCAGATATGGAAGGCTGAACCCAGGAGAACAGCTCACCAGAGGACACCACTGTCCTGCCCTCCCTTGGGTGTCTCCTCCTGCTATTTTCCACCCTCCACTTTTGCCTTCTGAGAAGAACCACCTCCTGCAGCACCCCTGAGCCCACCCCCACCTCTCTCACTCTGTACTGTTTGCAAGTCCTCAAAAGCCACCTCCACACCTCTTCAGCATAGTGGGACCCATGCAAATGCAAGGGTTAGCATCAGCTGCTCTTCACAACCCACAAGATTGGAAGTCCCTTGTCCACTAGAAAGGAAGAAGACAACCAACACCCAGGGACACCAAAGCAGATGCACTAACACCAGAACTGCTTCTCATCAACACCAGGGACAACTGCTGTCCCCCAAGCCCTTGGTGCCTGCACCCAGGCCAGCCCTCACTAATACCAGCCCCAAGAGAGCAGCCACCCATACCAGCACCCATCAGAAACCAAGACACCTTGACCCACCTCCTTCCCAGCAGCTCCTGTCCACAGCCTTGCCCCCAAAAACCATGGTCCCGACCTGCTGCCAGCCTCTAGAGGAGATAGGACCACCTATCCCAGGTGGTCCTGAGAAGATGGAGCATGTGCCATTGCTGAGGGCTGAATTTATACTGATTTCCTAGGTGGAAACACCTGAGAGTTCATGGACCACTCCCTAGCCATTAATTATCCCATCTCCATTGATTCACAGGAGACAGGCACCTGCTGGAGATCTTCTTTACAGCACGTGCGTCCAGCCCGTCATTCCTTTTTCTCTGACACCACCATGTCAGAGAGAAAAAGAGATGTTTCTTGTGTCTTGGGCCATGTCTGTACCATCTGAGCAAACATGAGTGGTGCCGTAGCCCATCATGGTTTATGGCTGTCACGGTCTGCTTGTCCCTGCAGCCGTGCTCTGCTGAGGGAGGAGCATGCTGGGGCATTTCAAGCTTTTGTTTTGAATTGTTCTGAAACAACATCAAGGAGAGGTGTCTGGAGAGCTGAGGGCACTCGGGCTTTCTAAAAAGGTTTCCCCAGAGGTATCTCACAGTCAGGAGAAGCTGCTCCTGCAGAGACATCCAGGACCACCACAACAGAAATGTCCTCCTTTCACCCATCGCTTGAGCTCCCCATCTCAGGTCTCATCTGTGCAGAGGTTGGATGTGATGGGGGATGAGATGGGGGCCTGCTGCTAATGCTGGGGGTAACTGGCTGGAACGAGGGTGCCCAATGAGCTACTCGGGCAAAATGTCTGCTTCATGCCCGAAGGTGGAAGAAAGTGCAGACACGTGTGTGTGGCCCATCTGGGGCCAACGCAAGGAGCACCCCTGCCCTTGGGATTGCTTGCAAGAGCTGCTTCCAATGATGGTTGTCCATCCCAGTTTCACTGGTGTGGATTGGTTCTTGTACCCATGGGGGAAACACTAAATTCAACACTGGCCAGACTGTACCCGAGTGGAGTGACCTCCAGGCTCAGCAAAGGCACCGCCAGCACCAAACCCAGGTGACCTGGCCCGTTGACGTGCCCTTACCCGGACAACTTCGCTCACAAGTGCGCTGTGGCTGGATGGGTCCCTCGGGGAGCCTTGCACGGTGCCAGGCGTAGCCTCGGCCGGCTGGTCGTGCTGCTCACTCATCGGCAAAGGGCTCGCTACCGACTCCTGGGTGCGATCCCCGTCTGGGGAGGGACACGGAGTCGTCCCTGATCCGAGTGCCCAGGGCAGAGCAATAGATTCCAGGGGATCAGGGTCTGCAGAGCCTTGTTTTGCCATGAAATCCATCCATTTGTTATAACAAAAAAAAAAAAAAAAATCAATTTTGCCTGTTAACCACGACTTTTTTTCCCATAAGCGAGTGGGGGCAACCCGATGCGCTCAGGAGGAGCAGACGAGGCAGGGTGGGTGCTGCTGCGGGGTGGTTGCCTCAGCTCTGTGTGAGTGCCGTGTTCCTGGAGCTGCTCCGGGGAGCCTGCGGCTCTCCTAGGGACCACGTTACCTTTTGCTTTTCTCCTACCAGTTACTTACGATTCTCTGGGCATCCAAACCCTGGAGTTCACATTATATGATGGAACAGAAATGTCCTATGGGCAGGGGTCTCGGAAATCACACAAATAGCAATTTACTGATTTCCTGCTGCCCATAGAAATCCTGGAGACCCGGGGGCCTGGGGATGGCACAGGGAGCTTTTCTCTTTTGGGGCAATTAGTTCCAATCCAGCCTTTCTAATGACTGAAGGTTCTTGCTCGCCTGAAGGCGCTTCAGTGGCCTGCGGGAAAAGGGCCAGGGTCTCTGCGTCACTCAGGTCCCCAGATCATCAAACCCATCTCTACAAGGTGGGTTGTCACGGGCCAGCTCAACTGCAATTCACCCTTTAAGCTGCTGAAAAGATTGGTGATAAAGATGGAGCAGGCAGACAGAGGGACGGAGAAGCCTTGACGCCCAACCTTTCCATGGAAATTGGTCCCAAGTGAGACTCTAACGGCTGCTCCTGGGCTTGGCTGCAGGGTCTCTACAAATAATTTTCATCCGGGCTTTGCCAGGCGCAGCCGGAACCCGCAGCCCACCCAGCAATCACGGCAGCGGCGATTCAGCCAAATAAATGAGGACGTTTCTCTTCTGAGCCAGTGGCCCCAAGCTGCTGCAAGTCCTCAGGCTGCTCTCCCCGCACGGAGCAGGACCTTGCTGCTTCCCTGGATTGCTGGGACTGTTCTGCTGAGGAAGGCAAGCAGCAGGAGCCAGCGTGCCATTTGCTTTGGTCTTACGGAGGCAAAATTTATGGGGCATCGTTTGCAGTCTGAATTTCCTCTGGGTTGAATGAGGGTTGAACGTTTGCCTGAGTGAAGACGTGATAAAGACTGCGGGATCCTCAGAAAAATATTCGGAGGGCTTTGGGGGGGGTGTCTGACATGGGTGTGACCTCAGATTTTTGACCAGACCTGCCTGGGAGCCATCCCCACGTGAGGCTGAGAGCAGACCCTTGGGAAAGGCAGCCGGGAGGGGTAAGCAGATGGTTTTTATGGAGAAGAGAGGCAGTGGACGTTCTGTCCCTTGAGTCCAGCCCTCCCTGAGCAGCAGCTCTTCTTCCTCGCCACGCAAGTCCCAGCAGAAAAGGCCGTTGTCAGGAGGTGGCTTCAGCTGGCACGTGAAGGACAGGCAGCGCCCCCGTCCAGGCCTTTTCCCCCGGGCAGCAGGAGGGACAACGTTCCTGCTTCAGCAGTCACATCCCATAGCCTCCATGCTCCATGGTTGCAATTTCCCTGTGCTGGCTCCTCCCGGCATTTTTCCCGTGGCTTTTGCCAGGAGGACCCTCACGCTTCAGGGATGCTCTGGGTGGCCCAGCTCAGCTCCCAGTGCAGAAACCCAGCTCCGGCTCAGGGCTGCAGCAAGGGGTTCCCATCCATCGCGTCCTCCAGACGTTGGCTGCAACAGCTATTGAACCAAAGCCATCCGCACCGCCATGGCATGGTCACTGAGTTGAGGGCAAGAGGGCAGGGTTCTCACCCGCTGATATGTGATTTACTTCTTTTCTTTGCTGGGATTACGAGGAGGCTGAGCCGTGCCTTCAGCGAATTTGTTGCCCAGCCTGCTTGTCTTCTTTACAGCTGGAAGCATCTGCTCTTCTGGAGCACTTGCCCTGTACAAAGCAAGTTGTGGGAATGAGAAGCAAAGAGAAACGGTGGGTTTGTGCCTCATTGCAATGGGACACCACATGGGGTTTGACCCAAAGAATTCCGAGGGGGCCGGCTTTCTAGGGGAGACCCAGGCTACGTGGTCCTGTGGTTAGCCATGGGATGGGAGCATCCAGCCAGGCAAGGCTGCTGCCCCCCCCCCATGCCCCCACGGACACGGGGTGTCTGGGCAGACCCTGCTGCTTTGCCTCACCCTCCTCCTCTTCCTCGTCCCCACTCTTGTCTCATGAGCTCCATTCACCCAAGTGGGAGAACAGCCACCGGTGTGGAATGCTGTGGGAAAACACAAACCCAGTGCATGTCCCCAGCCCTTGGGGACCCTGCCCCATCCCCATGCATGGTGGGGAGCTGTGACTGTCCCCCTCCCACCCCGCCTGCTGCCGCCACGCCGTGCCTGCCCCCGCCGTCCCAGCTCCCCGTGCTGCCACCTCCCCCGTGGCCGTCAGCGCCGGGGTGGCTGATGGACCCTGACAGCGCTGCTCTTTTTCTCACGACCCGTCGGCTGGCTGCGAGCGGGGGGACCCAGCCTGCGTGGGTACCACGTCGCTCCCCCCGGGAGGTTGCGTTGCACCGAGCAGCTGTTCCACATCACATCGCGGCACGCTGCCCGTGCCGATGGGCTGCGGCACTCGCGCCGCTGTCAGGGTGCCGGGGGGCGCGGAGCCCCTCCAAAGCTGCATCCGAGCATCCCGTACCTTTCCTTTGCCATTCCTGGCTCATCCAGCCTACAGCCAGCTCTGGCCCGCATCACCTTGCTGCCGAAGGCAGAAGGTGCCCAGTGCTCCTCTACTTTGCGTCCAAGCCTGCTCCTTTTTTCCCCACCGCCCCCCCCACCCCTGCAGGGAGCAGGGGGCTTTGCAGAGCCGGCAGCAGCTTCACCCTGGATGCAGCAGTCCCCCAAGATGGGTGGGACACGAGCCCGGTGTCAGGAGCCACTCCAGCTCGTGGAGAAAGGAGCTGGAGGATGATTTCCCTTGCAATCCCAGTCCTGAGCAGGAGCAAGCCAGCGCCAGGGGGGCAGCGCAGCCCCCGCAGCCCACCAGGGGCTGCACAGACGCCAGGACACCCACCCTGTGCCCGCTGCTTCCCCCAGCACAGGCTCGCTCATCCCGGCCTTCCTTGGGCAGCAAAGCTTCCCGTCCCTGGCGCTTGCAGGAGTTCTGCAGTCTCACTGCGCAGCTTATCCATTTTTAAAGAGCGCACCTCATAAATACTTTGTAAAGCACCTTCTAGCCAATGTGCTTTTTTTTGATTATTTTTCTCCTTCCCTGGTTGCTTGGAAGGGATGCTCACGCTCCCATGCCTCTCCGGTCTGCGGCTCTTGCCGTTATCTCGTACTCCTTTGCTGCTTTGAAGTTGCCAGGGCTCTGCCTTCCAGTCGAGCTCCGTGCCGTGCGGTGCGGTGCCCCCACGGTGGGTCACAGCGAGGGACGACAGCTCCCCCCTTCACCCCATCCACCCTTCCCAGCACCCCGCAGAGGCTGTCGGTGCCTCCACCGGCCCCACTGAGTGCTGAGGGCAGCCCAGGAGGCTCCTCCGGACCCTCACCCTCCTCACCCTTGGGGCCTCCTTCCCTGCTCTCCATCTTGGGCACCTTCAGGACCAGGAAAGCTCTCTCACATCTTCACATTTGCCTCCAGCTCTGCTGTTTTCCAGTTGATTTCCACGTTCGGTTTGAAAAGCAGGCGAGTGGTGGAGCAGGAGATGCCGACAACCCAGCCACAACGCACCAGGGCTGACTCTGCCTGGGGGCTGCTCCCGAGCCCGCGTTTGGCTCATTCAACGTCCAGCAGGTTTTTCTTATCTCTCCCTCTTTTCTGAATCCCTACGTTGCACGGGGCCAGACCAGACGCTCCCAAAGCAGCTTGCCACAGAGCTGTTCTCATCATCGGCCAAACCTCATCCTCTCCAAAAACATGTCAGATGAGCTCAAGGAAGCCACTTTTCCCCAGATCCTGTCAACTGACATGGATTTTTTTCTAATTCCTCATCATATGGCTCCAGCAATCCTTGCCTTCGCCAGGGGCTGACGTCCGATGGGCAACCCGGCAGCTCCTGCCACTTCATCCCTGCTCCCAGCTCCTGCTTGTCCACTGGCCCCTCCTCCAGTTTAAATGCAGTGCCATGGTTTTAGCTTGTTGCCATAAAGGAGCAAGTTTTGCATGGTCACACTGGCTGTCCCAGCCAAAATCTGGTGGAAAGAGGGTTCATGAAGCTTCTTGGCTTAGTCCGAGAGAAAGACCCAAAGCACTGCCCCACATTGCCAAAGCAATGCTGCTGCATGAAGCCACTGGTATCTTCTAGAACCACCACCAGGCCAGCCAGTTCCCCAGGAGACGCTGCCTCCGGCCCCACAGGCAGAGGACGTCACAGGGGACAGGGATGGGAAGGTCCTGCTGAGAGCTGGCATGGAAGCCGGGAGCGTGTCCCAAGGGACAGAGGCTGGGGAGCAGAAGTGAGGTGGGAAGAGGGTGGGATGCAAACCTGGGATGCTCATGCCGTGGCTTTTTCCATCCTTTATAACCACCATCGCTGGCCTCTGAGCGTTGCTTCTTCTTCTTCTTCTTCCTCAGTCGGTAAAACCACCCCAGGAAGGTTGTAGGGGCTCTTGCCATTTTTTCTTTCTTTTTTTTTCTTTTAGTTCTTATTTTTTCAGCTGTCAGAATCTCACCCCTGCCCAGAGCTTTGCCTCGGCAGGCTGGGGCACCCCCAGCCCAGGGAGGACTTTCCCAGGCACGGAAGCGATGGCTTCAGAGCCTTTTGTTGCTGCTTTCTCCCTGCCGTGGTGTTAATGGCTCTTGAAGGCAGCCTGACCCCATAAGGCAGCGCAGAGTAACCTGTGCATCGAGCGGACACCCTCGCCCCTGGGCAGGACCTGCCTGCGTGCGGGGTCAGCTTTGCCGCTGTCACTGCGAGGCATCGCAAGGGTCTGTCCTGCTGACCGGGGCTGGTGGTGGCAGCAGGTAAGCTGGGGGGGGGACAGGGTCTGTGGCGGGTGCGCGGAGCTTGGTTTCTGCCTTTCTGTTGGCCAGGGACCCATCCGCTGTCCTTCGGTTGGGTTGTGGAGCTTTGGCTGGAGATCCTGATTGTGGGTGTGTGCTCACCACCCCCAGAGAATGGGGTACGGGTCAGAAGATGGGAGCAAGGGGACCACACTCGAGCCCGCAGCCGACGGGAGATGTTGCCGAGCTCCCTGAGTAGGCTGGAGGGACGCAGCTCCAGAAGGGGACACGAAGTGCAAGCCTTCATTCTGCTCCTCTTTCAGATTTGGGACTGACAAGGAGACTGCTGGAAGACAGGGCAGCACATGGAGCAGGTCCCCGCTGTGCGACTCCAGGGTTCAGCCAGGGACGTCTCCCAGGAAGGGCACCTCTTGGCAAGGGAGGGAGGCAAGACCCCTGCTCGGTCCCTCATTGGGAAACCAAGCCATGTGAGACCCAGACACTCGGAGAGGGAAGGCAGGGCGGAGGAGATCGTGCCCTGCCACGTGCTCGGTTTTGAAAGGAGCCTGGGGATTTACTGGGCTGGTGAAAAGCACCTTCCCAAAAAGCATGTGTGGCAAGATCCAGAAGGCTGGGGTGTGCCTGCGAGGGCTGCGCTCCGATGCGAGCCCTGGGAACATCCCAACAGCCCGGCGGCAGGACCAGCTCCGTCTGCAGTGAGAGTGCTGCAGGCTGGAGGCTCCATCTCCCCGGGCTGGAGGCTCCATCTCCCCTGCCTGCCAAGAAAATGGCCAGGCCACCAAAGACAGCCCAACGCTCAGCCCCAGGAGAGTTTTGAGGAGAAAGGAAGAGCAAGCGGTTAAAAGACCTGCCAAGAGGAGCAGTATTCATATGCACGTCACATGCCTCTGTGAAACCCTGCCAGCCAAGGACCTGTGGCAAGCAGGGCATCTGTGACAGTGGTCAACGGTGATGAAACAGAAGGTCAGATGCGTAAAAACGCTTGCGATGTCTCTGTCCAGCCTCATCTTCTGGGAGACACGGTACGAGTGATGATGCGACCAGGTACTCACAGCTCCCGTGCTCCTGGAGGGGGTTGAAGACACCAACCCCTGAGCAGAAAAGCAAAGCCATGGGTACGTCTGCACCCGTGCTCTTGATACAGCTTTCCGGGCTGGCGTATATTATTGGGTCATTTTTGGATGCCCAGTTTTATTATGAAATAACTCTGACTACATCTTTGATATAGGTACAAGGCAGAGCAGCTTCACGCAAACGCGATGAAGACCCCAGCTGTCGATTTTTTATTATCCAGATCATTAGCTGTGCCACCTTTCCTCAGTTTTCTCCCAGACACCTTACTTTATTGAACTTGTGGGCATCCTTTCCTCTGGAATGCTGCTACACCATCCTCAGTCTTCCAGTCTGTTCCTCCGGTTTCTACACCCAAACGAAGACGCCACTCACTGCTGGTTTGAAGTCCCGTGAAGATCTGCATACGTATTCTTTGGAACGCCTTTGGGAGCCAACCGAAGAACGAGCAGCATCCCGCTGATCTGATCCAGCCTGACTCCCCTGTGTGTTGTCCCTAACGCGATCATTTGTACATGTTCAAAACGAGTGCAGGATGGGGATGAGGCACCCCAGCGCCTGAACGTCAGCAAGGCAATCAGAGAAGCTGCAATTTTAATGACATGGAAGAAGTTGCTTCTTTAGAGCCTGATTCGTGATGCTCTATTACCCGTGACAGTTTATGCTGGGTATTTTCTTCTGCTCTCATCTTCCCATGTTTCCTTGGATAATTTTTATTCCACAGCTGTCTTTAGCTCATCTGCCCTGATTTCCAGCTGCCCATAGTTGGCTAAGAAATACAGAATTAACTCTCCTATAAACTGGTTTGCTTTTCCAATGTTTGTGTCCCCTCCATTCTTAGGCAGAGACTCTCCTCTGCCAGATAAACATGGCTTTTGGTAGCTCCGTCACTAAACTTATGGATCTACCTTCATGTGGAACAACCCTTCCAACCACCCTGGGTGATGGAAAACAGCTGGGGATAACCTGAGTGTCTGCTGCGTTTTCCCTATGGAAACACCTTCCACTTTGCTGGTTGGCAGGTCCTTGTCTCCCAGGCAGTGGTTATAGCTGCCTTTACTGCTTGGTTTGATGTTAAGTGAGGTTATAAATCAGCACTGCTGGAGGGATTACTGTTCACATCCGACAGGAGGAGCGTTGCGTTGCTTACTCTGGCATTTAAATGGAGCCGTAGCTAGCTGTGATTAGCTCAAATTGCATTGAGTTTTTAGCATCGTGTAGGACTTTGCGTAAACCGTTGAGACCACCCGATCTTCGTCACAGTGCTCCCTTCTCCCAGCTGGTGGGGTCCTCTCCCGGCGTGCTCCTGGCTGCCCAGCCGCCGGCTGCGCTCCTCCGCTCCTGTGAGCATCCCCAGCCTGCTGCGTGGGGCTGCCAACGTGGAAATGTCACTGCCTACGCTCTGGGGGCTTCCTCACCAGAGCCATAGCAGGGAGGGAGATGTCCAGCTTGTCCTGACTGTTGCCAGGGATTTCATGCCTCCTTTGGTGGAAAGTTTTTCTTGAAACTCCAGTGAATTCAGAGGAAAAAGGAGCTTTGGCTTGCTGTAATTCCCAGCTCCTGACATTGAAAGTTTGAAACGTCTGCAGTTGGACCTGATGGTCATTGTCGGTCCCTTCCAACTGAACTTCTTCCCTTCCCTTCCTTTCCCTTCCCTTCCCTTCCCTTCCCTTCCCTTCCCTTCCCTTCCCTTCCCTTCCCTTCCCTTCCCAAGAATGGACAAAGTGCTTTATATTCATTGCAACAACACTCGGAGCCAGGAATTTCCCCCAAGTTTCAGGAGATCTCTGGCCCAAGTTTGGGCCCTGAGGTGGGAAGCTAATATTTTTATTGTTACACAACGCATGGCTTGGTGTTGGTGAAGTTTCCTCTCTGCAGCGTGCATGTCATGCTGGAAAGCTTAAGGCTGGAAATTAAATTGTTCCTGGGCTCCCACCCATGACCAGAAACAACCCAGTTACCATTGTCAGCTGAAATTTGGAGTCCATAGCCGAGACCATGATGCAGAGGTATCTACAGAGAAAGACCCGTAGCTTGATCTACTACACACTTTTCTTCTAATTCTGTCCTCCTGCCTCTGCTGGAAAGATGTGAGTCTTCTGCCCCCTTCCAAACAGCCCTGAAGGTGCCTACACATAGTTTTTGTCCAAAAATGAACACTGGGCTTTCAACTGCAGAAAGACTCCAGTTGTTGCTGATTCTCAAGGCCGAGTTGTTGATGAGACAAGTGTCTATGCCGGCATGGCTATGGCTGGTGGCCTGGGGTTTCCAGTCCCTTGGTTTTCTGGGATTGCATGGACAATACTCCAAGGAGCTTTCCATCAGGAAGACTGCAGTTCATGCATAATTTAGTAGGTAGCTCCCCAAAGTTGGTACAACAGTACCAAGGTTGTTTTGTGCCCATGGTAAAGTTGTGGTAGAAAATCTCAATAGGTATTATTGGAAAAGCATCAAAACCACCTGCTGAGTGAGGTGAACTGACGTTCTTAGTACCCTCTGAAGAGTGATGGTCTATAAGAACCAAGTTTCTTGCAGCCCAAGAAATCACCTCTTCAAGGGCTATTGGATGGGATGAGTGGAGAAAGTCAAGGGAAGCAGTGACTTCTTGCTGTTAACCATACAGTCCCTGCTTCAGCAACACAACAGCAGTTCCCATGGCTGCCATTTACCATCAGCACCAGATTCACCCAGGAGAAAGAGCTCAGTGTGATGGAAGGACAAGAGGAGAAGAGAGAAGAGAAGGGGAAGATGATATCCACAGGGGGACAACAGGGAAGAGCTATGCTATCTCATGGTGTCCTCAATGCCTGACCCGCTCCTTGGCCCAGAGCAGCAGCGAGCAGCTGGGGAGCATCGGGACCACTGCACCCTCTTCCCAGGTCTGCTGCACCTTCAGCCATGGTCTTGGACACGTTCCTTCATCCTCTCCCCTCCACTGTGGTACTGCTGCTGATCATACCACCTTTAGGGACAGCTTTATGGCATCATTAATGTTTATGGAGAGCTTTGAGGTTCTTGGGTTGGGAGGACAAAGGGCTTGGGTTATTTAGTGGGCATCTCCAGGGAGCAGTGGAGGTGCCCACCACGCAACAGCCCTTTGCTTCTCTCTTCCAAGATGATTTAGGACCCTTGGCCTTGCTGAGCTACGTGTTGCCGGTCTTCACCCCTGTTGCTGCTGGGTTTTTCCCTCTCCCTCTCTCTCACTCCCCCTTTCTCTCTCCTCCTCCTCCTCCTCCTCCTCCTCCTCCCCGGCTCCGTAGCAGTTTCCTCGGGAGTGTTCAGCTAGCTGACACATTTGCCACAGATGGATGGTGCACACGGAGACAGCTGTCACTCCCGATTTGTGGTCCACTGCGTGACAGCGGGACTGATGCCTTCTGAAAGGCCGTCTCGCGGAGCACATGCACTCTGACATTCTTCGAGATGAGCCCTACAGACACCTCTCAGTGGACCTCGGGAGAAGCTGGCAAGCTAACCCTTCCCGCTCCCCCTCCCCGCAGCAGCCTGCAGGCTGGAAGAAAGCAAGCGCTCTGGTGTGCACACACACACACGCATGCGGCCAACCTCCTTGGGTAGTTCTGTGCCACTACTGGTCTGCCAGGTCCCAGCCCGGCTGTTTGCTCCTGATGCTGGTGTATGAAGTGAGGCGGGTTGAGATTTGCAAGAGGGAAAGGTCACCAGCGAAGCTGCTCTTTTCCCCTTTTCCGCCTTTTTAATTGCAGGAGGGAGGGATGTGGGCTTCAGTTGCATTCTGCCAGAGCAGCCGCCTCCAGCCTCTTGAGCTCCTGTCACAGCAAAAGCTGGTAGATCTTGCAGCACCAGCCCCTTTGGGCCTCTCTCTTCTCCATCACTTGTGGTGGTCTCCATCGCTGATGATGGTTTCCATCACCTATGACCCACACAATGATGTGGAAATTCCCCCTCTTGGCCCAGGGCTTCCCCCCACCTCTCCACCCCAGCATTGCACACTGCAGTGAGGCAGGCTGCCATAGCAAGGACCCTGGCATGTCCTATGGAGGTTCCTCCCACCAGCTTGAGGCCAGCTCAAGGTAAGGCTGACTTAGGCAAGGCGGCTCCTTTGAGAACAAAGCCCTCTGCCCAAAGCTGAGGCTTGTAGTTCCAGGTCCCAACTACCCATACCTCTCCTAGGCATCCTCAGTATTCAACTCTGAGGTCTTCAATAAAACCCTTCTGGTGGGACTTCCAGTTGGAGAGACAAAGCGAAACAGTGGAAACTCTTCACCTCTGGGCAGAAGAACAAACTCTTCCAGATGCTAGACTCCACGGGAATGGGAACTGGTCCTGCCTTCGGTCCTCAGAGAAAAACCTTTCCAAAAAATGGATCTGCACAGCTGTTAATTGTCCATCTGCCTTGACGGAGGTTGTGCTCAAGGGAATAGGTCTTCCCAGAAGGGAAACAGAAAGTTTGAACTAGATCCAGAGAATATCATCTGGGCCCTTCTGGAACTGAGCTGAGACTCCCCCGTCTTGCTCAGTGTCTGCGCCCTATCCCACATTACAGAAGAAGCCAGTGGCTGCACAAGGTCATGCCAAAAGTCCTTCTGGTAAGGCTCCTGGGTGGCATTCAGCAGTGGAAACCCAGGGTAGAGGACCAAAGCAGAGCAAACATATCTGAGACTTCTCTTGGGTACTTGGTCTCCAAGCCTTCAACCAGTCATTGCTGAGGGGCTTTCTGAACCAGCCATCATTTGTATTTAGTAACTCCTGGTAGAGTTCCTGTCCTAGCGGTGCTTGCTAGGTCTGCTCACCCCTCCCCTTCCAAAGTCTTTACAAACCATTTGTAGACACAGGAAGATTTACAAAACTGCAGGGACGTGAATGATCCTGATTGCTTTGATCCCTCGACTCCTGTTCCCGACCCCTCGGAGCAGGCTGAGTCTGTTGGGCAGGAGCTGGCTCGGCAAGACACAGAGAAAGCGTGTGTTTGCACCAGGACTCAGCTTTCCTGGGTCCTTCAGCAATGAGAACGGTGCCTCCCATCCAGCTGGTCATGAAGGTTGAGTAGTGGTTCAAGAGCAGGCACTTACTCAGTGCGAAAGTTGGCAGAGCATCTCCACGTGTGGCAAAATGTTAGGAAAAGTATGGACCCAGCAAGAAACTCCAGGAGCTGAAGGAGTCATTGGCAGCCTTAAGGAGAGGCTGAAATGGGCCCAAGTGCAGTTGAAACTAAGAAGAGAGCAGCGCCATTTCCCTCTTGACAAGAGCTCCCCAGAGAGGCAAAGACCTACCCTGCCTCTGGAGCAACTCACCTTTCCACCAAGCCATCTCTAAGCAGAGATGGGACCTCCCAGGGCATAAGCCAGCTGCAGTGGCTGTGAGGAAGGGTCCTGAGAGGGGACTGTGCTCCTCAGCTGGAGAGGAGGAACTGTGGGTGCTGACAAGGTCTCAGGAGGTTCTGGTTTCAGGAGGTAGCCCTCAGCCTGGTCTGTCACACAGCAGCAAGCCCCTGGAGACTGGTGGCCCAGGGTCACATCCTTTGCTCTGACACAGCTATTTTAGATGAGGGTGGGAAGACCAGACATGTGGCATTGCAAGGCTCCAGAACATGTGGGGGCAGGAGAAGCAATCCTGTTGTGAGAACATGTGTCTCTGGGGAAACCATAGTCTGTCTGGACAAAGCATGGTCAGACCAGGCACTGGCCTCACCAGGAGTTTCCCTTGGAGACCGTCAGAAAGGGGAGAACTGGTGAGGCTGGGCTGCCCAAGGAAGAGCTCTCTGAGCTTTAGCAGGATGGAGAATGAGCTCCAAGGTAGGAGATCTCGACTCAGTCCATCTCCGATGAGCAAAGGCACCAGACACAACCCCTGCTAAACACCTTCTGCCCAGGCAGACCCTTCCATGCAGGCATGTGGCCAACCAGACCCTTGGATCTTCAGCTCCTGAGGTGTTATAAGGAAACCTTTGCTCCTGGCCTCATGGGGCTCACCCCTAGATGCCGCGTCCTTAGGCGGTCCTGTTAGATGCCACCTCAAAGATGGGTTCCCCCAAGTTTGTGTCAGCGGGAGACGGCGGGTGCCTCTCCTATGCTCGGCTGCGAGCGTACCCAAGGATCCAGGATTGTTTCAGTTAAGTAGCGTAGCACAATGCTGGTTTTTTCCCAAGTATTTTTGAAGGAGGTGGAAATGCAGGTCAGAAATGGGTACAGGCTTGTGGGCAGGGTCTGGGACCCTGTGAGCATATTGTCGTCCCAGTCCAGGCTGGGATGTTTTGGGACGGGAGCAAACCAAGTTTTTAATGAAAAAATCATAGGTTTTGAACCTTAACAAAATACACATAAAAAGAAAAATATTTGACAAAGGAAACAGCACATTCATAAGAAAACCAGGAACCCATAATCATGGACAGAAAGCGATTCACCTGTGCTGCGCGGGACCGAGTCCACCAGAAGATGGTGGTGCTCCAAGGAAGGCTCTGGGTTTGGGAGGCATGTCCTTACCCTGGTGCCCCAGGGAGGGCAGGGAGGCCAAGTCGCCCACACGGCTGCCGGGAGCCCCCAGCCGTGGTGCTGGGGTGACCATTCCTGTGCCAACCCCAAGGCATCTCTTGGAGCAAGCTTTCCCCGAGGAGCTCCAGCTGGGAATGCCCTCCCCAATCCGGGGGACAGATGTGCCCCGCTTGGCTCGCAGCCCGCAGGCACAGGAGGGAAGCGGAGAAGCAGGACCGGCGCTTTGCCGTTGGGGAGCCGCTGGGGTGGTGGCAGCAGTGCCAAGGGCAGAGAAGCCACCAGGTAAAATTGGGTGGAGAAGGTGGTGAAACAGGGATTTCTGCCCATAACCTGCAGTCCCTGCTCTGCGCACACCCGAGCGGGCAGCCCGGCTGCCGGGGGGGGCCATAGATGGGGAAAAGGGGGGACACTTCTCCGCTACTGCTGGAGCAATGTCCTCGCACCATCAGGGACATCTGGCGGGACGGTGGGTGCAGCAGCCTCCTGCCTGTCCTTGCTGCCCCCATGGTGGCGGTGGCTGGGACACCCGCGCACGCCTGACTTTGCCAGTAGCTCCCCACCATCCCCTTGCCCTCATATGGGTGAGGGGCTGCCCCGGTGCCAAGCACGGCGCAGAGCCCATCCTGGCCAGCACCCTGCTCCAGGAGATGCCATCTCAGGAGCTTTGCGCTAGCGCGGTGGCCCTGGTGCCCCAGGACCCGGTCTGCAGTTGTGCTTGGGGAAGGGTGGTTGGAAAGCCCTGGGAGCACTCCAACCCTGCCCAGCCCGGCAGCATGGGGGGGCATCACCGGGGAGGGATGAAGATTTTGCCCTCGGAGAGCTGTGGATGGGCAGCGGCAGTGGGA
>NW_009258376.1:724474-725359 GCF_000687185.1 Egretta garzetta
GGGAGGGGCGGCGGCAGTGGGAAGCGAAGCCGCAGCCTCTCACCTGCTCGGCGGCGAGGCAGGCACGGGATCAAGGCGAAGGCTCCTTCACATCTCACCGGCCTTGAACAACAGATGAAAGGGGGCCGCTGGGAGCCAGGGATAACAAAAGGAGAGCCGGGAAAGTTCGGGTCAGGCAGGGATTTCTGGCTGGTGGGTTTTCCACCGAGAAATTCTCTCTGCTTCTTTCATGATGATGAAGATCCTTTTAATTTTTTTCTTCCCCCTTTCTCCTCTCCTTCTCCTTTTCCCCTTTCGCCAGGCTGATAGCTGGGAGCCACGGAGCATGTGATGCATCTTCCATATAGGGGCAGGAGCAAAGCAAGACCAACTGATGGACGCCCTAGGGCCAGACTTGCAGACAATATATAACCTAGTGCATGATCTAAAACGCTTCCCACTTTCAGAGAGTGAACATCAGGCAGCGCGGAGCCGCGGCGAGGGCAGAGGAGCCCTGCGTGCAGGTAAGTCCTCGTCGCCTCCTTCCCCGGGAGGCTGTCCCGGGGAGGGGGAAGGTGCGAGGGACCCGCACCCCGGCCGGTGGGATGGGGCAGTTATCAGTGTTATTAGAGGGGGGGTGCCTGTGCGGTTTGGAGCCCAGGACAGGGATGGGGTGCGTGGGAGACGGGGTCCGGCAGATTAAAAAGCACTTTTGCTCAGCCCGCCTCCTGCCTGGCTGCCTTCATCCTCCTGTGCTGGAATCTCCTTTGCAAAGGAAACTTGTTCCCAGCTGGGGCAGAACGGGGGGACGTGGGCTGGAGGCAATGGGGCGGCAAAATGCAGAACAAAGCGCGCCGGGCGAGCGCCTGTGTGTGTGCGGGCACGGGGGGGCTGCCCACCCCACCT
>NW_009258376.1:725504-727881 GCF_000687185.1 Egretta garzetta
GAGGGCGATGCGGGGATTGGGCTGTGTTTGGGGCTGGGAACCTCCCTGCACTCCCAGACCAGAGCAAGCCCCCGCGCTCCCAGCCTGTAACTGTAAATGGGTTAAGGAGGGACAAAAAAATCATTAAAATGAATGTTTGCAGGCATTTCTGCTTATGCACCCTCCCCAGCGAGTGCACAGATGATAAAATTCCTCTGTGCGTAAGGGGGAGGCCAGGCTGAGAATGTTTCCTTGCTCCGTGCCTCAGTTTCCCCGTCTGTGCACTTCTCCTTCCCGCTGTCCTGCCTGTCAGCCCCGTGCAACGGGAGCGCTCGCTGCCGTCCCCCTGTGCACGGTGCGAAGGGGTCAGCCCCGGGGAGCGGCTTGCCATCGGGCCATCAGAATCCAGCCACAGATGGTAATTAAGATTGTAATTAGATGAGGGGACTCGGAGGACCTGCAATGTTAGGTCAGAGGCACCTCTGCGAGCAGAGCCAGCTCTGCGGGCTGGCGCGGGTGGGAGAGAGGCGGCTGTGTCCCCACCACACCGGACCGGGATGGGGGGACACCCTGGCAGGACCCTGCTCCCTGCCCGGGGGTCCCAGGGCTCTGGGCACGGCTGGAGCTGCCGATCCTGAAGGTGACTTCGTGCCACCAGGTTGGGTTACGGACCCAAGGTCTGATCCCCCATGACACACGGGGCCAGAGATGTGCCTGGGGGTTGGCAGTGACGGGCGGGGAGCGGGGGGTCTGGGCAGGGTGTCCTGGCATGCGGGCAAGGGTTTGGGCCAAATTCTCTCTTTGCTTTTCTTGGACGAGAGGGGAAAAATCTGATTCCTCGCAATAGAATGTTTCCAGGGATGGGGCCTCCACTACCTCTCTGGGCAACCTGTTTCAGCGTCGCTGGGATCAGGCAGTGCAAGAAGAGCTGGAAGGGGCTCGGGGGGTCCCCTGCCCGTGGTGAGGAGAGGAGAGGAGAGGAGAGGAGAGGACAGGACAGGACAGGACAGGACAGGACACCGGCTCTGGGGACAGCTGATGCACTGCCGGTGCTTTTACCTTTCATAACCCTTCCCAGTGGCAAACCCTCTCAGATTTGCCCCACTGAAATGAGGGCAATGCAGCCCCCCCCGCTGTTTTTCCAGCTCCCTCCTCTTCCCAGCCAAGCCGGTTGCGCTCAGCTTCCCCGCTGCAAAATCCCATCCATCCCCGGTGCCGGGATGTGCACGCGTGGCATGAGTGGAGCAAAATCGGGCAAGGGGGTGGCAAGGCAGGTACCACCGGCTGCCCCCAACCTGGCACCCGCTGGCAAAGCTGGAGATGCCCAGCGCCGCACGCTCATGCCCAGCCAGAGGGAGAAGCAGAGATGCCAGGGGGATTTTTTCCCCCTCACGGGACCAGACCATCCCCATCTCCCACTGTTTTTCTCCTTGCTGCTTTTCTCCTCTCCCACCCTTCCCAAATTTCAAATGTGGGACAAATTTCAGGGCACTTTTGGCCAAGCTGAAGCCTAAAGTCAGCCCTGCCCCTTCTCCCAAGCCCCGCACTGGTTTCGGCTAGCAGTGCTGGTTTTGGTGGGGGGGACATCAGTAGCACAAAGCACCCACTCCAACGCCGTCCCTCGATGTTCCCACTCTCAGTGCTTTCAAGAGCAGCACCTGGAGAAGGTTTTACCCCTGCAGTGTCTTGTCCTACTCCAGGGATCGTACCCTGGGCACCTACAGCCCCTGGGCGGCTGCGAGGGCACTGCCTGTACGGGAACACCAGCCCTGCCAGGACCAGACCCAGTGCAGCTCCAGAGCCAAGCACAGGACCCATCTCCCTGGTCTCCTGCCAGCCCCAGTGCTTGCTGGACCTGGAGATGCCCTCAGCTTGCTCGTCTGGTGCCGGGAGGTGGGCTCGGTCACCCGCCCCGGGATGCGAGCGCCGGGTGCTGCCGCCTGCATCAGGCTTGGGCTTGTTGTTATTTGCAATAATTATTTCTGATCTGCTGGAGTGGAGCAGTGCAGAGGCGTGGGGCTGGTGGGCGCAGCGGGCAGGGCCGCTGCTGTTCCGTAGGTCCTCACCACGGTCCTGCAGAGCTTGGGAGCATCACCCTCAGACCTGGGGAGAAAGGGGAAAAACCCCATTCCTGACACGCCAAGGGGCAAGCCGCAAGCCCGGCTGGGGGGAGCCACAGGGTCGGGGTAGCAGAGGCATCCGATCGCTCTCCGGCACGGGCTCCTCGCCGGGATGCGGGGCGATTTCCTGGGAAAGACATCAGCCACCCCAGCCCGAAGCCGGGTGGGTCCTGAGCGCGGCACCGGGAGCGCCGGGAAGGGCTGGCAGAGGCAGCAGGGCTGGCACAGCTGTGTGGCTTTCAGAGATACTTGATCGATAGCTTCTTCCTAACGCCCCC
>NW_009258376.1:727917-729702 GCF_000687185.1 Egretta garzetta
CATGCTAACCCCTCCTGGGCAAAGGCTGTCTACGCAGGAAAAGAAAAAGAAAAAAAAATACAAACCACAACAAACCACAACCCAAACCTACTTTTGTTGCGCTGGTCCCCAGAGGTTGATTTAGTTTAAGGGCCAATCTATAGATTCAGGGCTGGGAATATCTCTGCTCCACGAACAAAGAGGCATGAAAAAGCTCCCTGGGGCTTCTCTTAAGCCTCTTCGGGTTGGCCCAGAGCTGGAAAAGGCTGGGCTCTGTACAGCAAGGCTGGGTCTAATGGTGCAACACCGTCTGGGCAAGCTGGGGAGGCTGGGAAGGGGAGCTGGGCTGCTCTGCAGCTCCTCCGGGGTTCACAGCCCTCCCAGGACGTGCCAGGGTGGGTGAAGCGGGTGGCAGCGGGGGCCCACAGGCGCCCCCCCGGGATGCAGAGGGTTGTGGGGGCTCCTTGTACAGCTGTGAGTCGCTCTACACCTGCAGGGCTGGGTTTGGGGGGGTCCCAGGCCACTGCGGCTGAGGAGCCCGATGGGTCCCTGGGCCCCCGGAGATGAGAGCTCAGATGAATTTTTGGGTATTTCCCAGAATTGGGAAAACACCCCGCAGTGGTTGGGCAAAGGGCAATTTTCAGGGCAAATCCCCTTTTCCCATCTCCTGTTGTCTGGGAGGGTGTTCTCTTTTTGCTCCCCATTTTTGGGTGGCACCAGTAAGACCCAGCAGCATCCCGCAGCTTCGTCAGTGCTCCCGTGACTCCCCCTCCCACTGCCAGTGTCAGCCCAACCTGTGCAGGGGTGCTGAGCGCCCCCGGCCCCTGCCTGCCCGCCGGCATGTGTGTGCCCAAGGGCCCATCCCCTGGGTGAGGGCTCAGCGCTCCTGGGGGTCCCTCCAGACCCCTGCTGCCCCCTGCATCCCCATCGCCCCACTCCCAGCACGGCATGGGCTGCTTCACCCCCGCTACCTTGGGAGCACGGCTGTGCCCATCGCACCCGGGGCCAGACCCCTCTCCCGTGGGTTTCGCAGCATAGAGACTCCGGCAGCATCACGTGTGCTGCCTGCATTCCCAAATTCCCATTATATCCCCGCGCCGGGGCTGAAGCTGCCAGCACCGAGCCCGCCCATGGCTCTCCTTGCCCCACAGCAGTTTTTCTGGCCCGTACAGAGCCCAGCCGGCGTGGGCAGCGTGCGGGCAGCCAGAAAGC
Organism: Egretta garzetta; assembly: GCF_000687185.1. Taxonomy (NCBI): domain Eukaryota; kingdom Metazoa; phylum Chordata; class Aves; order Pelecaniformes; family Ardeidae; genus Egretta; species Egretta garzetta. Next base: position 729,109 of record NW_009258376.1, read on the forward strand.
ATCCTCGCCGTGACCTTTCCAGCAGCTGGTGACGAATAAAACTTTCTGGCTACCTGTAGGAAGGCGCAGGGCAGGCTCTGTTATCATCTCATCAAAGGACGACGTCCCCTGCGAGCAGGACAGCGATTGCCGCAGCGCCCGTGGGGGTTCCCGGAATGAACCTGCCGGTGCCCGGCTCCGGCGGTTGTGCGGCTCCAGACGCACGGTGGGCTCCATCCACGGCCCCGAGCTCTCAGGATGCTCCCGGAGCTGAGCAGGGAGGGAGGAGGGGATGGCGGCTGCCACCAGCACAAGCAGGAGGGCAGAGCAGGGCCAGCTCCAGCTCCCCCGTCTGCTGGCAGGGTCCTGGGGCTGCTCCCTTTGGGACACCCCTGTGCCGGCGCCGGGGCAGCCCTGGGCAGGAGGGGATGGGACCCCCCCCATGCACAAGTGACCATGTGCACAGCATGCGGGGGGGTCTGGATCCAAGAGATCCCCAAAAGCCAGGGTCCATCTCTTCTCCCGTGCACAAGGGGACATCCGGGGGCAGCAGGGAGTGTGGTGCTGCAGCCACCCTGGGGACCGGGGGGCAGCCTGTCCCCACCCCGGCACCCC
>NW_009258376.1:729830-731031 GCF_000687185.1 Egretta garzetta
GAGGAGGGCACCGGAGACAGCTTCAGGTCCCCATGCTGCCGTGCCCAGTGCCAGATCCGGCGCTGCCACCAGAGCCCTGGAAAATGCTAAAGCGAGGATGCAGCCAGACGACAGGGAGCCAGCAGCTCAACGGCAAGGGGGGACACAGGGTCCCCTCACTTGGCCCCGGAGAGCCGAGCCGAGCCAGAGCATCAGGCAGTTTGGGAGGGTCCCATTTTAAGGAATTCCATTAAACCATGCAATGCAGGGTCAGCCTGACGCAGACGTCTGGGCCAGAGCCAGCATGTCCTTGCAAGGAGCTTCTCGGGCTAGGGCTGCCCCTGGTCCTTCCAGCACTTTGGTGGGTACCAGACACCAAAACTGGTGGCCCAAGGGCAGCTATCGTAGGAGAAAGGGACCTGCAAAGGGAGAAGGGAGGCACCCAAGCTCTGAATCACCCCCATGGGGGGGGGGCTTCTGTTTCTCTCCATGGGTGATGGTGCTCAGCCCCACGCAGACATCCCAAAGGTGGGCACGGGCTGGGGACGATGGCACGAGTGCCAGGGTGGGCACGGGGTGGGGACGATGGCACGAGCTCCAGGGAGGGCATGGGGTGGGGATGATGGCACGAGCTCTGGGGAGAGCACAGGGTGGAGATGATGGCACGAGCTCCAGGGTGGGCACGGGGTGGGGACAATGGCACGAGCTCGACGAGGGCACGAGCTCCAGGGAGGGCACGGGGTGGGGACGATAGCGGGGCTGCCCCAGCTCGAGGGGTCCATCACATGGCGCAAAGGGGGGCGTCCTGCGCTGGAGATGCTGTCGGGGCAAGGGTGGCGGCTGGAGCAGGTAAATGATTAATGCCAGAGAAAACCAAGCTGGCATCCTGCCTGTCTCTTGTCGATAAGAAAAGTCAATGTCGGGAGGGGAATTTTCACATCTAACCTTCCCCTCCCACCTCTGCCTCCCCGCCGGGGGCATAAGGCTGGAGCAAGGAGCCAGCCGCGGGCCATGCACGCACCCAGCCCCAAACCAGCCTCTCGCCGAGCGTGTTCTCCCCCAGCCCAGCTGGTTTTGCTCCCAGCCTGCTCCGTCTGTGCACATTAAAGCTTTTTCTAGGTCTGAACTGCTTTTGGCAAGCCAGGCTCCTGTTGGCCTATCCCTCTCCCCACCACCCTCCCCATGGCTGGCTCCCCCCCCTCCGCCCCCCCTCCGGCTCCCC
>NW_009258376.1:731544-732637 GCF_000687185.1 Egretta garzetta
CGGGGTGGGGGGGGCAGGGGCCGGTACCCAAAGAGGGGATGTGCCACCTGCAGGAATGGGCAGAGAAACCACTGGGTGCGGGGAGGTGATCGTTCCCCAGGGATGCTCTTCGATCCCGCTCGCCACGCTCCCTGCGAGCGTTGTGACTCCTTATTAAAGGCGCTCGGCACGGGGAGGTCGCATGGGGCCTTTCTGCTCGGCTTCCTCTCCTAAGGACGTGTCCGATGGCCGGCGCCGGGAACGCGCTCACGCGCCTCCCTGACAATGGAAAGTTTGCGGTGGGTGCCGGACCATTCCCCCGCGCCCCCGGGGTGGATTGCAGAGCTCTGACATTCCCCCTCGCTGCAAAAATGAAGCAATGTGTCGGGAACCGGCCGGGGCGGGCACGGAGCACGGATGCATTTTAACGGATTTACCTCCCCGTGTTTGTATGATAATCCGGAGGAGCAATGGTTTTCTGCAGGCTTGGAGCCATGATGAGTATTTGAAGTTGTGAAAAAGAAATGCAAATGGAGGAGAAGGGTGGAATTTAGCAGCAAGGCAATTTTATCCATATTACCCGAAAATTTGTGTCCCTCTAAATCTTTCTTAATGGAAGCAAAAACTAAACTGAGATGCTGGAGGAGTTTAGTTACCGAAATGCTTAATGGTGTCGACTAGGGATGTGCCTCCTCACACCAGAGGATGCGTGTTTACAGTAATTTTGGCAATTAAATCAAGAGGCCGCCTAACGAGGAACAGTTCACAGCCGCCAGAGCCTTCCTAGGCCCTTAGGAAAAAAAAAAAAAGGCAAGGAAATCAGGTCAGTAAGTCCCAAATGTGTATTGTGGGGGTGGCAAACCCTGGGACCGGGATGGGGAGGGGTTCCGGGCATCTCTCAGGTGCTGCCTGCACTTCTGGGTGTCCATCGGGTGGCAAATCAGCGAGAAGCCTGCGGGGCAAATCGGTACAAATGAGACCAAGCAAGAGGGTGGGGAGGGACGGCGAGGGGGGGGGAATGACTCCTGGGTTGGCGCTTCTGTTCCCGAGTTTGACGTTTCCTGCAAACAACCCTGTAAATGCTCAGGAGCAGCTTTGGGAGTCACCTGCCCCC
>NW_009258376.1:734201-735177 GCF_000687185.1 Egretta garzetta
CCGAGGCCCTTAGGAAAAAAAAAAAAAGGCAAGGAAATCAGGTCAGTAAGTCCCAAATGTGTATTGTGGGGGTGGCAAACCCTGGGACCGGGATGGGGAGGGGTTCCGGGCATCTCTCAGGTGCTGCCTGCACTTCTGGGTGTCCATCGGGTGCTGCCTGCACTTTTGGGTGTCCATCGGGTGCTGCCTGCACTTCTGGGCATCCACCGGGTGCTGCCTGCACTTTTGGGTGTCCGTCGGGTGCTGCCTGCGCTCGCCCTGTCCTACTCCCCAGCCTCCACAGGGAGGATTTGTGTTCCCCTCCGTGAAAATCCGGGATAGGAGGCTGTGGATGTGTCACCCCCTCCCCTTAGGTCTTCTCACCCTTTCCTGGGGCCCCCCAGGCATTTCAGAGCCCTGCCCGGCCCAGAGGCAGTTTGGGCGATGCTCAGGTTTGAAGGGGGGGATGCTGACAGCCACCCCCCTTCCTGTGCAGGCATCTCGGGGACGGTGGCAGTGGCTGCTCCTGGTGTCCCCAGCCCAGCACCCTCCGGTGCCACCGACGCCTGGTGCTGGGCAGCCCAGGACTCGCAGCGGCGTGGCTGCGTGGCCGTTTTGCGTGGTCCCGCGGCACAGCACAGGTTAATGAGCTGCCTCCCTGCTTTATGCACCGGGCTAATAACATCGGAGATGTCCCGGTGGCTTGGCCTCGGGCCGTTGTTCCTCCTCCTGGTCAGTACAGTCCTCCACGGGTGATTTCATGGCCAAGCACTACCTGCCCGCTCAGCATCTCAGCCTCTGCCTCCAGCGGCGTCCCTCGGCCGCTGTCCCCGTGCTGCAGCCCAAACGCTGCCCATGGTGCGGGGCCAGGGCTGAGCCCCTCTGCCCTTCTTGCGGGGGGGGGAAGGAGCTGGAAACGCAGGGAGCAAGCCCACCAGGCAGCACCACCCCGGGAGCCGCCTTCGTCTGCATTAACCCCCCCCCCAGCAAACACCCT
>NW_009258376.1:736569-750121 GCF_000687185.1 Egretta garzetta
CAAAGGGGAAGCGGTGGCCGGGGCGTGGGGGGGCCCCCCCAGCCAGCCTTCTCCCAGGGCCGTGTCCCTCCTCTCCGCCGGGAGCGTGTTATCCCCCAGGGAAGACGTGTTATCCCCCAGGGAAGATGAGAATTCCTCTCCTGCAGAGTTGGGGGTCTCCCTGCCTGCTGGCCTGGCAGCAGGGCCATCCCTTCCCTGCCTTTTGTCTGGCTCAGCTCCTGCACCTTCCCCGGAGTCGATCCCAACCATCTCTCCCACTCTGCAGTTTCCCCCGCTGTTCCCGACCAGCAACAAACCATTTCCCCCCCCACCTTCATTTTTTATTTCGCAGCGGGGGTTGCTTGTGCTCACCTGGGGATGGGGAGGGAGAAGCCGGGGAGGCTCCTAATTGGGGTCGTTTTGAAAGGGGGGTTGCAGCAGGCTGGGTTTCATGGATGCAGTCACCGACGTGCACGGTGCCGCAGTCCGTACTGCACGCACCGCTGCCAGACTGACGCAACGCCCCCCCCACCAGTCGAGCTTACTAGCTTTTGCCTTAAATATACCCAGTCCCTTGCAGCTGGTGGCTCCTTGGTGGCTGGTTAGACCTTCTCGGGATTTAAACATTTCCCTCGCCAGCTGCATCCTAAAATTGCTGGCTGGAGCCAGTGCCGGGAGCTGGGAGGTGGGAGCAGGGATGAGCCGGCATCCTCCCGGGTGTGGGAGCAGCACTGCAGCACCCCCCATTTTCAAGGGGTGGCTGAAATCACTGACCCGTCTTGGCCATCTTTTGGCTAAAAAGAGACCTGTCCTCTAAGCGAGGGGAGGGGGGATCTTTTGGGGTTGCTCTGGCAGAGCCAGGATCCCAGCCCGCTGGTGGGTCCAGGTAGCGAGGATCCACTGAGGAACGCTCTTTGGCTGCACGGAGCAATCCCGAATGAAGGCTGGGCGGCTGCCACCGGCAGGGCTCTGCTTGGGAAGCCCCCGGGGGTGCTGACCCATCTCAGCAGGTCCCAAGAGGCTCAGCTGTGGGACAGCCAAGCAATTCTCCAAGCACTGCTTGCGCCATCCCGTGCTTGGAGATGCTGAGATGTGCCGAGGTCTCTGCAGGAACGCGATGGCCCCTGGCTGGAGGGGCCCCGGCTCCATCAGGGAGCACCCAGGGTGGAGCACCCTCATCCTGAGCTCTGGGAAGGCTGTGAAGCAAGTCCTCCTCAAAGTCCTTCCCAGCCTCATGAAGGACGAGAAGGTGCCAGGGACAAATCACCCTGGAGCAGCCTGATTGCCTTCTACAAGGAGACAACCGGCTACCTGGGTAAGGGGGGAGGAAGGGGCGATGGTTAGTGGCCTTAGCAGGGCCCCTGTCATGGTCTCCTGCAGTATCCTCATGGCCAAACCGGAGTCGTAAGGACAAGGCGGGTCAAAGACTGGCGGGACTGCCAGGCTCAACAGGTTGCGTTGAGCAACGCAAAGTGCAGCTCCTGGCTGGAGAAACGGGCTGGCAGTGACCTGCCGAAGCTCAGCAAAGGGAAGCACAACGTCCTGCGTCGGGGACGGAGTAATCCTGTGAAGCAGGACACGTCTGGGGCCAACTGGCTAAAGAGCAGCTTTGCAGGGAAGGAGCCACATCCATCACACGAGCAGAGCCAGAATATTGTCTGTGGGGAGCTGGACCAGGAGAGGAGAAGGTGGGAAAGACCCTGACCAAAGCAGGAAGCGTTGAATGGGGACATGAAGACACGGCTGGGGAAAGCTGAGGGAAGTTCTCGTAGTGCCCGTGTGCGCGGATCCCCTCCTGTAGCAAAGGCAAGCAGGCAGGCAAGGTACGTCATGGGAGAGCACTCCGGGCATGAGAACGGTTCTATCAGGATGGGAACCTCTGGCCACCTCTGGGGTGTCTTAGGAGACACGACAAGAGCTGGGCTCTGCCAGGCCAGCAAAAGCAAAGTGGGGCAGAGATCTCCTTCCTTTCTTACCATTCCCATCCCCAGCGCATTCAAGGAGCGTGAACTGTCCAAGGATAAGTGGGAAGTGAAAAGGAAGAGAATGTTTCTAAGTATTGGTGCCGAGGAGCTTGACTGCAGAGGTTTGGGAAGGTCGTGGAGCCTTCTGAGGGGATGAGGGGTGACAAAATGCGCCTCGTGGTACGACAGAGCTCATTGCTTTGCAGGGGAGGTGGCAGGGTGCACTGCGTCTGTGCCCAGCCTGGGGACCCGCGTGTCTGTGCCCACACTGAGGACCCTCATGTGGCTTGGTCTGTGGTGGGAGGAAGAGGTGGAGCTGCAGTGCTCGGGAGGGCATGGGCACCAGGAAGAAGGGGCTTCTGGAGATGCACAACCATCTGCAAAGGTCTGCCCAGTGGAAGGCTGAGGGCATCTCCCAGGGCGGTGGTCACGGACAGTGGGACACCATCCTGGGCTGTCAGACCAGCAAGAGAAGGAGAAACCTGGAAGTGGGGAAAGAAACATCAGAGGTCATAGAAACTGGAAGAAGTTCTGAAAATGTTTTGTGTGCAGCATATCACATCCAGCACGAAGGTGAATACATCGAGCACCTTTCCAGTCCCTGGGAACAGGAGAGAGAACACTGTGGACCTCCAGGAGCCCTGCACATCACAGGCACAACACAGACTTTGCCATGCAGGAGAGCTGGACCATACCTTCCTATTCCAGATGCGTGCACTTCTCAAACCACACCCAGTCCTCTCCAGATGTTCATTCTCTTCCCCTGCGCACCACGCCAGCATTGGACACCATCTCCTCTGCATACCAGGTTGCAGCCACACTGCTGACCCTCTTGCTTGCACACAGCCTCTATCCAGCCGCATGTTTTCTTTTGGAGACTGATGTTGTCTTCAGAGGTTTGGAAGTCTGCTTTCCGTTGAGCCATTGACTCCACGGCTGGGAGCCTGTGGTCTCCTGGGGCTCCTTTAGCAGGTAGAAGTGGAGGAAGATGAAGGAAACTCCTGTAGCGGGGCCCAGGCACAACCTTGTGCGGGTGGTTGATATAATGTGGAGAGACAGTCCTACGTCTCCTCCCCAAGACCTGCCTCTTCCCCTGAAGGGCTTGCAGCAGGAAAGGCTGTGGGTGGAAAGCCTTTTGTGGTGGAGGACCCTCGCGTCTCTGGAGAGTAGCCTGGAGGCTGTGACGGCCTGATCTCATCTCTCAAGGAGCCTGTGAGTTGTGTTGTGTGTGTCACAGGCAGAAGACAACGACTCCAATCCATTATCACTTGGTTGAACACTTGCCACCGTGCATGCTCTTCATAGAATGCTGGGGTTGCCCCGGGGAATCTTCAGGCTCAGTGAGATTCAGGGACAGACAGCTGCTTTTTGGGGACAGAGGCTAGAGGCAGAAGTGCCCAGGAGAGGTCAAGAAACACTTCTTGAACAAGTGTACAGGAGGAAGAAGATTTTGGCCCAAAATTAGGGAAGACTTGTGCACGTGAAGGTGCGGCACACAGCAGGGAGCAAGTCCATCATCTGGCCTGCAGGACACTCCATGGCTGGACAGGCAACCCCAGACAGCCCGGACCTGGCACGGTAGCAGTGCTCACAAAGCTGGAGCCACCTCACGCCTGGGCTGGTGGTTGGGAAGGGCTACAGCCTGGCGTTGGGTCTGCAGGGGGCCATCCCCGAAAGCTGCCTGCAAATGGAACGTGAGCTTTCCCAAACAGAAACTCCAGATCCCTCCAAATGCTGGAAAACTGAAGGTTGGGAAGGCAAATGCTGTCAGGTTTTTAGACCGTGACTCTGACTTAGCTTGCCCACAGGATGTGAAGCACATGGTTTGGTGACCCCACGCATGGCGAGATGCAACTGGTGATGAAGAACCCTCTGGGCGGCAGAGCCATGCCGAGCTACAGGGCATGGGTGACAGCCCTTGGGCTTCGCACGCAAAGACGTGGTGGGTGGGCAGACGTGGAAGGATCGGCAGTTTGGGGCAGATGGGAAACCCCAGGCCTTTCTGAAGACATCACGTGGCTCTGGGAAGAGAAGAGATTTCAGTGCAAGAATTGAGACCAAGCCAGAGGAAGGCACGTGTTGAGGTGGGAATAGTTTCAAAGCTGCCAATGCAGGGAGCCCCAGCAGTGGAGGGAGCAGGACGGCCTCACCCCGTCACTTTACGAAAGCGGTTCCGCACGCAGCCACCATACGGGCAGAGGTTTGGGAGGTGCAGAGCTCCCAGGCCCCACCAGCCAGGCTCCCCTCCTCTTGCTGAGTGCCCGCTGCTTTGCCATGGCCAATTGCCCTCGTCCCAGCCTCCGATAAATGCTTAAAAGCTCAAATCACACAACCCCAGGCTATGAAAACAAAAAGGGACCCGATATCCGCTAATAGCCAAGCAGCCCCTGCGGCAAAAGCACGTAGCACAGGGAAAGTGGTTTGCATTGATCGGTGGCTCCCCGCTGCCACCCGCTCCCCTCCCCACGATGCCTGGCTGGCTGCTCCAGCCTCGGCGCTGGCAAAAAAGGGATAAAACCCCCCAGGAATGGGGGGGAGTCCGGGTAATGGCAGGGAAGGGAAGGCTTGTGGGGTCGGTGTGAGATCCCGTGGAAAAGCCACCCTGCCCCTGCTCCCCGCTGCACCGTCCTGGCTAGCACGGTCACCAGGGTGGCAAGCGCCCGGGGGTGGCAACCGCTGCCGACAGAGAGCAATGCCGGGGCCGCACGGGCTGGTGTGGTGCTGAGTCCCAGGAGCACGAGCAACCCGGGCAGCCCAGAAGGAAGCAGCTGGGTGGATGAAGGTGCAGGGAAGCGCTTGCCCCTCCCAGGGGCACTGGGCACGCAGGGGACCGCAAATGCATTCCCAGCAGCGCAGGGTAGGGCCAGCGCATGAGAGGCCACGGGAGCCCGCAGCTGCAGGACGCGGTGCGAGGCAGGACCTTCATCCCAGCATCACAGGGTGGAGAAGAACATCAGCACTGTTCTTGAGCTCCTTCCTCCACACCATGTCCTCCGGCCATCTGGGAAAGGCTGAGGGCAGCCAGTCTCCATGGGAGCACTGCAGCTCCCTGGCAGCCTGCGCCCAGCGTCGGAGGGCTCGGAGGGCAGCGGCAAAGAAGGGAGGGCATCGGTGTGAGAGATGGGGTCTTTGTTCCAGCCAGAAAAGCCCTTGGGGGTGTCTGAAAAAGCAGATCAGGACAAGTTCACAGTGGCCGAGCTTCTCCGATGGACACACACGCTGCAGAGACCTGTCTTTGAACCTGACCGCTGTGCTTCAGCGGAGTCCTTTTGCCCCTCCCTCCCCTGGGCGGTGGGCATGGGTTTGCCTACCTACGGGTGGAGAGGGCTGCAGTGCTGGTTTGTATTGGTTTGTATTGGTATAGGAAACCCGCTGGACCCAGCCCATCCCGGCAAAGAGCTGCTGCAGACCAGGAGGAGGCTCAGGGAAGGGGAAGAGGTCTGGAAGGGTCCAGCTTTGGTCTAGAAGGGTCCAGCTTCGGTCTGGAAGGGTCCAGCTTCAGCCTGGGAAGGAGGGGGTGAAGCAGGGGTGTGATGGTGAACCACGCAGCTGGAGGGTGGACGGGGACCGTGACTGCTGCTTCCTGCAGCCAACGGGTTGGGGGGCACCCAAGGAAACCAGCTGGGGAAGCTGAAGGATGGGATGGAGCTCTGCGCGGTGTGCTGGGAATCCCCGCTGCAGGGTGCTGCGGGGGCTCAGCATTTCCCCGGCTCAGGAGGAGCCCGTGCAGATTCACGGCGGGGAGGGCCGTGCGCGGCAGGCAGCGGCACCCGCTCTGCTCTGGGGACGCGCTGTGACGGCCAAGGGGCCGGGGAAATTGGAGCGGTACCGCCGATGCTTGCCCTACACCCTGCTTTGGACTGTTATTAGAGACAGGAGATAGATGTTGGAGGCGACGCAGCTCTGCTGCCCCGACGGCTGTGGGTGCTTCACCCCCGAGTCTGGAGCTCGGGCTGGGGCTGGGATTTTTTAAGTACTGGAGCAGCAGGGGCTGCAGATCTCTTTCCTGGGCATCCCTCCCTTCCTCCTTCCCTTTGTCTCTCCCTCCCTTTCTTCTCCCCTTGCCCCTCCGCTCCCTCCACCCCAGCCAGCCCCCCTCCCCGTGGCGGTGCCGGGGAGCAGAGCGGGGATGCTGCAATTCCCAGGCACAGGTGCGCGGCCCCCGCCGCCTGCTGCCCCCAGGCACGGCCCCCACCGCCGCAGCTGACAGCCCACTGGAAATAATGTGTTGTGGCAGAGAGAGACTCAGCAGACCACGAAGATCTGCTGGTGCGGGAACTGCTCAGCAACCAGGAGCCGCAACGCCTGTCTCCCGGCTCCGCAGGGCCCGATCCGGCTCTGGGGATCCCCCCCATCCGCCCCCTCTTCGCCTCCCCTGCTGCTCCCCTCTGCAGCGTTAGGGAGGTGGGAGCAGCCAAGCCACCCATCCCCGCGCCGGATGGCTCCCTGCCGTCCCCCCGCACCACCGGGCACAGGAGGGGAACGAACGGCTTTCGCTGCAGCGTTGGAGAAGGAGGATCAAGTGTGCAGGAATGGAACAACCAGTTCCAGTCTCCCAGCAAAGATTTAATCTGCCTCTGGCATATAAACAGCAAATGTTTGTTCAACTGACCTGCACACAGGCGGCGTGCGGCGCGGCGGGGCCGAGGCACCCAGCTCCCCGCTCAGCCGCTCTCTGTTTCTTGCCCACCAGCAGGGGTGGGGGTACGGGGAGATGGGGCAGGGGACCAGGGCACCGCCACGTCCAGGATGCTCGGGGCACCCCAGGCTCGGTGGCGGGAGCCAGGGCGCGATGCTGAGAGGGACCCCATCCTGCACAGCTGGTGCTGCATCCCTTCTGCTCCCCTGAGCACCGCTCCGCGGGCGCAGCGCTCTCGCGGCTCACAGGCGTGACGCACGCGGAAAGCGTCTGAGGGCTCAAGGACAAGCGTGTCCCTCCGGGCAGGCGGGCAGGCTGGGGCTCGCTGCGGTGAACCTGCAGGCAGGAGGCTCCGAGCTGTGCCTGCGCGTCCCACTGCGATGGGAGAAATCAGCCTTGGCTGCTGCAGGTCAGGTCCGCACCCCTGGAGCTCCCCCCCAGATCCCGGGGGACACAGGTTCATCACAAGGGGACGTTTTTGCCTGTTTTCTGCAAGACCAGACCTTAGCGGCAGGGTCAGCTTCCAGCTCAAGCGACACGTGCCCTGTCCCCATCGCAGGCAGGAGCCACTCTCTGCTGTTTGCCGACAAACCTTAGGAAGAAAGGGGACAGGGTCCTAGGCAGGAGGCCAGGAGGTGGCAAAGCCGCGCAGGTCTGTGCCCAGCACGGTGCCTGGGGCTGCAGGGGGGGCTTCTCCTCCATTCCCTGCCCTCAGCAGGGGAATGGTCCCTGGGTTGGGGCTGCCCCAGGGAGGCTCCAGCTGGGTGGGCAGGTCCCCTGGGGGCTTCAACCTCGGCTCAGGGTGGTTTAGCTTCAACACCTTTGATAGTGGTTTTTTTCCTTTCCTCTGGGGTCGTTTGACAGAAGAGGGTTAAAAATGGGGCCAGCGTGTACGGGCACCCCCAACAGAGTTTGGGCAAAAATACCATCACTGGCCTGGGTTTAAATCCCAAACACAGGAGCTCCAGGCTGAGGTCCCAGCAGCTCTGCTCCTCGGGGCCAGGAGGTGCCCATGGAACAGAGCCATCATCCCGGGGAGCCACGGGCACAGCTCACCAGCTCCGTGCTGTCCTTGCAGGGCACACAGCGGTTCCCGGAGAGGTGTGGGAAGATTCACCTGCCGTGCCCCTCCATTCCCACAAGGAGCCGTCTCCAGGCACCCACCACCATGTCCAAGGATGACATGGGCTGCAAGCTGACCTCGGTCTACAAGCACAAGGAGAGGAAGCCGAAAAAGCCCCACTACATCCCAAGGCCATGGGGCAAACCGTACAACTACAAATGTTTCCAGTGCCCATTCACCTGCATGGAGAAGTCCCATCTCTACAACCACATGAAGTACAGCCTGTGCAAGAACTCCCTCTCCCTCCTCATCGAATCCGACTGGCCCTACAAAAAGGGCAATCTGCTCCACCCGGAGCTGCGGCTCCTGCACGCGACGGAGACCTCCCGCCTGCGGGGGCGGCGGGACGAGCAGGAGACCTGCGACTCCTCGGCCACGTCGGGAGGGTCGGTTAGGACCAAGCCGGCCTCTGGCAGGGACGGCCACGAGGACAAGCCAATGTCAGGGGTGGAGATCCTGCCTGCTGAAGGGGCTGGTGAAGAAGGTGGCCCATTCCAAGAGGAGGAGGAGGATGTCGCTGGCCTGTTGAGGGAGATGGATGCAGGGGAGAAGAAGGAGAAAAACGAAGAGGCAGGTTGCCAAGGTGACCCAGCTGAACCAGAAGTGAACACTTTGGTTTTCGGTTTCAAGAACAAGAGGGACAAACCTTGCAAGGAGGTGGAGCCCGACTTCATCATCACGGATGTCTTCTCTCTCAAGAACCATGTCATGAAAAGCAGGGAAATGGCCTCCCCAGATCTAGATGCTAAGCCAAAGCATTGCAAAGTGCCAAAGAAATGCCTGGCCAGCGGTGGGATCCTGATGGAGCAGTGGAAGCTGGTGGCAAATGGGCAAAGGAGGAACACACCTGAGGTCTCCCCACCTTGTACCGACAGCAACATCATCCCATGCTACCCCCCTCCAGCCTACAGTGACTACCACGAACCTCAGGGCCTCAACCTCTCACTGCTGGGTATTAACTACCCATTAAACCCCGGTCTCTTCTCCTACCTGAGCCCCAGCATGGCCAACAGTGCTACGACAAACCCACACATGGCTCAGCTGCCCTTCCTGGCCTCCACGGCCCAGCTGATGCACCCGCACGCCTCCCACTTCCAGCCTCTGCAGAGCCCTGAGCGCTCAACCTTCCTTCCCCGCTTCTACTACCCCTTGCTCTTCGAGCACACCTTCGGCTCCACCGAAAGCAAGATGTCCTCCAGCAAGCCAGAAGCCCAGCAGCTGGTGGGCTCTGTCATGCCCACGCCGCCCCAAGCCAAACCTCCCAGTGAGCCAACCAAACCAGGGCTGCTGAAGGTACCAGTTCTGAAGACGGGTTTTCCTTGGTCCAAAGGTGTCAGAGAGGAGCCGGGCTCCGAGCTCAGCCACCCTGCCATGCTGGGGCAGGAAGAAGAGGAGAAATGGCTGTCCCAAGAGAAGGAGAGCAACCCAGCTTTGGGCCTCAACAACCTACGCAAAAAGCCAGCCACTGACATCTACCAAAACATGGTGGGGATGAAGGACGGTGCTTTTGCCCCTAGCAGCATCCGGAAGACAGAGTTGCCGGTGGTGACCTGTCTGGAGACCAGCAGCCCCCCGGGCAACTCCCTGAAGAGGAAGTTCACTGCCAGTGGGCTGGACTTGATAGGAGCAGAAAGGCTGACGCCTGGAAAACTCAGCTACCAGAGCAGGTAAGGTGCCTGTGATCTCCCTGCCTCTTCCTCACATCTGGTTGGCCCTAAACATCATCTTCATACCCCAGGATATTGCCGACCCCTCCCTGCTTGCCTCTAAACCGTGAGATGAGTCTCCAAGGGCTGAGCACGCCCCGGGCTGGTGGCCCATACCAATGCCCGCTCAGAGCAGGGCTTTCCGCCCTCCAGGATAGGACCGGAATAGCCTTCAGGTGCGTCCAAGCACCGGGGCTATGTCACCGCTTGCTGTCCCTCACCTTCCCTTGTTGAGCCAGAAGCCATGTGGTGTCTGTGGGGTGCAGACCTGCGCTCCCCAGGCACCAGGAAACTTCCTCTTGGCTCCCCAGATATCCCAGGGTTGCTGGAACAGTCGTTGTCTATTTTTAAACATACCCATTTGCATTCCTTTGATTTGCCTTCTGGTTTCAAAGCCCAGAGGGAGGGTCACGTTTCCAAACATTTCCTTTTACCTGGGGCTAGAAATGTGCACGGCTCCTTTTAACGAAATTCCAGTTCCTCCCCTGGTTGTGCAAGTCCAGCTGTGGCTCCAAGAAAAATGTCACTGCAAACCCCACCGCTTTTGGCACCCGGCAGAGCTTTCTCTGGAGAAGCTCTCCATGGTTTTCCATCATCTCCACCTGCCTCTCCCCTGCTCTCAGGCTGGCTGGAGAGGTGCCCTCCAACCGGGCCTCCAGGACGGTGGGATGGGCATTTCCATCCACACTCTCCAATGCACTAAGAAGGGGGCGAATCCAGGTTTGGCTAGCTGAGGTGGGGTCACTTCCCAGCACCATCTCCCCAGACTGGTCTCTCCCTTTGCTGGTGGTGGGTGTCATGGAACAGCCTGTGTCAGGGTCCATCCACCTCCAGGGAGAAGATACCAGGAGCAGGTCCAGCCAGGGCTCTGCATCCTCAGACCAAAGCCCTTCCTGGAAGGGTCTCACGTTGGCAGCAGGCAACGGGGGGACCCTGGCCAACTCTGGCAGGGCTGGCCCCGGACACACGCCCGAGCATTTTCCTATCTCTTCCCCTACTGATTTTATCCACTTCTTCTCTGCAGTGGTTCAAGGGCCAACCCTGGCCACATCCCCAAGACCCTGGACCACCACTGGCACATGGAGGTCCTTGCAGGCCAGCCCGAGGAACCAGAGAGGGGCAATGACACTGAAGTTCTTCCCTCAGTGGGTGCTGGCCTGGACCATGGCCTCTGCAAGCAGAGCAGACCCCAAGAGACTTCTGCCGCCATGACAGACCCTGAGACCACAACCGTGCTTATCGGGGACCTGTCCAAAACCTTAGAGGAGTACCAAGAGGTGGAGAAGAAACTGTCTGATCTGGCAAAGGAGGACACCCCTGGGCAAAAAGAGCTGAGGGACCAGCTGGTGAAAATCCGGAGGGAGCTCTACCACATCCACCAGGCGCTGGAGAAAGCCACCAAACCCCATGAGGGGCCTCTGGACCTCTCTGTGAAGAGATCCTCTGAAGGTCTGGAGAAGGTCCAGCAGGCCAAGAAGGAGCCCTGCAATGTGAGCCTGGGAAGTGAGAAGCTCCACGGCAAAGACCAAGGGGCCCTCCACAAAGGTACGGCCACCGGGGAGGCTGGAGATGGGGAAGGGCTGCCGAACTGCCTCCTGGAGGCCGAGAACAAAACCATTGACCTCCTGATCAAGATGAGCCGCTCCGAGAGCCTCCGGGCATCCTCCTCCGAGGCCCACCTGGGCGCCGTCATCAAGGCTGAGGTCCTTCCACTCACCATGCCCCTGGAGCTCCGGCACGTGATGGAGCCCTACTACAGCCGCACCACCAAGTGCGAGGCAGACTCCAGCGTCCTGCTCTGCTCCGATGGCAGATCCAGCACCACCCAGGGCCCTCAGCTCCCGGTCACCACCGAGGATGGGCCCCTGGGCTGCCGGGCCATGCAGCACCCCCTGTCCTGCAGCCTTCCCAGCGAGACCGATGCAATGTGTGTCCACAGCCCTCTGCATGCCGACCCCTAAGTCCACCTTGCTCGAAAGCTCCTGGATCTCACTGACCACCTCATGCTTCACCTTCCTAGCATCCCGCCTCTCCACTCCCCCTCTTCCCCATGGATGAAAGCTTAACCACTGCCTGGCTGGGGCCGCGTTGCCTGGGGTCCCAGCCAGCTCCCCTGGCTGACTCCACAAGGTGTAAAAAACCAGTCCCTGTCCTACCCCAGTGTCAAGGATGGTGCTCCTGGGCTCTGCATGCTCCACAGCCTTGGCTCCCCAGTCCTGCAGCTCCCTTTGAAAGGGAAGTCACCAGCAGGCGAAAAAAACTGCTAAAAGTACCGAGCTTTCAGCAGAAGGCTCACCCAGCCCTCTCATCAGAGACACTCAGGGACTTTGGCAACCCAGCTCCCGTGATCTGTGGACAGGGGAGGGACCACAGTCAGGGTATCTGCAAGGCCAACCCTTGGTCCAGCCATGGCTGTGCTCAAGCAGACCGTGGCTGTCATCTTGTACAGAGCAAAGACACGGTGGCTTCGCCCCGCGGTGGCTTGAGGGTCACAGCAGGGAGTCGGATGCCCAGCTGGACTGGCCCAGAGGCCAAGAGCTGTCCGCACTGTGGAGACGAGAACATCCTCCCACGCACAATGACAAGATGACACAGGAGCCACCTTGCCGTAGCTTCACACCTGGGTCCTGAGCTCTCTGGCCAAGGGCATTTGCCACATGTGGGGACTGCTGGGCTGTGGGGACTTGTTCCTGCCCACCAGTCCTCCAGCGCCTGGCCCCTTCTTTTGCCTTTACACAGAGAGGACCTTCCCTCCCTCTGCCCCATGGCCTCTCCCCATGCAGACACGATGCATGCGCCTTGTGAAGGCCCCGATCCCGCAGAGTACAGCTCCCATGAGCTCCTGCCCACCAGTCCTAATCCCCCAAAAGACGACACATGGGGCAGTGAAATGGGTGAGTTGATGCTGCCACGAACCCCACTGCTCGAGGGGCAAAGACCCTAAAAACAACGGTGAAGGGACAACCTTGGCCTTGGAACAATGCTGAGCAGCCACCCCTCAGCCAGAGCACCAGGGAGCCAACCACCCGGGCAGGGGCCGGCTGCTTGCGGGGGGAGCCCTGGCCTTCCCAAAAGGCCACCTTCTCCCCGCGCTCACTGGGGGCTCTTGCCTCTCTTGGGCAGGCTGGTCCCCACCACAGGGCAGTCCCACCTCCCTGTCCCCTGCCACCCTGCTGAGTGGCATCTGCTCTGGCTCAGGGTGTCACCATGCCTGGGCCAGGACTTCTTGGCCCCCTTCCCAGTGTGGCAGGAATAATGGTGCTCTCCACAGCTTGGAAAAGCCAGGGACCCTTTCCCCTCCCTGTTCAGGAGGTGGTGGGTTCTCCTGTTAGCACCCAGGATCTTCACTGACTTGACCTGGTGGCTTGTTCCTTGCAATGAGAAGAGCTGGGATGGGGGGCAGAAGGGAAGGACAAAGACAACAGCAAGCAAAGCCACAAAGAAGTGACCTACACAGCATGGCAAGGGAGTTTTAGATGCTGACTCTTCCTTGGGCACAAAGTTGAGAATCTTACTGCTGAAGAAGGCAAGCCCACACGTGGGGCTTGGGACTCCCAGGTACTTTGGTGGACCCAGACAACAAGAAGAGTTGACTCTTCTCACTCAATGGCTTTCTTGGACAAAGCTTCCACCTCATCAGAGGGGTTTATTTCTCTCTCAAGGACTTTGCTTAGGGCACACAGGCCTGCAGAGCTCTTGGTCTCTTCCCTCTGGACCAAAGTGTGGGGCGGGGAGAGGGGGCGGAATTCAAAAGGAGAGATGCTCAGCTCAGCACCGTGGCCCTTTTGAGCCAGCTCCAGATCTTCCTGATGGGCCATGTCCTGCTGCTTCCCAGCACGGCCCTGGCCCCGCAAAGCCCAAGTGAAGGTCATGAGATGCCACCAGTACAGACCTCAGAGCTTGGGTGCAGGATCCTTGATCCCAGAGCCCAGGGAAGGTGGCATTGGGCCTTTCTTGGTGTTGGGTTTGAACAGTGCTGTCACCTTTGGATGCCGTAACACCGTCAGCACAGCAGCCTCCTCCGTACCGAGCACCCTGCTCACATGACCTGCTCCCAACAGGCTGCCAGTCTCTCCCCAGCCTCTTCTGCCACCCTGTGCCCCTCTGGCACCCACCCCTTCCCAGCTCCTCGCTCACATGG
>NW_009258376.1:751355-752867 GCF_000687185.1 Egretta garzetta
TCACCCACCCCTTCCCAGCTCCTGGCACACATGGCCCTGGCAGCCACTGTCCCCAGGCCAGCACCTCCCTGCTCCCCTATCTCAGGGCTCCCTGCTCTCCCCCACATCAGCTTCTCTGCACATCTTTGATGACGGGACCCTCATCCAGCGCACGGCAGGGTACTCACAGGCACAGCCAAGAAGCTGGAGACCCATTTTGCTGTGACATCCCCGTCTCCACCCAACCCCAAGCATTGCGCTGTTTCTCTTAGCAGATCCCCATCTGAACTGGGGTACCTTGGAGGTCCAAGACACCAGAGGGGTGGCTGAGCTCTGGGAACAGCAGCCCTGGGCTTCAGCAAAAAAAAAACCACCAGGCAGCGCTGCTTTTTGCCCCTTTTTAGTTGAGATATCACCTGCACACAAGTCACCTCTCCCTCCCCAGCCCCTGACTCCATCCTGCCGCCCCAAGCGGGGATGCTGCCCCGCTCTGTGGTCCCACGCTGCGAGCCGGGCACCTCTCGGGCGAGTGGAGCCGGCACCAGCAGCCCTCACCGCATCGCCCACGGTCTCCCTCGCCTCTGCAGAAAGCCGGGGAGGGGGGGGAGGCAAGTGGGAGGTGGAGGCCAATCACACGTTATTTATTGTTCACAGTTTTACGAATGTACAAAACAAAAACCAAACCATTAAAGGGAAAAACCTCTGAGCGGGCGTTGCTGCTGTCCGCTTTGTTCTCCTCTCCGGGGAGCCCTCTCTGCTCTGGCCGGATCCTGCAGCGGCCCCACACCATGGCTCGCCATCGCTCCCCACGTTTTGGAGGCTCAGGATGTGGCCAGACATTGGTGCTGGCTGCACGTGGTCAGTATTGATGTGGGTGGGTTTCATCTCTTTTCTTTTGCTGGATCAGCACTGGGATCCCACCGGCTTGTCCCGTGCTGGGGAGACGGGCAGTCCACTATGTCTGAAGGCAGTCATCCGGAGGAGAAATGCCCTCACGGGAGCCATGAGGGTCCTAATTCCTCCTGCTGAGGTCCCTGCACACACACAGAGCCCTCTCCTCGGGAAACAGGCACCCCGCTCCCTTGACAAGCCACCGCGGCTGGGCCATGGGGCCGCAGCACCAGAGCCTGGGTCCTGGTGCAGGGAAGAGCAGAGGAGGGTGCAGGGTCAAGTCCCACGTCCCCAGTGCTACCTTGCAGCTCAGCCTTTGCGCCTTGTCCCCAGGGGTGCTGGTGGCACCCCTGCAGAGGGGATGGCTCCCCTCTCTGCCCTGCCATGGCTGTCCAGGGCAGTCCCCTGGCCTGTGGGCTACCCGGATGGGACCTTCAGGAGGTGGCCGAGCTGGTGGCACCATTCCAGTTGAAAAGATGAAAGCATTTACCTTTGCATTTAAATAATGGATGGGAGTTGAACTACCAGGGTGGCTTATCCAGGCTGCAATCTGCACCCCCAGGGCCCTCAGCCCACTCCAGCACAGGGCCCATTACACGGCTATTTGGTTGCCCTAAAGGCATCTGATAGCGAGGCATTACC
>NW_009258376.1:752888-754387 GCF_000687185.1 Egretta garzetta
CATCTTGCTTGGTCATGGTTGACCAAAGTCCCCCTATTTGTATGTGTCCCCCCCTACTTTCCTGCCAAGCCAAGACCAGTCCCAGTCGACAACTGGAGGACCCAGCCAAATCCCTCCCTTGCCCTGGCGAGGCCAGCAGCCCCCCTTCTCCCAGGGCTGGGGGGACACAGGGTCACAGCAGGTCCCCAGCACAGCTTGGAGCCCAGCAGCTCCTGGTCAATGGAGCTGCACAGCTTTTATGGATTTCTAACCCCAGGTGGGTACAGCTGCTCCTGCTCAGCTATTCCTTCTCCTCTGGGTTCAAGAGCAAAGGAGAGCTCAGGGATTGGGAGGGGGGGAAAGTTTCCTAATAAACAAACCCTCAGGGAAGGCTTTATCTCGGGCAAGGCAGTGGAAGAAACGTGTTTTCAAGGTTCCTTGTAAAAGAGGAGGTTGTTGCTCTCCCCACCTCATCAGCACAAGGACGTGGCCCCAGGGGAGCTGACAGCAGAGGACGCTGAGGGGGGGTTGCTGCATCCCCAACCAGTTTTCCAGCCATGTTGGCGTGGCTGTGAGCTCTGGCTTCATGGGCTGCTGGGGTCGATGGCAAGGGGAGACAGCGCAGGGCAACCCAGCCCCGTGGCGATGGGGCCACGGTTGGTGGGGAAGGGTGGCAGGACATCAAGTCAGGCTGCTTCTCGTGAGCAGGGCAGCCCCAAGCACGAGGTGGGAGCATCCCACAGACCCCGCGAAAATGCTGTGGCCCCCCATTTCCCTGGCTTGGTGGCAAAGGGCCAGTGGCAAATTTGGGGGATGGATCCCATGCTGGAACAGGACCGTCGCTGCGCGGAGGACAGCAGGGCTGCGGGTGGGCATCGCCTCCTCCCGCCGCACCCCAGCCTGGCAGAGGAAACCATGGCCCTGGGGACAGAGCTGCAAACACCCTTGGGTTTGCCCACAAGTAAAAGATGGGGTAGAGAGAAGTGGGTGCTATGGGGAAGAGGATGGTGCCATGCACTGGCAGGGGGCCATGGCTGATGCCGGGGGGGAATTAACCCCTTGCACACTGTGATCAGCAGCTGGCTGGGGGATATCCAGGTGATTTGGGACGTGGCTGAAATGACAGGGGGAAGGCAAGCATCGGTGTGCCCTGCCTGCTACGCCTTGCCCAGCCGCTGTGTCGAGGCATCCTGCGACCCAGCTGCGGCGGGGCCGGGGCGCTGGGCGCTCACTCGTAACAGTGGGCTTCCAGGTGGAACCAGCCGGGGACGAGAAGTGGTTCCTGCCCAGCACAACCAGTTTTCTCTTACCCCAACACGGGCAGGCCAGAGCTCGGAGCAGTGGAAAGTTACCAAACGTGGACTGAAGAAGGGCCAAGGTCGGCCAGGAGATTTCTGAGCAGACGTGTGAAGCTGCAAAGACAACCCGGAGCAGAACTGCTCTGTCTCGGGCGGGAGGGAGGTAACGAACCGGCTCGGCAGCGGCGGCAGGGCTGTGTGTGGCACGCGCTCTTTAACAGC
>NW_009258376.1:754404-756489 GCF_000687185.1 Egretta garzetta
ATCCCAGCATGGCCGGGGCTGGCAGGGCCCCCGGGAGCTCACCCAGTGCCACCCCCCTGCCCAAGCAGGCTCACCCAGAGCAGGGGGCACAGGACAGCGTCCAGGCGGGGGTTGAAGATCTCCAGAGAAGGAGACTCCACAGCCCCCCTGGGCAGCCTGGGCCAGGGCTCGGGCACCCTCACAGTCAACAAGTTCTTCCTCACGCTCAACTGGAACCTCTTGTGCTTCAGTTTGTGCCCATGGCCCCTTGTCCTGGCGCTGGGCACCACTGGGAAGAGTCTGGCTCCGTCCTCGTGACCCCTATCCTTGAGATATTTGTAGGTGTTGATGAGATCCCCTCTCAGCCTTCTCTTCTCCAGGCTGAACAAGCCCAGCTCCCTCAGCCTTTCCTCCTAGGGGAGATGCTCCAGTCCCCCCATCATCCTTGTTGCCCTCCTCTGGACTCTTTCTAGGAGTTCCTCGTCTTTCTGGAACCAGGGAGCCCAGAACTGGACACAGTGCTCCAGGTGGGGTCTCCTTTTCTTTCTGCCAAATGACTGCACGCCGAGGGGAGTTTCCCCATGACCTTACATAAGGAGCGGTGGTGTTTTCAGAAGCTTCAAGCAAAGCGTCCTAGAAGTTACCAGCAGGGCCAGGAGGAGCACCATTCTCCTTGTCTCTTCCCCACTCCTCTTCTCAATCTTGTCCCTCCCTCTGCTTGGAAGCGTCCGCAGACTAGGAGCCAGCGGGGAGGGTGCTGACTCTCCTTGGGGCAGAAATACCATTCCCAGGGCTGGTGGCACCCCGGGAAAGTGGCAGAGATGTGCTGAGACCTGGCAGGGGGCTGATCTGCAAGGGCAATGCAGCCGCAGGGACGGACAGCCCAGCCTGCGCTGCCGCCTGCTCCAAACTGCAGCTCCTGTGGAGGAACCTTCTCATCCTCCTGGAGTCACCTCTGTGGGAGGAAGAGGAGCAGAGCTCCGGCAGCCCTGAAGGCATCACCCCACGCATTGCTCATTGTGGATCTGCTGGTCCCAGCACTTTGCGAGGGCGGCACTACTGCTCCTCACCGCTCTCGCCATCACAGCCACTTGTGGTGGCATCGCTGCCGCCAGCTGTGCCCTGGTGACAGTCCCCTGGGTCCCCTGGCTCTGCCGTCATCCAAGTCCCCTGCAAACCCTTCAACCCCCAGCAGGCAGCCACCGGCCACTGAACGGCAGGGCAGTCCCAGGGGGCTGCAGCTCCTGGGTCGCGGTTGCATTCGCCATCCCTCCGTGGCACGCAGCCAGCGGGGGCGAGCGCGGAGCAGCAGCTATCCCATCTCCTCTGCTTTAAGTGAGGAAAAAAAAAAAAAAAAGAAGACAAAAAGCTACCAAATTTCCCTGCTGCGTTTTCCCCCTGCCCGTCTGTTATTGCAATAGGAGGTTTCCTTTCCCCGCACTCCGAACGGATCGTTTCCCTGGGTATTTGCCCAGGGCAGAACCATTCTGGCTTTGGAGTTGGATCAAAGGCCCACGGAGGGAAGCACTGAGGGTTTAACCGCTTAAAAGAGCCGGGGCGGTGAGAACAGCACTCTGACTCTCACCGGGGCTGATGCTCCGAAGGCAGCCAAGCTGAGCGGGGAGAGGGTTTCCCTTGGGCACCGCAAGCTGCGGTGGGGGGAGATCCCAGCCGAGGGTGATGTCTGATCAGCTCCTGCCTTGCCTGCCCGCTCCCCCGCCTGGAGGACGCACGCAAGGGGACCCACGCCTGCTGGGGCCGAGGCGATGCGGGAGATGCCGAGGGGTGGGGGGCTCCCCACTGCTGCACACTTGGGGTGTGGGGGAAGATGTCGAGGGTCAAAGGGTTGAGGGGGAAAGAGGAAACACTTGTGCAAGGTAGAGGCTGATTGAAGACCCGGGAGTGCCTGTGTGGGCAGGTACGGTGCCCGGTACGGCGCCTGGGCAGCCCTGGCTCCTCCAGCCCAGGCAGCGACTGCCGCAAAGCCAAAACGCCCACAACGTTTCCCTGGATCGGGAGTTGCAGGGGGTCAAACCCCCACAGCCACTGCTATTTCCTCTGTAGTTTTAGTGGGGGGGTACCCAAGGGTGTAAACAGTTTGTGGTC
>NW_009258376.1:756683-764085 GCF_000687185.1 Egretta garzetta
CAGGCGCGCCCCCATGCCCCGAGGAGCCCTCCCCAGTGCGATGAGAACAGGGCTGCATTTGCAGAAAGCATCCATCCCTCTTCCACTTCCCCATGACCTCAGGACATCGTCCCCTGCCAGGACAGGAGGACGCTTTGCTTTCCTCCCACCAGCCTCCTGGAGCCGGTGGGGAGAGGCTGCAGGAGCGGGGCCAGGGCGGGATGGAGGGGGCCAGCCTGGCCATCGCTGCCCAGCTCCCCCTGCCCCGGGGACAGGCTGGTGTCCGGGGTGGCTGGGGAAGGGCCACCAGGGCTGGCTGGGGCTTGTCCATGGGGCTGCTCCCCACGGGACAGGGGCTTTGTGCTGGTGCCCCACTGGGCTTCACAGCTTTTGGCCCTCTCGCTCAGGCTCAACAGGGAGCTTGATGTCTTAAAGAGGATTAATTTCCTAATCCTCTTGTGAGCCTTGTGAGTGCGGGAGGCTGCAGAGGCAGAACAGAGCGCAGGAGAAGCCAAGGCATCAGCTCAGCCCTTATCAGACCCCGGAGAATCTACTCCGTGAGGCTGGCTGACCAGCAGCGGGGTCTCTGGGGTGCCCATGTCAGCCAGAAGACAGCACCAGGGCAGTTTTAGGGACCAGAGTAGCTACAACTTTCCCTCCTGGAGGGGCTTCTGCGATGCCTGACGAGGAGCTGAATTCCTGCTCCCTCCTCCATGTAACCGGGTTTAGGAAGCTCCAGCCCCAGCCTGCGTGGGGGCCTGGGCTCTGAGCCCCGTCCCCAGCGTCCCCCCGAGCCCCTGTGTGTCCCTTTTGGGGACAGCAGGGGAGCACAGGAGGGCTCTGCTCGGCGGGAGATCATGTCTGCTGCGTGTGGGTGTGCAGGCAGATGCTCCGGCTGCCCTCCGAGAGCTCTTGCGCAGTCCTGGGACAGCACTCCCCGCTGCACACGCACACACACGCACGCACACGGCAAATTGCATCTTTTTGGTAATCAGTGCCAATCATCCCCCCGGTTGTTCGGACAGGCGGAGCCGCCTGCCGTCTGCGCAAAGAAACGACAAGCCCATGTCCGGCGCCGGCCAGCCGGACACTTGCCCGCCGCCCCATTTCATCCCCACAACCGCCCGCTCCTGCTCTTGGCGAACATTCACAGCCCTCACCCAAAATCCCCCCGCGCTGGCGGCGGTCTGGAGGTGGCTGGGGACTGCTGGGACCCTCGAGGATGGAGTGCTCTGGCGGCTGGCGTGGACCTGAGCTACAGGGGGGTTTTGCTGCGCCACAATTAACCCTCCACGGGCGCTGTGGCCACTCACGTCCCCCGACCTGCTCCCCCGCCACGGAGGTGTGATCTAGGTGGGGAAATATTCTCAGTGGATGGGTCTGGGATTTTTTGCACAAGCCTGTGAAGAGGTAGCAATGACATTGGCTCGTCCCATGGGATCTTCCGCTGGCTCCCTGCATGCATGCCTAGTGCCAGGCCGGTGCCGTCCCCGTCTCCCTGGGCACAGGGACTGGCAAAGACCCAGGGCTTTCACGTTTCTTGTGGATGCTCAGGCAAGAGCTGCGGTCCCTGGGCCAGGGGAGAAAAAGCCCCAAGGGGAATGGTTTGAAGTTGTGCCAGGGCAGGCTTAGGCTAGACATTAGGAAAAACTTCTTCACCGCAAGGGCTGTCAGGCTCTGGAATGAGCTGCCCAGGGAGGTGGTCGAGTCCCCATCCCTGGAGGGATTTAAAAGGATAGGTGAGGTGCTTAGGGACAGGGTTTAGTGGTGGGATGGCAGGGTGAGGTTAAAGGTTGGACTTGATGATCTTAAAGGGCTTTTCCAATCAAGGTGATTCTATGATTCTGTAAGTTTACCACTAATGCCTGCAAGTAACGTGCTCCAGGAAAGCCTGAACTGGACCCAAATTCTCTTCCCCCCTGGTCCATCTCCAGCGCCAGCAGCCAGACCATGCCCCCGTCCTTGAACCCCGCAGCTCCCGGTGTCGGCGTGGGCATGGGCTGTGCCAGGGCCCTGCCATGACACAGGCGTCTCCCGGGGTCCA
Source organism: Egretta garzetta (assembly GCF_000687185.1). Classification (NCBI taxonomy): domain Eukaryota; kingdom Metazoa; phylum Chordata; class Aves; order Pelecaniformes; family Ardeidae; genus Egretta; species Egretta garzetta. The sequence continues at coordinate 758,707 of NW_009258376.1, forward strand.
GGGGTGGCTTTCAAACAGGTTGTGACAGAGCCACGGTCCTGGAAAGGTGAACGGGAGCCCCAGGGCCAGGCTGTGTTTGTTTATCCTGGTGATGGAGCACACAACAGCGAAACAAAAGGTCAGACCCTGTTGCCCTGGGAGATGGTTTTTGAAGCTGCCTACCATCCTGCTGGGGCTGGGACGGAGCAGCCCCAGCGCTTGTCATGTCAAGTTATTTTTGTGATTTTGGCTGGTACAAGGTCTGAAGCAGCCTCCCAGATGCTGTGAGCTTTGGGGGCACGCTGATATGGGACCAGAAGGGCCCTAAACACGCTGAGGGAGGAGCACCCAGCCCCAGGGCTTCGAGGCAGATCCCCATCCCGCAGCTCCGGCAGCCAGCCGGACCCCAACCCGCATCCTTCATCCGAAGGGCCTGGCACACACGGCTCCTCCAAGCACCCCGAAAGGTGTGTGGGGGTCTGATCCGAACTTCATTTCCCTTTGGTGCATCTGAGTAATGAACAGCCACAACCTTCTTCAAGCCTTGGCTTCAAGCGTCAAAGCAGATGCTTTGAGCTCCCCGCTGGCAAGGGGGGACGGAGCTGCCAGCAAGCGCTGCCGGGGAGGGAGGGCAGGCTCTGCCCGGCCCCTGGCCGCCTGGTCCCGGCTGACTCTGCCTTCACTCCTGACCCTCTTTGCAGGAGCTGAACCGATAAATGTCACCGCCAGCTCCAAACATGGCCTCGCCCCGCTGCGGGGAGCCAGGGTTGAGCGGCGTGGAGCCAGAGAGCGGGGCTGTGCCCAGGAGCCCCAGCTCGTCTGCCTCTTCCATCGCTGGACCTCAAAGCCTGGTGTGGCAAAAATCACCAGCCTTTCTGCGAGCGGGGGGACGGAGGGATGCGACCGCACAGTGCCCAGGCTGGGAGCACGCAGGCAGCAGTGGGAGAAGCTGGGAGCCCTGATTCGGGGTGTGAGAGCATCCCCGTCCCCGTCCCAGCCCCACAGCTGTGCCTCACGCTAGGGGTCAGGTGCAGCAGATCACTGCCTTTGCCTCCGCATAAAAGCCTCAAATCGTCCCTGCAGCTGGGTCCTTTGGGGCTTTTCTTCCCTCTGGCAGGAGCAGGTAGGTGGGACGTGGCCTGATCCTGGGGGAAAGGCACCTTCTCTCCGGGCATGAGACCAGGAGGGAATAAAAACCGCGCGTATCAGCCCTTGTCTCGCCGCTTCTGGTCGCCAGCACAAGGAGCTTTTGTGTTTACCCGGACGCAAGGGCAATCGCCCGTCACTAACAACACAATATCCCTTGGCCCCGGAGCCCGGTGAGGAAGCAGGACGGAGCTGGTGGGAGGGCAGCGCTGCCAGGGAAAGACGAGCAGCCCCCAGGACGCCGGGACAGAGGTACAAGATCTGCTGAGCTGGGCTCATGGTCACGGTTGTTGGCCTGAGCTGTGCCGGGGACAGCACCAGGGCCCCCTTCCTGGGGTCAGACCCGTGACTGAGCAGCTCAGGCTTGGCTCAGGATGCACTGCGGGGGTCTGGTGGCAGCTTTGGATGCCCAGCGCCTGGGAGGTGAGGTGGGCACGCCTGGCGCTGGGGGCGTGGTGGCTGGCGTCTTGGCTCCCTGGGTGGTGACTCAGTTTCCCCACATGTAAAACCCCGTTTCTTAGATGTTGAACTTTGTCCAGCTCTGAAGGAGAACCCAGAGAAGCAGACGCGGGAGGGCTTGCTTCAACCGAGAAGCTCTCTGCTGCCAGAGACACAAGGCACAGCCACTTTGGGGAAGAAGGTGGCAAAGCTGTTCCCAAAACCCCAAAACCCACATTGGATTCCCTCCATATTCACGCTCCTCTCCACCATCATGTGGTTGCGTTTGATAGCTCCACAAGAGTTCAGGGATGATGTTTAGGCAGTTGTGGTGTTTCAGCAGTGCCTTGGGGAAGTGTTAGGTTTTGCAGGCAGCACACAGCACGTGACACCGGGCAATCACGGGACACAGGACGATCAAGGTGGAGCAGTGGCTTGCAAACAGCATCCCAGAGCAGCAGGGTTTGGCAGGGCCCCCCGGAGCTCACCCAGTGCCACCCCCCTGCCCAAGCAGGCTCACCCAGAGCAGGGGGCACAGGACAGCGGCCAGGCGGGGGTTGAAGATCTCCAGAGAAGGAGACTCCACAGCCCCCCTGGGCAGCCTGGGCCAGGGCTCGGGCACCCTCACAGTCAACAAGTTCTTCCTCCCGTTCAACTGGAACCTCTTCTGCTTCAGGTTGTGCCCATGGCCCCTTGTCCTGGCGCTGGGCACCACTGGGAAGAGTCTGGCTCCGTCCTCGTGACCCCCACCCTTGAGATATTTGTAGGTGGTGATGAGATCCCCTCTCAGCCTTCTCTTCTCCAGGCTGAACAAGCCCAGCTCCCTCAGCCTTTCCTCCTAGGGGAGATGCTCCAGTTCCCCCATCATCCTTGTTGCCCTCCTCTGGACTCTCTCCAGGAGTTCCTCATCTTTCTGGAACCAGGGAGCCCAGAACTGGACACATAGCTCCAGGTGGGGTCTCCCCAGTGCAGAGTAGAGGGGGAGGAGAACCTCCCTTGACCTGCTGGCCACGTTTCTCTTAATGCACCCCAGGATACCAACAACTCAGAACAGCCAAGTGTGTCTATTATAATAATAATTATAATCACATTTAAAGCAAAGGTAACTTCTGGCTCTCCAGGAGCTTTAACGAGGCCATGTTTCTCTTGCCAGCCCATGGCTGTGTGGGATGAGCGGTGCTCCAGCCAGCCCCTGGAGAGCAGGCAGCAGCGCCATCGCTGCCTTCCGGGGGACTCATTCCTTAGGGCTTTAAGGACAGAAGGAGTGTGGGCAAACGAGAGATCGTGGTTCCCATGGTGGCTGCCGTGGCTGAAAAAATGGTTTGTGCAGGTTGAATGTGTCCATCGGAGCACTACCTTCCTTCTTCCTGCCAAGTTGTTGGCTGTTTCAGGAATAATTTAATTTCTTTGGATGGGGAGGGGGCTGCCCGTAGCAAAGACAGGCCCTGGCTGAGTGTGACACCTGAGCCGGGTGGGAGTGGAAGAACAGCCGTCCTTGGTGTCTCAAGTGTTAGCGTGGACTGAGCGTGGTTGGGAGAGATGGGGCTTACAGGACACAGGGTTAAGAACTGTTAAAGGCCTGAGAGAAGCCACTAATCTCGGGAACCAGAGAGGTGAAGATCCCACCCAGTGGCTCTCCTTTACGCATAAACCCTCAGGCCAGGTCTGGCACCAGCCAAGCTGTCGCTGAAGCCCATGGACCTTTTTGGCTGCTTCCTCCCATGACAGATCCTGCCTGCTGACTCGTTCATTTTTGTGCCGTGGTCCCTGTTTGCCTTTCTATTCTGAGCATGTAATTAGCTGGCAGGGCTACGATCTGGTCTCTGTCGCGTCGGAGTGAATCCAGACCAGCACCTTGACCCCAGGTAGATGGCAAGCACCTGAGCTTGGGGCACATCCCCAGAGATGGCAGCAGGCAGGGACAGTAACGGTCCTGCTGCTTTCCCCAAACAGGGACGAGAGATTTGTCATGGACTGCACTCTGGAGAACAGCCAGAAAAAGGAGAAGCTTCTGAAAACCATCTACACCCTCCAGCTGAAGTCAGTCGCCACCCTCCAGGCAGCCAGCCCCCTGCTGCGCAGCCAGCGCGGCATGGGCATGGTGACGCAGAACCAAGTCCACCGGCTGGCGGACAAGGCCAAAAGCCTGTGCGGAGACCTGGACAACATTAACAACCTCCTCCACTATTGCCAGAACAACCTGGTCCAGCAGATCCCCAACCCCACCGGCAGCCGCTATGGGGGAGTAAGTGGGATCCATTGCTCCCTGGACGGCTCCATCTACGTGACGGCCGAGAGTGCTCCCTGGGTCCACGTCCTCAGCAGCACGGGCCAAACGCTGCAGTCCCTGCCCTGCCGGAAAACGGGGGAGGAAAGGGCCACTTTCTCGCCAGAAGATGTGACTGTGACTCGGATGGGAATGGTGGCTGTAGCCGACATGATGAATGGAGCCATCCAGGTCTTCAACCCTCATACCAGCCTCTCCAAGGGGGAATGGATAAAGATCAGAAAGGTTGGTTCCCCCAGAGGTATTGGAGTGGACTCTACGGGCAAGATCCTGGTAGCGGACTACGCACAAGGCCAAGTCCACAGCTTTGCTGTGGACCATGCCTTCAAGACACTCAATATCCACTCAGTCCCCAACCTGCAGGGACCTCGCTATGTCAGTCCAGCGCCCAATGGAGGCTTTGTGGTAAGCGAGGAGTGTGGGGACGTCAAGGTCTTCACGAGCAGCCGTAAGCTCCTCTGCTCCCTCAGCAGCAAATACGGACACCAGTTTGGCAACCCAGCTGGGGTCTGCGTGGACGTGGATGGCAGCATCCTGGTGGCAGACGAGCAGCGCCGCACGGTCCACTTGTTCCCAGAGCATGGGGCTCCCATCTGCCTGGTGTCTGCAGGGCTGAGGAGGCCCAGTGGTGTGGCTTGCTCCTCCTTCGGGCACCTTTTCGTGGCAGATGCAGGGGAGAACTGCATCCAAGTCTTTAAGCACCATGTGAGGCCCCCTTACAGCCCCACCAACACCATGTGGTGACCTCAGCCTAACACCTAGGAGGGGAGTGGGGCTGGTTCCACTGCAACCCCGCTGAATTTTGGGTCTGCTGGTGGGCCACAAGCTCCACCGCTCCCACAGCCGGGCGTTGTCCCCATGCCTGACTGCCTTATCACCCTCCAGCTTCTCCAGATGGCAGAAGCAAGGACCAGACCAGCTCTGAGTTTCTTGGACCCACCAGAGTAGCTGAAGGAGGACTGAGCTGCTCGGAACTGGCCGCGCATCGGTGCCGTGGCACGCTTGTTATCACCATGCCCTCAAATCCTTGTGTGTTTTTGCAAAGATAATATAATTACATCTCTTCCCCGCACACCGTTTTTATGTGGCCGTGCCTCCAACGCCAGAGTACGACTGGAGGGGTAAGGCCAGGCTGGAGCTGGCAGCCGTGGACTCTCCGGCAGGCTGGGTTGGCAGCAGACTTGGGGAGCATGGTAAAATGAAGGTAGCCCATTCTGTGCTGCATTCCTGACCTCTACAGGGAAGCAACAACCACTGCATGGAGCAAATTGCACCGGGGCATGCAGAATTGCTCACGTCAGCCCTGGTCCCGGGGCAGAGCCTGCCCTGCCGTCCTGCTCTCCCCCTGGAGAGGAGCGCTCGGGGAGCCGCTGCCGTTATCGGCCGAGGCCAGGGCAGAGCGGGCAGGGTGGGGTGGCAGAGGGAAGGGTGTTTGCCTTTCCCCTCCTCGGCGCGGGCACGGTGCTGCACGACTCCTCGGTCTCTGCCGATGCCCGAGGCCCGAGTCCAGCCACCACCGCCCCCCCCAG
>NW_009258376.1:764116-764472 GCF_000687185.1 Egretta garzetta
CGATCCCCGCCACAGGCTGCGTGGTTTGCAGGACGGGGCTAAGCCTGTCCCGTCCCCTCCCTTCGCTGGAGCTCCCAGAACGCCAGCCCCCCCACCTCATGTCCAATTCTGTGCCACCCAATGAGAAAAAAAACCAAAAACCAACCACGACAAACCCAACTTTTCTCCAGCCCTGCCCTATGGGGCCTGTGCCCCCCATCTCCCCAGCTGCTCTCCCTTTCCATGCAGGACCCCTCGAATTGCCTGGTGTCCTCCTGAGCCCACTGGCACCCTTGTGGCCCCGATCCACTGGGGGGGGTCACAGGAGGGGAGCTGCACCCATGGGTCTCTGCCAGGCTGGGGGCCCACTGCGGTGG
>NW_009258376.1:765715-778598 GCF_000687185.1 Egretta garzetta
GTCCGCCTTCGCTGTTCTCTCCAAAATTCCCAAATGCATCGGTCCCGGGGCCCCTTCCTCGTCTGTGGGTGGCGCGGGTGCTTTTTCGGCTGCCCCGTTGTTGGTTTGGCTGCGCCCGAGGTCCTTGCGCTGCCCCTGTGCGGCATCTCGGGGGGAAAAGCTGGGGCTCTCCAGCAGGACTGGGCAGATCTGGGAGGCTTGAGGCGCTTTATGAGCATGGATTAACCGTACTGGTAGGGTATTTCTCTTAAAATTCACAGCAGTGACTGTGGGGACATTTAAAATGTCAGCTTTAGGCTTCCAACAGCCTATTGAAATGAATACAGTAGGATGCACAACCGGTGGTGGATTTGGGAATTCCAGCTCTGCCGCCGGAGCTCCCAGGTTACAACTGTATGCCACGGGAATAGCGGAGGCTTTTCCGCTATCGAGATATTCTGTACAGCCTGGAAACTGTCTCGGAGCATTCTCTGCCCTACCTGCAGCAGCCAAAGGGCAGATGATGTGCTTGGGGTTTATTTAACCTGAGCAGCAGTCAGCTGCATAAAGCTAAGTTAATGTAAAAGGTTGGGGAAGGTGTAGGAGGAAAAACCCACAATGTGGAGAAGATAAGGATGAGAAGCGTTTCTCCTCTGTGAGAAGTTTTCCCAGATGACTGTGACTACCTTTAAAGAAAAAAAATCTCAGTGAAAAAGAAATGGTTTAATTACGAGTCAGTTGATAATTCCTCTCTGAAACGTCCCGTGGATGGACAAACCTTTAAGCAGGGCAGCCGTGCCGAGGCGCTGGAAGTCCCTTGCAGCGATGTTCTCAAACACCTGAGGAAAAAGAATAAAAACCCCACTTTAAAAAGTTGCCTGTCCAATATTACTGGTGGTAGCTTTGGTAGTTAAAACAGAAATATTGAAAAACCCCATTCAAGTCCTTATTTTCCTTGTTTTTCTTTAAAATAGCGAGCTCAGTCTCAGTTTTTGGAGTATTCAGTTATTGGTAAACTTCACTTGTAAGGTTTTGGGACCGCGATGTAGCTAGGGTGTTATCACTTCCGCTAAATTTATATAATTTTAAATCCTTTCTGGGCATATGCGCCTGTGTATGCTCCCGGCATGTTCCATCTGTTCTTTTGCCATTTGGAGCCCCTGTGTTTATATCACTGATTTCCTTTTTCCTGGGAGTGGGTCTGAGGGGAAAAGAAAGAAAATCCTTTTTCAGACCTGAAGCTAAACTGTGAAGCAAATCACATCTCACCTGCCGATGTTTCTTTAACAATCGGAGCTAGGAGAGGCGGCGAGGGGAAGACTATTTTGGCCAGTATCCTCAGACAAACTGCAGTCTTTCTAGAAGAAGGAAAAACAAAACGTAGGGGCCAAGCTTTATTTCAAACTTTCTTTAAGGACCCAACTGTCTGTTAGGTGACTGTCACCACAGTTTCCTCTGTGTGCCAGGAGCAGCTCTTCCAGGTAGGGTCCTTCGATGTCTTCGTGGTCTTCCAGAAAAAAAACCCACCAAAAAATACCCGAGTCTTAGCTATTTCAGTAGAAGTGAAAAATAAGCTTGGGTGCCTTGGGTTTCAGTTCATTTGGGCCATTAAACTTTGTCTGGGGAAAGATGACGGCTTTCAGTCGTACTGCAGGGCTTTGGTCTCTCCCACCCTTGCGGTCCCAGGATGTCACATCCACCGTTCTCTGCTCTTCCTCTGATGCCTCTTTCCGCTTCCCTTCCCCTTCTGCTGGAGGCTTGCAGACCTTTGGAAAACCACATCATCTGAAGTTCTTCCGCCATCCTGCTTCCCTGCAGACTCCTCGTCTCCGAGGATATCCTTCTGGCCAAGGAGGGAGGGGTGGAATTCTCTCTGTGGCCCCCGAATCTCGCCATGGGCTGGTGGGTCTGTGAGGCAGCGTGGGACGGTGCTCCCCGGCGCAGCACGCTGCGGACAAAATCCCTGGCGAGTGCCCGTACGCCTCTTTGAGGGGAGGTCTGTGCTTTGCAGTTTTGTAGTAAAAGGGGAAAATTCAGTCCCCAGGAAAAAAACCCCATTACTTCCCATCGGAGGAGCGAGCTGTGCACCCAGGAGACTTCACCTCGCCGCCTCGAGGGGCTGACAACTCGTCCGTAGGCAGGCGTTCCCTACTGCTGTACATGGCCGGGTTGGGAGTAGGTTCATTGAAATACATAAATAGCAGCCTTCGCTGAGGTCCCTTCCAACCCTTGCGATTCTGTGATTCCCCATCGCCTCCTCCACGCTGTAGCGAATTGCCAGGCGCTGAGGTTTACTTGATCGATTGTCCTGTGTCAAAAGGAGAGAAAAAACCGAAACGCCAGGGACCTCTGCCTTGCGCATCCTCTCTGCGTGTTATAAATATACTCTGCGTTCCTCTTTCCGATTGACTGGGTCCCTCGCAGAGGAGCCAGCCTCGGGGGCCTGCGGAGTTTTCACGTCTCTAACAAAGCACTGAAGGACAGGAAAGGACAACAGGCGCCGGGCGCCGACTGTTCTGTGCCAGCGCCCTCCTTACTGCAATTATATTTCTGTTAGAAACCTCCACTTTATTTAAAGAGACATCATCAGCTGCCTCCGAGCTCCGCTTTGTAAAAGTCTTACAGAGCCATTGAGATGTTTGATGGTTTTGTAATAACACGAAGAAAAATATTGTAGATAAAGAACACTGATAAAGCAGAGACACTTCTCCTTTCTTAGGATCTTGTATCTAATGAATTAAAACCACCACATAAGCTTCAATCAGTCCCTTTGGACAAAGCCGTCGCCTCTGTTTCCAGATGAGAGGAGTGGGACGGGAGGAGATGAGTGACCCGACCAAGGCCGGTCAGTGAGTTTATTGCAGAGTGCAGCTCTGGGTTCCCAGACAATAAAGGCTCTGAAATGATCTGGCTTTATAGCACAAACCACTGTTTGACTGTTGGTAAGAGGAGGTAATATTCCCCAGAGGCGCTGCAGCGTACTACGATGTGGTCCCTTCTCTAGGAGGTGCGCAAGCCCATCCAGTGTCAGATCCGAGATCCGAGGCTGGATGGATTCCTGATCTCAGCTGGTCCGACGGGCTGTGCCTCTCGGTGTTCTGTCATGAAGCACTGCTCTGGGACTGGGAAAAGGGCTTTGCTGAGAAACTCCAGGCTCAACGCCCCTCGCTTCAAAGACCACAGATTATCAGGAACCTCCTGAATACTTCTCCGATGTGTGTATGTCTGCTGGCCATCACTAATGTCATGATGCGGGTGGTTGGTTGGCGTTAGTGTTTTAACACTTGATTCGTCCTCCCCCCCGGTGACTTTGGTCAGCTCAGATTCTCCTTGCATTTAATCACCATTCTCAAGTTTTATTTGTGTTTATTCTTCCAGGATCACTGCCATGGTACTGAAGGTCTTCTTTCCGTCGTGCTGCTCTTTGGCAGAAAGTGGGATTTTGATCGGCCGCTGGATCTCCGAACAGAACTCGGCTGTTGTCCTCGCCGTGGTCCATTTCCCTTTTATTCCTGTCCAGGTGAAGCAGTATCTCAGTGAAGTCCAGCGGGTGACTAAAGTCAGTGTTTCCGTGCTCGGCTCGTGGAGCAACAGCAAACAGGAGAAAGAAGAGAGTCTGAGTGAGTTCTTGGAAGACCTTGGGACAATATTCTCCCATGAGCCGTGGATTCAGATAAGCAAAGAAGGAGACAGCAAATTCTGGAGCTGTTCTACCCTTCAGAAACGCTCTAACAACCCTAAGGAGGAAGAAATTATCTTGGTGTACTATGACCAGCGCAAAGTCATGCTTTCCCACCTGCATCCCCCTTTGGACACTGCGACCTCTGCTGACCACCGGGCAGATGATGCTTCAAAGCTCTCTGCCATCTTCGACACCGTTGCGAAGAGTAAGATGCTGTTCATGACGGACAGATACGATGATGGGCCCATCAAGCTGACCCACTGGCAGTCGGATGGCGTTGAAGCTAGTATCATCGTGGAGCTGATGAAGCAGGCCTCTATTTCTGGGATCTGCAGGAGCAGGTAAGTGTTGCGACATCAGCCAGCTTACGTTTTGTGTGGAAATGTAATTCCTCTTCAGGCATCTGCAGGGTTGCTGCTCCACCCCAGTGAGAAATATGGTTGATAGAAAATCATTCTGTTGGAAACGGGCTGCCGCAAGGCTGCTGTTAAAGTTTGGGGAGCTCTGTTGAAAATGCAAGGCTAAAGGCTCCCTCAGATATGGTAGAGCTTTTCAAGAAGCTGGGAGGTTTTCTGGGGAGGCGCTGACCTCCTGATCTCCTCCCTGTTTGCAGCAGGGGTTGCTCAGCCCCACTTCAGTTTCATCACAGCTAAAACATTGGGTTTCCAGCTATTCTATGGCTGACAGAATGACGTGAGGATCTCCTTAAGGGCTCGACAGCTGGGACTCCTTACTCCCTGTTTGCTATGACTCCCTCCATGGCTGTGAAGCATCAGCAAATAGCGTGTCTACACCCATCATCTCTCTAGCAGGCGGTGGTGCTGCAACCTGTGCACCTTGCAGCAGGTCACAGGGAATGCTGGACTGCAGGAATCCGTGGTGGAATCCCGCTGTCACAACCATGGAACTGAATAAGACACTTCAAATGTAACAGGTGGCAAGTGCTTGCGCTGAAGAGGAATTCTGAGCGGGTTTGAAGGGGGGAAGCTTCTGCGTAGAAAGCTTAAGAACACATCTGGGCAGCCCGCCTAGAGAGGTTGTGCGGAGAGGGGAGTGGAACTCAGGTTCCAGGCTGCAAGGGGACACTTTGATTGATGAAATTTGGGTAACAGCTACTACTGTATTCATGGATAAATCTTCTTGAGTACAGCCTCAGGGTATGGGGAACAGAGTCTTTTAACAGGTTTCCAGTTGTATGAATCGGACATAAAATAATTACGGTGAAACTCTTCATATGCAAAATGGTTATGTATTTTGGTACACAGAGGGAAAACCGCCTGGCTTTGGACTACGCTATCGGAATAGATTTAGGGTCAAACCCAAACCTGATACAATCAGAGACCACTGGTTCCTGGTCCGGCTCTGTAGCCACTAACTGTGCATTAATGGTCGTTAATGGTAACTAAGTCAGAACTTTGTGGTTGGGTAGAAGACTGGGAGTCAACTCCCATGGTCCTTTATCTGGCTGTCCATGGACTGCGTGCGACTGCCAACAAACAGGACGATCCTTTTCTGCGTAGGGACTTGGTCTCAAAGTCAGACTTGCCCACCTTGATCGGTGCTAGGATTCGGACCAGGCTTAGAGTCAGGTTAAGCCCAAGCCTCGCAGGTCTCCAGAAGGCCCCAGTCTAAGCATAACTGGGAGCTTGAGCTCAGACTGGCAGGTTGGGCACAGATAGCTGCTACCCAGCTTATCGGCAGCTATTCTGATTTTGGCTTTTCCTAAGCCCAGTAGGGACGTTTTGAGCCAGAGCAGCAGCCAGGCAGCAGTCAGCTGTACGTAAACCTAGGCTGAACCTTTTCTTAACCTTGGGAGGTAGATAGAGGTTTCTTTCTGCTTTGTTTTATTCACCCATTGTATCAACATTACATTTACTTATCTTACGGGTGTTTTAAAACATCGGTCTTGGAGAACAGAGATTAGCACCTGGCTTTATAGCAAACCTCCCATTTGACCTTCCAAGTCCTTGAATGTAATTTGGTTCAATTTAGCACGTGACGTGTGGTACCGCCGCCTTCGTGTGCACAAGGCAGAGAGGGTTTGAGATGTCACGTGCAGGTGTCCCTCCAGTCCCCTCCTCCCTGTGCTGGGACAGGGCATCCCATAAAATAACATCGGCCAGGTTTTTGCTCCTCCCGGTTATGGGACTTCTTTCTTTCCCAGGTTTTGGTGATGTTAAGGGATAGTCAGCTTTGAAAGAGATCAGCCATGTCCTCTCAGGCTGCGGAGGCTTAGGGCTGTTTTGGATATGCCACAGCTGCGCGTTTGTGCTGAGGAAGCAGGGCAGCAGAGCTGGAAATCTCAGGAAGTGAGTGCTGACATCCATCCAAGCTTCCTGAGGCTCCCAAGTCCTGTCCTTCTCAGATGAAGGCATTTCTTCAGCACCACCATGTGCTAAGGGATGGCCATTGCAACCCTCTCTTCAGTCAGGCTGGTGTGCGGGATTTCCATTACCGCTGAAGGTCTCTAGTGCGCTGTTGGGGACATCAGGGTGATTTAGTATCGAGGCAATAAACTATGTTTGCTCTTTTTAAAAAAAAAAAAAAAAAAAAAAAAGGTCCGTTTGCAAACGCCATGACCTTTGATTCCTCATCCGGAAGGGAGGCACTGTTCCTCCAGGTTCTAGCAAGGAGCAAAAAGACAGCTGGGGGTTCTGGTTAATGGAGCTTTAACATTCGCATGTGATCCAGATTCAGAGAGTTTGCTTTTCATCTGATCCCTGAAAAATCCACTCTTGCTCTTGGAAAAAACATTGAATTGGAAAATCAAGATTGACTCATGCAGGCTATGTTAATTTATTGCTAAAATTCCTTATGTTTGGAAATACCCCAAGGTTCTCCTGCTGCTTAAGTAGTGCAATGACATGACATCACTTGGTTTTTGTTTGTTTGTTTTTTTTAATTTGGTTGGTTTTCCATTGCACTTCTGAAAATTGTTCTATATACAGTGTGGTAAACAAGTGGGAGCATTTATGGCAACGCATGGTCAGTAGGTACAGGGGTGGAAGACTACACAAGAAACATCTCTGGCTTTCTTCTTCAGCACTCTTGGAGACGGGAGTTTCCGTAGCACATCTTGCATTTATCACATTGAGCTTTTTGCAGCGTGCCTGTATTTTTATTTAAATAAGGATGTGTATGTATTTACTTTCCAAAGTGGCATAGAGGTTGGTGTCTCCCCATCCTGCTCAATCACGGAGATGCATTTCCCCGTTGCAGGCGGCCGTGGGTGCACGTGTTGGCGGGTGCTCCTGGGAATGAGGCTGCTTTGGAATCCTTCTCACTTGGTCAAGACGTTCCTTGGGCGGAAGAGAGGAGCAGCCCGTCCCTTCCTTTGACCAGGGGTGTCTGGCTGCCAGGCGACCCACAAGCTGGGCGACCCACAAGCCGGGTGACCCACAAGCCAGCTGCCCCTAGCTCGGGGAGTCGTGGAGCAGCAATGCATGGTACGAGACAGACATTGCTGGGAGAGGATGGGGGAGACTGTCAGCCCAGCGAGTGTTTAGCACGGGGCCCCAGAGCCGTTGCGTTCTACTTGAACTGAGATGGCCTGGCAGCCCTTGGTTTCTCTAGTAATTTTTCTGCCCTCAGCTGTCTGTGCGTAACCACACAGGTAGAGCGTTTCTCCTCCCCCCCTCTCTGCATTTCAAGTGCAATTCTCTGCTCTAGCAGAGGTTTGCCGCACCAGAATTTGTAACCACTGGGTTAGGATATAATTGGAAGAGAAAACTCGTCTGCGCTTGTGCCACTGTGAATCTGCAAGCCCAGGCCTTTGAGATCAGTGGCCAGCGCCGTCGCCTCCCCGGCTCCCTCCCCGGCACGGTGGGCTGTCCTGCGCCGCCTTAGGTATCGCCTCCTGACAAGCCAGCTGAGGAACAGTGCCTTCATCTGTCTCTAAGGTGGGAGGCTGTAACGAAGAGCTGAGTAACTCGGATGCCTCAAATTAAGAAGGGTGATTCACAGTACACTGCCTGTGTTTCAAAACCAATGTGCGTGAAATTTGTACGGGGAGGGGGAAAGGGGGAACTTTGGTGCTCTGACAAACCTTGCACGAAGGATGGCTGAAAGGGCTCAGGAGGGTGGGGGGAGGAAGGGGATGGCAACCACAGTGAACCGAGCAGGATTTCGAACGAGCTGTACCCTTACGATTGGTGTAAAATGTATAAATAGCAGCCGGGGCCCCCGTCTGCCCATCCTGCAGTTTATCCTGGGCAGTCCTAAGGGCACCCTGCTGCTGGCCCATGGGCAAAGTCCTCCAGGTGAAGTTCAGGGAAGCGTGCACACATTGTAGGGACATCTCTGGGTGGCGGCACTCGCTAACGACCCAGACAGCTGTACAATTCCAAAAGCGGAGCAGGATACCAGGAATCATTTTAGTGTTTGGAATGAATGTAAAGGGAAGGGACGTGCCACCACAGTAAGAGGGGGTAGGTGAAGAAAAGGACTAAAAGTGAACATGGATTCTCGGACCCTTAACAAGAAACACTGTGAAAATAGTGAAACCACCATTGCATACCGAAAAGAAGCGATCCAGGTTGTGTCCCCATCAGAATTTATTCCCCACAACGTGGTGCTTTGTGTTGCTGTGCCGCCTTTGGCTGGGCTGCGTGCCGCAGTGTCGTTTTAGCCTACACAAATGGCCATCGTTCCTTTCGTTATAGGTTGTGTGGTAATACAAGTAACTCCCCAAAATAATTGAGCATCATTTAGTACTTTTCTTCTGAGTCACTAAAAAAGAACCGTGTGAATGTTTCCTCCCCTACAAGCCTAGTGGGGATGTTAACTGGGAAACCTAATTAAATGCTAATTGTCGTGTTAGCTGCATCGTGCTGGTCACTCTTGGCAAGGCAGTGGAGAGAGGATAGAAATGAAGACCCTGAGAAAGGAATTTAGGAGTAAGAGAGGAAAAAAAAAGGATCAAGTGGAAGAAAAAGAAAAGAGGGACAGAAACTGCAGGGAGAATACGGCTGTTTGTGATATGGTAAAGACTTGTGCTTAGAAATAGTAGGACTTGTGAAGCAGTCGCGCCGTGTTGTGGTGTTGTGCCGTGCACACAACTGCCTTGACTCCAGCCTCCTGGTGCCTCAGAGCAGCGTGCGATCCCAGGGACGTGTCCCTGGGCACTGGCTGGAATCAGGATTGCATTCTGCCTTCCTTGGAAGAGCGAGACACTGGGTTTTACAAAATCCCAGACCAGCAGGGGTTGGCAGGGCCCCCCGGAGCTCACCCAATGCCACCCCCCTGCCCAAGCAGGCTCACCCAGAGCAGGGGGCACAGGACAGCGTCCAGGTGGGGGTTGAAGATCTCCAGAGAAGGAGACTCCACAGCCCCCCTGGGCAGCCTGGGCCAGGGCTCAGGCACCCTCACAGTCAACAAGTTCTTCCTCCCGTTCAACTGGAACCTCTTGTGCTTCAGTTTGTGCCCATTGCCCCTTGTCCTGCCTGCCCTAGATGTCTCAATCTGGAAAGGCTGCCTTAATTCTGCTAACCTTTAAGAGCGTAGTTAACATCTAATATCCTTTAATGATGATACGTTGACAGCATCTCTGGTTGTACAACCTTAACTTTACGCCATGTTTTGCATGGAGTTTGTACGCTGTGCAGCCTGCTGCGTGGCGAAAGCAAAAGGGGCCTTTCCCATGGTGTTTCTGCAGGGTGCTGAAGTTTTGGCCTTTGTCTTTCTTATGGAGCAAACTCTCAACTTGTGAGCAGCTGGGACATCGCCTGCAGCACCTCCAGGTCATCAGCAGTGGCAAGAAGGCTCAAACCCAGGCTCAAGTAATGAGGTATGGAGTACACAAGAAGTCATGCACGCCTTTGCTCTAGCCTCGTCTCCTCTGGGGAGCCCAAACCACGGATCCTGTGCCCACGCAGCACTACGGGGTCCTTGCTAAACCGTGTCGCGTTGCCTGCCTTGCTCTACTGCCTGCTAGTTTACAGATCTTTACTTTGCACTCTGTTTATATTAATTATGCCTTTTGCCAGGTACGTGCCCTTTTCCCTCGCCTGGGAAAGGCAGCCAGGGTATTGCCCCCCGAAAGCCTGCACGGCACCCCTGTGTGTAGTGCTTTGCTGTCGGTACTCCCACAAGCTCAGTGCTTTCACATACGCTGCTGGTAACCAAAACCTGCAATCAGAATTCAGGGGCACTTCCCATAAGAGCAGAAGGGTTTAAATGCTCCCCTCGTTCACCCACTGGTTTGGGGAGTCTTTCTTGCAGTGACTGGAGACCAGAGACTCCAACAGCAGTGACAAAGTCAGTGTAAGGGAAAAAGCAAACATGCAGCATGGTGAGTGGAACAGGGAGAGGCAGAGATCCGAGGCAGATATTGAATGCCCTACGGCCACGACACAGTCAGTCTTGTTCTGCGTGGTTCTCTGATCCTGCAGTAATAGACTCCCAGGGAACACCTAAAATAGATGAGCAGATTTGAAGGCCAAAAGTAACCGTGATTGTTTAATCTGACTTCCCGAATAACTCACGTAATGGAGTTTCATTCAGAAACTCCAGCAGCAAGGGGGCAGTTCAGCAGCCCTTTGGGGTGCGTTTATGTACCCAGAAACACTGTTGATCGCTAGGGGTTCAACTCAAGTGTGCCTCTTGGAAAGGCATCTGATCTCAGGGTGGATGCTCCAAGGGCTGGGGAATGCCCAACGTGGATAATCCAAGCGCTGGTGCCCTTAGTGTTGGTAAATCCCCCCTGAGTGTGTGTGTGTATATATATTTTTTTTATATATATATACACACACACACACACACACACACGGGCACTTTGTCTAACATTCCTCTATGTGGCTTCAGTCCCACTCTTCACTCCCCTTACTATGAAAGGTTTTGTGGTGTGGCAGGCTCCAAGTGGCTCTGTCTTTGGCCACAGAAGTAGCAGCACACCAGTGAAAGTCAAAAGATCTCTACACTGTCTCTCTTCAGTAAATTGGCCTGGTGTCCCTGCGACATCAAAGACGCTATGTAAGCGAAGCGGGCAGCTGTCACTGAAACATTAAACACCGTCCGTCCTTTTGCTCTAACACCGTTTCTCTTTACCCTGCATGCAGGAAAGCCAACATCTTTGTCTCTCTGCTGGTTGATGTGACTCTGGGGATATTGCTGATGTCCTGGCTCTACAAAAAGAACCGCATTGGTCACCTCGCCGACACTCTCATCCCCATGGCTGATGTAAGTCTGGGCAAAGCTGTTGCTCTTTCGCTTGCTGGGGGTACTGACCAGCTCTTGGCACCTGGGGTAGCTGTAAGGAGGCAGTGCTTTATGCACAAGGATTTCAGAGCATCCTGTCTGAAGTCATGTGGGTTAGGTCTCCTCGAGAACATGAAATCGTCAGATCAGGCCTGCTGGGGCTGCTCAGAGGAGCACAGCTCTGCTTTGCATGTGCGGTGAGTAGTAATTAGGTGTTTACTGGAGGGCTGCTCCAGCTCCTCAGGTAAGAATTATGGCTGGGACAGGGCTCGGCAGCTGCAGGTCAAGTGGTTACCAAGCCGGAATGCTTTTGTTCTGGAGTCGACAGGAGGTGTCCTCAAGTTGTTGCTATATGGGGCATTTGGGGAAAAAATAAGTACCTGTAACCTGGGTTGAATCTGATAAACTGCTGAGAAGTCAAACTCGGTGAGCAGCGCGGGTGTGCTTCTGAAGAGGAATTGCATGGGGAAATCCAAAAGCATTAGCGAGTCAGGATATAAACACCTGAAATCCCATCTAAGAGCTCTGGTGTGCAGAGGGTAAACCAGGAAAACTTGCTGTGTCCTGTGATTTTTTCAAACACAACTCCTCTTGCCCACCAAGATCCCTCGACGTCAGCATAAATTCATGAAGAACAAGTACGACTCGTACCACCCTGCTTTTGTGGTGTTCATTTTTAGGTGCAGTACTCCAATATATCTGTTTAGTGGCAGTAAGGAACACGTAACGTGCTTCAGAGGCTGGAGACCAGACCACTAAGCTGAAGTTAGCTCCGGTTTAAGAGCTGCTGTGTCGTGGGAATACGTGTGCAGCCAGTGCTAAGCACGCAGCTGCACGGCCTGGTCCTTCCTCTGCCCACTTCCCTTTCGTTTCTGGGAAAGAAGGTGGATCTTTCCGTTGGGTTCTTTCCAGCAGCTGAAGAATGTCCTCTCTTTGCTCTTGCTCCAGCTTCTTGGCTGAGAGGAATTTTATTGCAATTAGAGAATTCCAGCAGCAATTTATTTTTCCTACTTAACCTTGGCTTTCTTGGGAAGAGCTCGTGTTTCCCATGGTGATGATCTGCTTGGTCCATGTCTAACCTTTTAATTGTTAGAAGCCATAGGTCTCTGATCATGCTTGCACACCTTGTGCTTTCAGAAAGTGAGTACGGAGCGTCCAGCGTAGCTGTGGATTGTTGTTATTGCTATTTTTTTTATCCTTCATAGTCAAACTTTAAGGATAGCTGCAGACAGTACTCAGCAGCAGTGATGGGGTAGAAGGGACCACAATTCTCGCAGTACACTTGCTCTTGTACTTGAGCTGTACGCTAAAAATATTTTTCTGAGTCTTATTCCTAAGTATTTTCACACAGATATTTTAAGTTCTCTAGAGCTTTCCCTGTGGGATTTCTGTAAGTGTCCAGCTCTCAAATCTGGTTTCTTAGTGAGTCTGCAAGGAAGTGGCTCTTGGCTGTGCTTCTGTTTGCACAGGTGGCTCCGGGAGGGCTTCCATCTGCCCGCTGTCTTTGGCAGATGGACGCTCCCTGGGCTCAAGGTGTATCCGACCCAGCACCTGCCCTGGGTGGGTTTGTGCGTGAGAGTTGCCCGTTCGTTCCTCTTTCAGTAATTTAGCTCTCTGCCACTCAACTCACGTGTCGTGATGCCAGTTACTTTCACCATGTCTCCTGCGTGTGCGGACTTCATTGCCTTGCTATCATGAAGAGCCGTTTACTTACTTTCCTGGAAGCGTTAAGTCGTCCTCGTGTGGGCGGCCTCATCGGTGCCTTTCTTCTCTGCAATATCTCCAAGCTTATCAGTTCAGGCCACTTACAACTCCTCTTGTTTTCCAGCCTTACTTTCTTCTTTCAAGCATATTAGACTGTGGACATAAAATCATTTGGAGCCCTCTTACTGCCCTCGGTGGGCATTGGTTTATAAGCGTTATGTGCAGGCCTTAAAAAATGCAGATCTGAGCAATCCCAAAATATAGCAATGACTTCAGCATTTGGTGTGCAAGCCAGCACTGCTTCTTTTCCAGTGTGACAGCAAA
>NW_009258376.1:778630-791958 GCF_000687185.1 Egretta garzetta
ATTATTCCCATCACTTGGGCTTTCTCAACTGCTTATGCGTTGCCAAGCTCAGGGACGCAAACTTTCCCATGTGCAGGCTGAGTTACTTTTCCTTCCCTGATGCTCCTTGCCATTCTGCTTTTGATACGTCCCCCAGACCTGATGGTGGCATTGACCTTGCGCCTCTCTATCAGTAAATAGAATATTATATATGTTATAATAATCTTATTATATGTTATAAGGTTATCTACATAACCTTATTTTAACCTTAGTGATTTGATTGATTTGCATATTGACAAATTAACCTATATAATGTATAACCTTATTGATTTGATTGATTTGAATATTGACAAGCTAACCTTATGTAACGTATAACCTTATTGGTTTGATTGATTGATTTTAATACTGACCAAATCATAGCTGGGGGGGGCTATGGATGCGGTGCTCTCTCTTTTCCCTTACAAACATCTCTCTGGAAGGAAGCAGACGCAGGTGGGTTATTTTAGGTCTCAACGACTGCCAGGGTCACAGGCTCAGCCTGCTGACGTGAGGATCAAGCCGTGTTCCCTGGCCATCGTTCGTCATCCCCCGACATAACGGTTCTCAAATCAGCACTTAGCGAGCAGTCGGCGATGATGCACAAGACATCATTGACTGCAGCTCCCCCTTTCACAGCGTGATGAGCGGCGCTGTGCTGACTGTAATAACAAGTTGCTTTTGTCAGTAAATGAGGCAGATGTGATTCAGAGACACCTAGGGAGTAGCTGGCGAGTAGCTGTACGCAATACGGAGGACTGATTTTTAGAACAGGCTTTCAAGTCCAAGAATGGAAAACGTGAATAATCTTCTCTCCGTGGGTGCCCTCACAGCTCCTACCCTCCTCCTTCCTCTCGCTGCCACCAGGCTTCCCAGAGGTTGTCCTTGGTTTTGTCTTCTGCCAGACAGCCTTCTTTCGAAAACACCCGCACCACAGTGCTACATTTGCCTGGGTTTAAAAGAACTGCTTATAAACCGTCGTCTTTTTTTTTTCTCTTTTACCTCTTTCATCCTGGCTGATGTCTCTCTTAAGCTGTAATCTCTGTGAAACAGTCAAATGTTTATCGTAGATCGTGCCTCCAAAACTCTTACTGGGGCTTAGAGATAATTGGATGCAAGTTCCTATCCAGTCGTGCTCTGCTAAGCCATAAGCAAAGCGAGCAGAGAGGACGCTTCCTGGAAAATATTTTTAGATGTTAATTTGTAAAATAGCATAACTTAGAGCCCCAAACGCCTGCAGCAGGCCTGGAGCAAGTGGGTCTGGTGGAGAGTGCTTTGGCTCTGCTTGCTCTGACTTGCACTAAGTGCTCGGCTCGGGGAGGTTGCGCTGGAGCCCACCCGCAGCACGGTGCGTGTCCGTCTCCATCCCTGTCGCATCGCCCCCAGACCCGCGGCATATGGGGACTAGAAGGAAGAGCACGACAGTAAAGAAAATATTCCCAGGGTGATCTCCTCTAAACCACGCTGGCTTAGTGCCCGGTTTGGTCGTGTCCCTACGCCCCTTTATGAAACACTCCCAGCTCACTGTACCTGATTTATTCATACTGGCCCCATGCAGTATTCATGACTGCAACAGGAGAGCGAGCCTCCCCGTCACCTTTTCTGATTCTGCCTGCTATTGATCAGGCCTAAAATATCTGGCTGGAGACCAGCCTGCAAGGTTACGCGTCAGGACTGTGTTTTAAAACGCGTTGCCCAGCTAAATAACAGCAAGGTAGGGCACCTTCCCAGAGCGACGTGCCCCTGTCAGAATTTAGCTGCACCTCTGGGACTGGCAGCCTCCAGAAGTATTCAGTGCTGAAAACCAGCCTTGCTGCTTTCAAGCCTTTAAATATTTCATTAAAAGCCCCAAATGCTTTTTCTAAGTTACCAACCCAACACTTAAAATATTAAAACCAGTCTATTTATAAAGCAGCTAATGCTCCTCGGCCACAGAGGTGAGATCCACAGGTTCAAGTGAGTTCTGACTCACGGTGAGATATTTTAAAGGACAGAGGGAAAATGAATGAAATACCAAGGCATTCCTTTTGGGTAAGGTGAAGATGGGGCTCTTAATTTTGCCACTACGCTAAAGCTAAGTGTTTACAAAAAGCAAATATTTACAAACTCATTTTGCAAGGATCCTGTTGGTTAATATATAAAATGGAATCGTGCCTTGGAAATCATTTCCCCTTAGGGAAATTATCCATGGGGACGGTGGGGGAAGGGGGCTGCAGCGCATCAGCTTCAGGTAGCACATGTTGCTGCGTCTGCACGGGCAGGGTTTGCATGCACGGACTTGACTGTAAGTGGGATTTCCAGAGGTCGAAGGCTTTTGCTCCCAATCTCTGTTCGTGCGGGACAGCGTGAGAGGTCCCTTCTTCCAGGTCTGTTCCCCACCCCTTGCTGGAGGTTACCTCTCAGCTACCTCCATCCACAGCCTGGCAAATGGACTTCACCGCTGATTTCGGCTTAGGTGAGCAGGTCAGGTGGTGGGGTGGAGGGAGGAAAATCAGTAAAGAACAGCAGCCTGGGATTAAATCATCAGAAATTGAGACCCAAAGCCCTCGATGATTTGGGGACAAGCTCCATTAGGCTTTTTCCTCAACGATTCAGAGGGCTGCTTTTTTTATTGGGATGCGACGGGTGTCTCTCCATGAAGCCTGCAGAGAGACACGGTAGTGGTAGGCAAGATGCTGGGCAGCATGGTTGATCTTGCCTAGTACACCACAGAGTATCAAGAACGTTTGTTTATGTAAGAAATACATTTATATAATTGTGGGTTTTACTCTGCTGTAAACACGTACAGGTTATTTGTTTGTAAAAATTCACTTTTTTTGCCCACGAATGCACTGCCATCTTGCCCCTTCTAAAATCCCGACAGCCTTCCCCGTAGTCAGATCACTTGCTCGGTGCTGACTTCTCAGTTGACCGTCCAAAGAGGTCGATCTGTGCACCAGCATTTGCCATCTGTTTCAAGAACCCTTACTACACCGAGGAGTCGCTCTGTGCGAGTCTCCCCGAGCTGGCCGTCAGCAAACACTGGGTTTGTGTTCCCAGCCCTGTTCCACGTTGAAGCAGTTCGGCTTCCTCTCTGCTGCTATGGCTGGGTTCAGGAAAGAGTCCTTCGCCCGTAAAGGTGCGTTTCTGGTTTAACTAGCTGTCTGTAAAGGAGTGTCGTGGTTTAACCCCAGCTGGCAACTCAGCACCACGCAGCCTCTCGCTCAATCCCCCCCACAATGGGATGGGGGAGAGAATCGGAAGTGTAAAAGTGAGAAAACTCATGGGTTGAGATAAAAACAGTTTAATAGGGAAAGCAAAAGCCGCGCACGCAAGCAAAGCAAAGCAAGGAATTCATTCCCCACTTCCCATGGGCAGGCGGGTGCTCAGCCATCCCCAGGAAAGCAGGGCTGCATCATGCCTAACGTGGACTTGGGAAGACAGACGCCATCACTCCGAAACCCTGCTCCCTGCTTCTTCCCCCAGCTTTATATGCTGAGCAGGACATCATATGGTATGGAATAGCCCGTGGCTCAGTTGGGGTCAGCTGTCCTGGCCATGTCCCCCCCCAGCTTCTTGTGCCGCTGGTGGAGCTGAGAGCTGAGAAGTCCTTGGCCAGTCTTAGCACTACCCAGCAACAACCAAAACCATCAGGGTGTTACCAACATTCTTCTGGTACTAAATCCAAACCACAGCACTGTACCAGCTACTAGGAAGAAAATTAACTCTGTCCCAGCCGAAACCAGGACAAGGAGTAGTTTGGATGGGGGGTTTTCCCATTGTTTTGAAGGGTGTGGTGAGAATACTTTGGGGGGGCAGCAGGTACAGTACACCGGACAACCTTTTATCTCAGGTGCCTGGCTTCCATGTGTTTGCAGCACGTAGCTGAAGAGCTCCAGGACCTGCTCCAGTGGCTCATGGGAGCGCCAGCTGGACTGAAAATGAACCGAGCTTTGGATCAGGTTTTGGGACGCTTCTTCCTTTACCACATCCATCTTTGGATTAGTAAGTGCAACTGTTTAACTTTTCAGCCTCCCTTTTCATCTCTTCCCTCCCGAGTGTTTAACGTTTGCCTGGAGGTGAATAACGAATCAAAATGCACCACCGCAAGTACAGACTTGTCTGTGAGTCTTCCTGCTGTGGGAACTCAAGCAAAAGTTGGATTCCCACACGAGGAAGTCACGCATATTAAATAAAGTGCTTGTACCGATGCTTTGCAAGAAGTGCAAATCGCGACGGAGCTTCCTTATGTGGTGCCGTTAGTGGTGAGTGTCCAAGGGAAGGCTTTGGGTCCTATGTAGACTTTCGTAGTCTTTGCCCTGTAAGAGGGATAGGGGGGAGAAGTGTGCTCTCAGGATGCACATGCAAACTCTGGCTTGTCACTGACTTCAGCTTAGTGCAATTTTGTTATTTCAACACACACACACCCCGTTATCCTTGATGATGGACATGAACGCCTCAGTGGTTACACTGATTTACTCTGCTCACCAATCCAGTATGGTCTCGTTTCCGTGACTTTGCTCCGCTTTAGTGGTGAAAGAGACTGGGTGCCCCCTCGCTATTTTATTTCAAAAGCCATCTGGGATGGCTTTTGTGGGAATAGCAGGAAAAGGGGAACGGTTGCAGTAAAGGTTGATGTGTGCCGTTAAAAATAGACCTGGACGCAAATCTAGGAAAGCAAATCCCATGTGGAGCAAGGTGACTGCTCGTGTAAGCTGAGCATGTCCTCCCCTTCCCTGCAGAGCTGCCACACCTGGACCAAAACCTAGAGGGAAGGAGAGGGTTTGTTGGCCCTCCTAAAGAGAAGATGGCATCTAAAGGAGTTTTCTGTTTTTACTTCCATGCTTTTGTGGCTCTGATTTCTGGAGCAGTGTTCTAGGGCACAGATAATCATTCTTTTGAAAGTGTCAACGGGAAGGTGTCCCAGGCAGATACTGACTCTGCAATGTCCCCTAGGCTACATTCATCTGATGTCCCCGTTCATCGAGATGATCCTCTGGTACGTCGGTCTGTCAGCTTGTCTGGGCCTGACCGTGGCGCTCTGCATCCTCTCCGACATCATTGCGCTTCTGACTTTCCACATCTACTGCTTCTATGTCTACGGAGCCAGGTGAGTTGACCTCTCTTGGTTATGACTTGGGTATGTTTGGAGAGAAGGGCCACTGAACACTCACGTGTTTCATGTGAGGAGCCTTCAATCCTGCCCTAGTTCTCTTGAATTCACAGTTTAGCCAGCAGTTAATCTATTGCATTCTTCTATGCACATAGAAGTGGCGGCCACAGCAGTACAAGCAACCTATCTTTCCATTCTCCTGCATTTAAATATTTATCTATTGCGGTAGTGACCTTGAAAAATAAAACTACGTGATAGGCAGAGGACAAGAAAGCAGTTCACCCTATCCCTTAGATTCAACTCTTTTCAATTGCCCCCTACCCAGTCCTTTTGAGGGGAACTGGAGGAGAGGAGAAGGAAAAGGGAACCCTTGTACTTCTGGAGAAGCCCCAAAGTCCCTGCCTCTGCCTTGCTTCAGAGGTTCTTGTCAGCGCAGTGGAGCACAGATGGCAGGTTTGGGGTTACAGTGTGGCGGTGACACCATCCTGATGTCATTGTCTGGACCTGCTGGAGAGCCCCATGGCCTGAGAGCTGGGCAGAGGCTCTGAGGCGGTGGGGGGGGCGGTGGTGCAGAGAGCTTTGGGGTACATTGGGGTTACTGCGCAAATGGTGCCCACCAACGTGCGCTGTTCCTGCCCTCGTTAACACGAGAATAGCCACCCTTGCCCAGGAGGTGAGAGACAAGGTAGGGAATACAGAAACTCTTGGCTTATAGAGTACAGAACGGTCGTCGTTCCTCCCCAGGCTGTGAGCAGAGGGCTTGACATCGCAAACAATGCAAGAAACAGTGGAACCTTGGTTATGGGTAGTTTAGAGGATGGTTAGAAATGCTGAGATACGTTTTATGAACCAGTTCTGTTGTGAGCATAGGGCTTACGCCCAAAATCAGTAACGTCAGTGATGGGGAGTCTCTTCCCAACAGCTCAACTACTGGAATTTCTGTTTTGGGCTGTGAGGAGGGGCCTTGCTCCTCCTCATTGTGCAGAGAGTGGAAAGAGGAAAAGCATTTTCTCAGCTGATTGCTTTTCCCTCATGAGCTGCAGGGAGCCAGCCTCCCCACCTTGGCTGGTTGTTAGAAGTGTAGAGCAGCTATGTGTTACCTTGCCGCTGGCACCAAACGGCCCCTGCTGTGCCAGGGGCCCCCCAGGGAGAGTCCAAAAGGGATAGCGGTCGCCCACATCAGCACAGCCGCCGCCGCACCTTGCCTTCCTGCAGCTGGTGGGAGAATTTGCTGGTTTGGGTGCTGGGGAAGCCTGAGATCCCCGCCTGAAACAAAGGGCACGGTGAAGCAAGAGCAGGCCTGTGTGTGCAGGCAGCCAGGGAAGCTGGGGCGGGGGCCGCAGCAGGAACGCCCGCCCAGTGCCGTGTCAGGGCATGCGGGGAATCGTGCGGCCCTCGTCGGAGCCACGGGGCAGGCGTGTACCAGCAACCTGGAGGAGCTGTCCTGGGCGCTATTCCTGCCTAGGGATTAGAGCACTGAGCTGTGCCTGCCCGTCCAGAGGCACCTTGCCAATTCCTTGAAGCAGTTGGTGTCCCTCAAACCAGATTCTTCTCTTGCATAAGACTCCTTGCCTCTGCTTTCACAGCACTGCCTTGAAATCTGAGCAGCCTCCACGCCTTAACTAGGCTGGTTAACCAGTCTGGCTTTTGTAGCTCAGGCTTTCTCAGGCTCTGTCCTGCCCCAGAGATCGGCTGTGTCCCCCTTCTTTACATCCCTGTATGTTGGCCACCGCTGCCCAGGGCTCTTTGTGCCTCTTCTCCATCCAAGGGGCTCTATCTCCCTCGGTGTTATTCCGTAGGGGTGTCTATTCCCCACCCCTTATCACCCCAAGCTTCTCTCACCGTTACCGTTTTTCTGGGATGGAAGTAGCTCCAAGTGCCGTAGCACCAAGTGACAAAAGCCTCAGGAAAGGATACGGTAGAAGTGCCACCAGCCATTTCAGTGACCTCTTCCCGCTCTTGCGGATGTTGGAAGCTGTGGTCCTGCCTAGGGATTAGAGCACTGAGCTGTGCCTGCCCGTCCAGAGGCACCTTGCCAATTCCTTGAAGCAGTTGGTGTCCCTCAAACCAGATTCTTCTCTTGCATAAGACTCCTTGCCTCTGCTTTCACAGCACTGCCTTGAAATCTGAGCAGCCTCCACGCCTTAACTAGGCTGGTTAACCAGTCTGGCTTTTGTAGCTCAGGCTTTCTCAGGCTCTGTCCTGCCCCAGAGATCGGCTGTGTCCCCCTTCTTTACATCCCTGTATGTTGGCCACCGCTGCCCAGGGCTCTTTGTGCCTCTTCTCCATCCAAGGGGCTCTATCTCCCTCGGTGTTATTCCGTAGGGGTGTCTATTCCCCACCCCTTATCACCCCAAGCTTCTCTCACCGTTACCGTTTTTCTGGGATGGAAGTAGCTCCAAGTGCCGTAGCACCAAGTGACAAAAGCCTCAGGAAAGGATACGGTAGAAGTGCCACCAGCCATTTCAGTGACCTCTTCCCGCTCTTGCGGATGTTGGAAGCTGTGGTTTAGTAAAGAAGGCGCAGGGGCTCCAGTCCCCTCCCTTGCCTCTCCGTGCTGCGGAGGCAAAATTGCATTGTATTGACACAAGCGTGAGGGGTAAGACCTTGGCCACTCCTGCCATGGAAGGGGTGTGAAGCAAGGGGAGCAGGGCAGATCTAAACTGAAGCGACAGAGGTGAGCTCGGGGGAAGGAGCTTGCTGCTTCTTTTGCTCCAGAAAAGGTGGTGGCATGGGGCTGGCAATTGCTGCTGCTCGTAGGGGCCACCCTACAGCATCACTTGCCACTTCCCGTCTGCCAACCTCTTCATCAACGGGAGCAGAAATCGAGAGCCTTGCCGTGGCCCCAAGACATGGTGTGGCCATTGCCCTCCAGTGGTCCAGAGCTGTCTGCAGTAGCCTGCTTTGCCCATGCCACAGGCCAGCCCAAATACGGTTGACTGAGCAATTAGTATTTTATCTGCATCGTTCTTGGGCTGATCTCTTTTGCCGGTAAGTGAGCGGGCGCAGGGGTTTAACGATGACCGCTGGTTTGTGTTGAAGCTCGGGAGCTCGCAGCTCTGATGCACGGCGTCTTCTCTTTCTCAGGCTCTACTGCCTGAAGATTTACGGCCTGTCGTCTCTCTGGCGCTTGTTCCGTGGGAAGAAGTGGAACGTCCTCCGGCAGCGGGTGGATTCCTGCTCCTATGACTTGGACCAGGTAGTGCTGCAGCACCCGGGGCTCCCTGCGGGACGCTGCCCGTGGGCAATACGATCCCATCCTGCTTCGGCTGAGACAGAAGCCACGGGAAGCTTTGTGGTGCCTGGAACAAGTGCCTGCCCCGGCACTCTGCATCCGCGGCGCTTCAAACGAATGCTGGGACTCTGCTGCTCTGCAGCACCCCTTCACTCCTCTGCGTGTTCAGGAGGCCTAATCCTGGCAAGCGCTGAGCACCCGCGAGGCACCCCGGTAACTTCAGTGGGTGCTGCAGATGCTCGCAGCTCCTGGAGCATGGGAGCGGGTATGGGGGAGGGAGGCAATTTAAAAAGCGGTGCCCAGCAGTGTTACCACAGTAACAGACGTGCCAGCGTTTCTATTAAAAGGCCCCGTTCCATTCACGTTAGCTGGAGCCTGGCCCACACGATCTCCCTTGAGCAGCAGGGACAGTTTTTTGTCAAAGGCTGCAGGCTCTTTTCAATTTCTGAAACGCCGCGCGGAAGCTGAGCAGAGCCGGAGCCGCTCCACGCCGGCAGCTGCAAACATCACTAAAAGAACGTCGTAATATTTGGTAACTTCCAGGGCCAGAGCTGCTCGCTCCATCGCAACAGAGAACCTTGAGCTTCTTGCACCACGCTGGAGGAGCTATCTTTCTGGTTTTTTGGCGATGGAAAAGTAAGAGCCTCCATGCCAGGAAGGGGGTTTGCATCAGGGCTGGCTCCCTGTGTACTCTGAGGAGAATTGGCTTGGCGCTCCAGGCTTCATCCTGCTGCTCCGGAGGCCAGTGGGAATTAATGTCGTCGGCCTGGGTGGGAAGGGACATTCAAAGCAGACCTTGAAAGACTTCTGGAGATGTTAAGCAACTGCAATGGAGTGTGAGAGGAGGGGAGAAGCATCTGCCGTGAAGAGAATGGGTTGGATTATGAGCTATTTCTGGTTACGTGCATAAAGCTGGGATGCTGGTCCACCTCCGCGGCAGGACCCTCTGGGTTCCTTTCGCTCGTGACACACCGTGGCCATGGTCTCTTTTTGCAGAAATGGCAGTGCCCTGTGTTCCTGTGGCCTCTCCGTTTGGGAAGTGGTGACTGAAAATTGAAGGGTCAGATCCCTATTTGTCATAAATCTGCATTTCTCCCAGTTGGAATTAGTTAGACTTAGGCCAACTGGGCTGGCCCAGAGTAGGAATAACTTCTTCTGTGGGCAGTGGAGCCAATGACACCCGCTTTCCTATGGATTTTTCTCCTTCCTCCTCTGAATATTGCTCCCCCCACCCCAGTAACTCCAGCTTCTTTCTCTTTCCCAGTTTCCAACCGAGCAAAAGGCAGAAGTTCCGTGGCTGGCCTGGCCGGCTGAACTGCTGCTGCTGGGGACGTTCATCAGCCAAATTCTGTCAGCCTTTCCCCAGCTGTTTGTTCTGCTAAAACAAGGAGGAACAAAAATTCCTTACCAAATTTCTACTTCTTTGTACCCTTCCACCTTTTCCTGGTAAAAACTGACCAACGGCTTTAAAACTTGTGGGGATAGGGGGTGGCCAAACAGCACGATCACGCCAGTCTTGTTTCATGAGGACGCTGGCCTGAAATAGGAAATCTTGACTGTTGTCTAGAAAGGAAAAAACGCTGTCAGGATCCAGCTTATTTATCTTTCCAAACATAGCCCCGTTACAGGGAGCGTTCTAAAAAGGCCCAGTGAGAGAAGCCATACTGAAAATATTCAGGGTAACAGCGTTATTCACATTGGGAGTAAAAAATCACGTTAAGGAGTCCCGCAACCTTTCCTTGTCTCACAGTTTCCTATTCTTTTGTTCTTATTTTATTTTGCCATTGCTCTGCTAATGGTTGTTTGTGTTTCTTTTCTTCCCCCAGTTATTTATTGGCACTTTGCTGTTTACAATCCTGCTGTTCCTCCTGCCTACCACTGCGCTGTATTATTTGGTGTTTACCCTGGTAAGGTTTAACCCTTGAAGCCAGTCACGTGCTGTCTTCAGAGATACTCCAGAAAGGTTTCCTTGTCACTTACTGTCATCCACAACGCAGATACAGGGCTTGTGTGAGTGGCCCAGGAAGGGTTCCCACACAGCCCCTGTGGGCCAC
The DNA here is from genome assembly GCF_000687185.1 of Egretta garzetta. Taxonomy (NCBI): domain Eukaryota; kingdom Metazoa; phylum Chordata; class Aves; order Pelecaniformes; family Ardeidae; genus Egretta; species Egretta garzetta. Next base: position 789,027 of record NW_009258376.1, read on the forward strand.
GCAAGTGGAAATCCAGATACGTGTTTGTGTTTCTCCAAAGGGAATTCCTAGCAGATCCCAGTCAGCGGGACAAGCTGTTCCCCCCTCTTTCACTCGGAAGGCATTTTTTATCTTTCCAGCCCACGGTCCCTCTAGTTTGATCCAGAACTTTTTTTTTCAGGAAATTAACTTGCTGTGTTAAATGCTTTCAGCCAGGCTTTGCTCTGAGAGTTGAACTTCTTTATTTTTCTTTCCTTCCCCCAGTATGACCAGTCCTATCTGAGGCCTGCCTGGAGCAAAATTTTCCACAGACAGTGGCCATCACATGGTTTCAACATCTTTTTTTTGAGCCCTCTCTTCTCAGTCGAGCTTGGCAGCCAACAATAAATGCAGCCTGGCAAAAGGAGGTGCTTTAGTTGGGGGACAGAAAACCCAGGGCAGGACGCTCCCTTCTGACCGCTTTGCTCTTATTTAGATGCTCTGTGTGTGGTTTCTTCAGGCAGAAATAAACTACTTCAGCTCACTGTTGGAGAGAGAAAGATTTACCTTCACTGATACACGGTGATGGAGTTGGCTAGAAGTGGAAGCCTGAATGCTCCCTTTTAGACTGTGACCGTTGAAAGTGGAATAGCCCTCGTGTCCCTGCAGGTCACAGCCTCCCCAGCTGTAGGGGCTTCCTTTCAGTGACACCCTTAGGCTAGGATTGTCAAGGAACCTCAGGCAGGGTCTGGATGCCCAGCACATCTGGACATCAAACCCACTCTGGGAGGCTTTAGCTTAGCACACAACCGTGTCACATTGCAGATCAGCTCATGAATTTGTGCCTGTTGCATCTCCTGTTTCTCCAAGGTTTTCTTATTAAACTGTTTCTCCGTAGCTTCGTTTGCTGGTGGTGATTGTGCAAGGCCTGATACACTTGCTAGTTGACCTGATTGACTCTCTGCCTCTTTATTCAATCGTCCTTCGGCTCTGCAGATCCTACAGACTCGCGGGTAAGTCCTTCAGCACTGCATATGCAGAAGTTCAAGGATTTTGCATTATGCATTTAATTTTGACGCGATCGGTAGCTTCTGAATAGAAAGAGGCAGCGGGGGCAGGAAAGAACCTGAGGCTGAAATTGTGCAGGTGTCCATACTGTTAACCAGTTACTGCAGGGTGAGGATGTCAGTGGGAAGAAATTTGGTACCGAAGGAGAATCGGGAGCACCTTTACGAAGCCTGTGGCAGCTAAGCATGGCATCCAAGCAAGCACTGTATAGATGAGTTCATCTTTTGATTGCAGTTCTAGTGTACCAGGTCAGGTGAATCTTTTGAGAGTTAAACAAGCTGTTAACCTTGGAGGTTTGGGCTCTGAAACAAGCCAAATTACAAAAATACTTGCAACATCTGCTGTTTCCAAGGGCTGGATCTACGTTGGCGGTGAATCAATGGAGCTGCGTCAGTTCTGTGCTGACTTGACTAACTGAAGTCCTGATCTGAGGTGGTTGGATTCATTTCAGAGCTCTGGGCACATTTCAGATAATGGTTCTGGTTTTTAGACTCATCTGTCACTGTTTTGAAACTAGTCATTGATTTTCCACTTTTGGTAACCATCAGCTGTGGTTGGCATCAGAGCGAAGGGTCATTCTGAAATGGGTTTGGCTGTCGACAGCTATGGTTAATCTAGGTAAAATCAAGCAGATCTCAGTTGTTACCTCCCATCCATTTAAAGAGCATGCGGCAGGAATTTTAAACATAAGAAAGAGCTTGATCATCACTAAACCAAGGCTACTCATCAAATGCAAAGGAACCTTAGGCAGCCGATAACAGCTTTGTCTGTTGGAGCAGTGCCAGGCTCAATTTTGGGAAGGTAAAGCCAAGCCACGTTACCAGCTCTGTTGCTTTTCCACATGTGCCTTCAGCAGGCAGAAGTTTCCTGGCAGAAACTTCTTAACCCTTCAGGGCTGTCCTTGGAGAACAGGAGATGCTGCTGAAGAAAACCGATTCAGTAAAGAGCGGGTCATAGGACAGAAGGAAATCTTGTGGCCACTGAGCGATTAGGCCATATATTCCCATCAGTCTTGGTTACTGCTGGCTTTTGTTCAGCCAGCTGCCTTCTGCAGGTAATAAGCCTCCTCCCAGGCAGAGGATTGTCTCCTCAGATGAGTTTGTTAGCCAACAAAGACGGTCAGTCAGGTGTTTGGTTGCTCCTTTTAAACATTTTAAGAAAGAGAACACTGCAACGCCATGCTGCCTGCGAGATGAAGAGGTATCTCTGAGAATTTCTGCAGCCTGTGTTCCTGCCCCAGCTCAAAACCGTGTCCTTGGCGTGGTAACAGATGGAGCAGTTGAATCCAATTCAAAGGACTACAGAGAGTACACCTCACTTGATGTCCTCCCTGCTTAGGTTTTGCCTCCCTTTTCGGCCTCAGAACTGGGATGAGACATCCTCTGGCATATGTTAGGGCTGGTATTACAGGCACCATGAAGATGGCTCTACCAACATGAGTGGAGAACTTTGCTTTTTCTGTCGGCCAGGGTGTAGTGCAGTGGTTAAGTTCAGTTCAGTTCAAGCATGGTATCTGGCCTCCAGGTTCTGAATTGACAAAGTATTATATCGATAAAGCCTGGGCCAGGATAGATCCATGCACGCACAAGAAATGAAATCCGTATTTTCTTGCCATGCATCAGAAGTGAAATACTTTGGACTTTAAAAAGCCTTTTGCAAATATATCAAAGCCAGTGTCCTCTCCGCAAGAGTTCTGTCTGCCCAGTGTGAGCTAAAGGGATGCCACCTCGGCTGGGATGGGCACACTGTGATGTTGGGGGTTGGACTAGATGACCTCGAGGTGTCCCTTCCAACCCAAAACATTCTATGATTCTATGATTTGAGTGTGAAGTAAAGCGTAGCAGTGAGGGTCAGGGGTCTCGGACCCTGCCTGCACCCAGGTTCCCAACATACTGCCTGGTCGTGC
>NW_009258376.1:792032-795243 GCF_000687185.1 Egretta garzetta
CAATAAAATAATCTAATTAAGAGATTGCGGACTTGCAGCTGGAGAAGGGAAGCGTGTGGCCATGACCTACAGAAGCAGCATTTTCTGGTCTGATGGACCAGTCCTGGGATAAGGCTCCAGAGCGCTCAACCACGTACCTGAAACTGCAGTACCCACACGTTTCTGTCCCTCTCTGACAAATCACCTGCCGGAAAAGCAGTTCCTGGAACGGCTTAGGCACTTCCTCGTAGCCCAAACTCAATGAATCATCTTGAACACTTTTTGTCATCCAGCACATCTGCTTATTGAGACCCAGGGTACTCAAACGTCTCTTCAAAGCCTTTGGGGAAGCCCATGTTTCAGCATAACCCAGCAAAACACCGATAAATCCTTCCTGTCTTGGGCAAAAAAGGCTTTATGATTTGGGGAGACACTTTAAACCAGAGCTGTCTGCTAGGCAAGAGCGTTCTCTCCCAGAAGGAGGAAACTTTAGACTGGATCTAAGGAAGAAATTCTTTCCAGTGAGGGTGGTGAAACCCTGGCAGGGGTTGCCCAGAGAGGGGGTGGAGGCCCCATCCCTGGGAACATCCAAGGCCAGGTTGGACCGGGCTGTGAGCAACCTGATCTAGTTAGCGGTGTCCCTGCTATTCTATGATCATAGAACCATAGAATGGTTTGGGTTGGAAGGGACCCCCAGAGGTCATCCAGTCCAACCCCCCTGCAGGGAGCAGGGGCACCGCTAACTCAATCACCTGCCTCATCTTTTTACCTGTAGCAAAGAGTAACAGGGGCACACTTGGCTGGCACAGGTTTCCAGAAAATGGAGCGGTTTTCTTTCTGTGCAGTGATGCAAGATCTTCCAAAGGAAAATGCCTCCCCAGTCCTAGTTTGGAACATTGCGTTAAATGGGCCTGTGCAGTGTGCCACCACTGGAGTCCAAAATCTTTCCTATTTATCTGTAAAGTATTGGAAACGTAGTGGGTCCACGGAGAAATGTAAAAGTGGCAGGTTTGGTGGGGTTAGTAGTGGGTTAAAACCATATGAACACTGGGATTAAAGGCGGGGATTGCTCTGAAATGTCTTTAATGCCTCCAGGCCAGCCACTTTCCTCCCTCGGTCTGGAAGAGGGAGAGGTGTGCACGTGTGCTGTACCCCCATGAGCACACGGTAAAGGTGAGCTCTCTGCCTGCTGTTCCCATGGAGCTCCCATTCTGATGGAAGTTTGGGAAAAGAGAAAGCTTTTCCTAGTCCCTTCATCATCATCGGCTCTGGCCGGCTGATTTCTAGGCTTTGTGCTTTCCTTAGGGCTGCGTCTTCAGGCTGGCAGTCAGGGGGCTGCTTTTAATGGAGCCAAGAGGAACGCAGCATTTGTCACTTAAAACTGCTATAAGAGAGAATCTGTGCTTCCCGCTGGAAAGGTGTAAGGGCTCACAAATCAGGAAAGGCTGAAGACTCCGTTTCTAGGGAATCGGAGCTCAGCCAGCGGAGCTGCACAGCAAAAGGCACACGGGCTTTTTCTCCAGCATGGATTTGATTTCCTTGTTTTGTCTCTTTTCAGCTGGTGTGAAGTTCCGAGTCCTTGAGCGGCGGGATGGAAAACCTCTTCGCCTCCTGATGCAGGTAAGCCCCTTGTGCCCTGGGTGACGCTTTCTGCTGCAGGCTTGGCCTCGCAGACCCCAGGGTCCTTCTCTCTCCTGTAGCAGTTCTGAGACTGGTCCCGCTGAAAGGCCCCCTCTTAAAAAATTTCAGCTGTGAAATGCTGAAACAAGGGAAATACATTTCCCATTTCAACCACTGGCGGCTGCTTTCTCTCTTCTTTTTAATACCCTGCTCGAGTCCTCCGTTCAGAGAAAACGCAGGGTCTGGCATGGTGCGGAATGCAACGTGGAAGATGGGAGAACATGGAGCTCTGTTACCTCTGGAATTCAGGCTTCACATGGGTATCACCTCGCTTCCTGGCTCTAAGCAATTACTTAGACGTGCAGCTTCGCCTTGGTAATTGCTGAACGCTGAGAAGCCAAAGGCGGCAGCAAAACCATCCAGAAGGAAAGACAGTTAAGGGCTTGTTACAGGTCTTCCCTCCAGATGTGCTGAAGAGCCTTAGCTGCTCCGTGGTGCTGGCAGGACGAGTGCGTGGGCGAGACGGGAGAGGGAAGGGCCTCCTGTTCTTCTCCTGAGTTGCTGTAGCAAGGTGCATAGAAAAAGGCGACCTGTGCTTTTGTAACCTCGCATTTCCATGCTCTGTCGTCAGCGATACGAAAGGAAATCTTTTTCTGAAAAGCAATGATGTGGTGGGAGCAGTGAAGTTCTCATCAAGCTTCCAGGAGCGATTGTGCAGTTCCCATCTCCTGACTTTGCAGGAGTACTGCCCTAACACGGGGGCACTTCCCTTGCTCTTTGCATCCTAGGAGAGTCCGCAAGTATAGAATTCATCATAGAATCATAGAATCAAAACCACTTGGGCATGGGGGGCCTGTGTGGGAAGGGATTAACTGCAGCTTCCCAGCTCTTTTGCTTTTTCCACCACCGGTCTGGCCCCAGCCCTGTTCCAGCAGAGATCAGGTCAGCAGGGAGCCCGCACGCCAGCTAGCAGCGATTCAGAAGGGAATCCCTTCCACAGACGTTGGCGAGGGCAAAAGTAGCGTTTCCCAAGCACGGTGGCTTCCCAGTTCCTGTGTGTCGGTAGGGTAGTGCTGTAAGAACCAAAATCTGTCGTTCTCCGTGGCCAGAAGACTCCATAAAAAGGAAACTGAACACCAGAGATGAGGCACAGGAGCTGCAGAGCGGAGAATTTGGCATGGCTGTCTTTGTGAGATGAGGTGGATGGCTTCTCCAGAGGAAAAAGATTGTGACTTAGAGAGCAGAGGCAGTGAGTCATAGGAATGTGATGAATTTTCCTTGGACCGCTGCAGAAAGATCCTTCTGCTATCCGGAATATAGCACGTGTCATCATCTCAAGAGGTGGAATTTCTTTAGCGGATGGCTCTCTCTTGGCCTTCTGTTCGAATAATAACAAGCAGAGTCACTAAGGGCACTTTTTTTTTCTCTCTTTGTGCTGGTGTAAGTGAATCATAGACTCATCTAGGTTGGAAAAGACCTTTAAGATCCCCAAACCCAACCATTCCCCTAACCCTGCCATCCCACCACTAAACCCTGTCCCTAAGCACCTCATCTACCCTTCTTTTAAATACCCCCAGGAATGGGGACTCGACCACCTCCCTGGGCAAAGAGT
>NW_009258376.1:795260-795982 GCF_000687185.1 Egretta garzetta
TGAATGTACCACGTTCTGATAGGTCTTTTGCGAGGACAGTCTAAAAAGCCTATTTTTAAGTGACATTTATGGTACATGATGAAGTTCCTTTCTAGAAATTTCACAGTGGCTTTGTCCCCTCCCCATATGGTAGCCCCCCGGAGTCATGCTTGATGGAGATAAGGCTGTACGCATGTAACTGTGCCCAAAACGATTTAAGCTGTAGGTGGCTGATACATTCACAGCTGCCCTTGGTGGTGCTGGTGATGGATTAGAAAGCAATACTGCTGGTTTTGAGCATTCACATTCGGCTTGTGGCTCAGCCGGGCGATTATTTTTTATTTTTAAGATAGTGTCACTGGAATCACACAGAATCCCAGAGTGGCAAGGGTTGGAAGGGAAGACTTCCTGGAGAAAACTCAGTAGCATTTGGAATGGAAATATCATCCCCTGCCTGTGTCTGGACTCTGCATTCTGGAGCTCTGTGTCCAATTCTGGGCTCCCCGGTTCAAGAAAGATGAGGAGCTCCTAGAGAGAGTTCAGAGGAGGGCAACAAGGATGATGGGGGGACTGGAGCATCTCCCCTAGGAGGAAAGGCTGAGGGAGCTGGGCTTGTTCAGCCTGGAGAAGAGAAGGCTGAGAGGGGATCTCATCACCACCTACAAATATCTCAAGGGCAGGTGTCACGAGGACGGAGCCAGACTCTTCCCAGTGGTGCCCAGCGCCAGGACAAGGGGCCATGG
>NW_009258376.1:796041-799608 GCF_000687185.1 Egretta garzetta
CAGGTGTCACGGGGACGGAGCCAGACTCTTCCCAGTGGTGCCCAGCACCAGGACAAGGGGCCATGGGCACAAACTGAAGCAGAAGAGGTTCCAGTTGAACGTGAGGAAGAACTTGTTGACTGTGAGGGTGCCCGAGCCCTGGCCCAGGCTGCCCAGGGGGGCTGCGGAGTCTCCTTCTCTGGAGATCTTCAACCCCCGCCTGGCCGCTGTCCTGTGCCCCCTGCTCTGGGTGAGCCTGCTTGGGCAGGGGGGTGGCACTGGGTGAGCTCCCAAGGGCCCTGCCAGCCCTGGCCGTGCTGGGATTCTGTGATTCTTGGGATGGTGATTGAAATCAAATTTAAAAAGATGAACTCAGCCAGAGAGACTTAATTTAAGATGGTAATGAGCAGCCCTGCGTGGCATTGCGGTAGGCACCCTGTTCTTCCAGGGCTCCATCCCCCGGGGTGGCTATCAGGTGGTATCAGGTTTAGCTTGAGGCATCGCTGAGGGCTTGGCACATTCAAGCGGGCAGCCCATGAAAGGTGCGGCTTACCCGGCACCCCGCAGGGCAGTTCCGAAGGGTCGTAGTGCACCCCAACGGCGCGTTGCTGTCTGTGGTGGGATGCCCCCCTCTCTCCAGCCGCTGCCACCTCCTGACGGAGCAAGGCCGCAATCGCTACCCATGTGTAACGAGCATCTCCCTCAAATCCTGCTGGTGCATGTGTCTGCTTGAAAATTATTCTAATGACGCTCCTTGCCAAGGTCAATTTGTCCATGTTTTGGGATGTTGTAGAAGGCTGAACAGCTTTAGCCAGAGAGGGACCTTGGCGCTCTGCGGGTAGCAGTATCGGTGTTTTAAGAGGCCAGTGCTATGCAAAAAGTGGCCCTCGCCCTCCTCAGCCGCCTGTGTTTCTTACTAGGACACGTTTTCATTGCTGGTGTCCCTCTCTCTTCTCCTCAGATCAACCCTCTGTCATATGGCAGCGTGGTCCAGACGTACAGGCTGCCAACCTACAGCTGTTACCCTAGGGATTCCTGGACGTCTCTCTGCAAGAAGCTGTTCCTTGGAGAGCTAATCTACCCTTGGAAACACAAAGGAGAGAAGCAGGACTGAAAGCAGCAAAAGAGCTTGAAAGACTTGGTCAGAAAAACACACTGAATCCTAAGGCTTTGGGACCAAAGGCATCTCAGAGCCAGCAACCACTGGATCCCTTTAATGAGATTTTGGTAACGTGGGCAGGGCTGAATTTTTAAAGGCAAGTATTTTTAAACATTATTTTTCACCTTCCCTCTTGCCCTGCGCTGTGTAATATGCTAATGATTATTTTTGAAGCGAAAGGTTAAACCCACCAGTGCCTCGCGGAAGCAGCATTTAGCGTCATCGAGGGAGCAGCTCCCGAAAGGTTTGATGCTGTGTGTGTCCTTCCAGGGAAGCTGTATTGGAACAGCCCTTCGGCTGGTTCGGAGCCACAATGCTGAGGTGCGTTCTGCCAAAGGGCATTTTGGACCTTTTAGGCTTCAGCCTTCAAGCCAGTTGGTCAAAGCCAAGGTGCAGGATCAGCTTGCAGAGTCATACACTGAAAACTGTACAGCGGTGTTCCCTGGGCTCATAGGATATTTATTCTGTTCCTTTTGGGTGGGCTTGGACTCGACCCCACGGCAGCACCAGAGGAGGTGTTAAGCATGGAAGCAGCAGGGCTGGAGGCCCAGAAACGCAGATCGCTGTATGTTTGTGCCTATGTGGTCTCATCCACTTTTTTTTTCAAAAGCAAATGGTGTTTTGGGGAGAGCGGAGCCCTGAGCTGACACCAGCACTGAAGCGCAGAGCACTCAGACCCCAGACTGCGCGGGTTTACGTGGCCGCGAGCCGTAGCAGCCGAGAGCTCTGGGCTCTGCCAAGGCTTGGGGCTTCTTTGATTAGTGGCGATGTAAGGCAAACGCAGCTTTGTGGAGTCCAGCCCCGGCGGGCGCGTTTGCCGGAGGACTGCAGCAGCCCGGCTCCCTGCGCAGCTCGAGCAGCGTGTGCTGCGCCCCCTCACAGCGTCCGTACGTCCCCCCGTTTCTCAGGGCCCGGGTGAGAGCCTCCTCCTGTGGTGCCTCATCTCTTGCACTTTCTGATAGTCAAGGAGCTTTTCACGTTATCTCAGATAGGAGGCATTTAAAGCCACTTCTTTCCCTGAAACCGTAGACACGCTTCTCTTCGGAGAGTTCTCCTGCTTTGAACACTACCTCCACTGCGCAGCAGCGCTCGGTTTTTCGCTGTCCCAGTCTGGCTGTGCACTCATTTTGATGCGAGTCTTCTATTCCGTGTCTCGGGGAGAGTGCCTCCGCGCCCAAGAGTCCTTTGGGTACTTTGTTGTTGTGTTTGCATACGATCGTTGCCCCAAAGTACGCTTTCGCCAGGGCTGCTAGCTCCTCTTGCCCCAGCTGAAACAGCGGTGCGGTGTCACCGACCCCTGCTGCCGCTTCGCACGCCCACGGGGACGGCGTTAGCTGGCCGGTGAGAGGTGTGCTGGATCCTGCCCCGGTTCGAGGAACCACGGATGGAGGAGGAAGAGGAAGAGCCCTCTGGAAGGGCTGCCTGAATATTCCAGCGGGAGTAGGTGGAGGCAAGGCAAGGAGCCACAGCAAGGAGCCACGGCAAGGTGCCCTGGGCTTTGGTAGCCTTCCAGCAGCACCTCCACTGGGAGGGGAGGAGTTTCCTCCCCCAGCCCCATGTCTCATCCATGTGCTTGGAGCCATCACAGAGAGAACATAGGCTGCTTTGAGGCATCCCTCACCATATATATTTGGGTTGTCTGTAGCTGCTAAAAGCCTCTGGTGATGCAGCCACTGCCCCTTCAGTCATGGCTTGATCAGGAGAAAATGAAGCTCGGTGCTTGGTCCAGACATTCCTTAGCAGGCAGACACGGGAGCTGCCAAGTTCTTCCAGTTTTCTTACAGACACCGTGAAGACAGGCAGTATTACATGGGCACTGCTACCCAGAGAGGATGTCCTGTTACCTTCATCCAGGGAAGAAGGGAACATCTTTGAAGAAAGCCAGCATGGCAAAAGGCCCCCCACACCGTCTGCCACCGCAGGCTCCGGGTGGGACGTCCCTGGCTGCAGAAACCAGAGAGGTTCTTGTTCTTCTTTGGTGATCGGTGCTTAAAATTCTGGTACTCGTACTTCAAACTCATGTGTTCTCTTGGAATATCAGTGCCCCAGGATTTCTCTCCACTCCAGGTGTGAGTAACTCCAGGTTGCGATCCATTTAGTAGTTGAGTGGTCGGAATAATGTTTCTCACTTCAGCTGAAGGCAGAGTCACGGACGCCTATCCTTCCCTGGCACTCAGCAGAGCACATTTACACTTTGCCTCCCTCTCGTGCTTCCACTGGAGCTACTGAATGATGTTCCCCCTGCTTCCTCCCCTGCCTGCAGAGGTTGGGTTACTGACTGCTGTGAAAAACTTGATTATTTCTGGTCTTGTGAAAATCATGTTCCTAATATCCTGGCTTTTAAAATCTTCCTGTGAGACCAAAAGGCTCATGAGGGTCCTAATCGTGGCTGTCCTTTGGGATCCAAGTGACCTGAAAACCCCAGAGAC
>NW_009258376.1:799778-804928 GCF_000687185.1 Egretta garzetta
TGGAGATGCAGCCACTGCCCCTTCAGTCATGGCTTGATCAGGAGAAAATGAAGCTCGGTGCTTGGTCCAGACATTCCTTAGCAGGCAGACACGGGAGCTGCCAAGTTCTTCCAGTTTTCTTACAGACACCGTGAAGACAGGCAGTATTACATGGGCACTGCTACCCAGAGAGGATGTCCTGTTACCTTCATCCAGGGAAGAAGGGAACATCTTTGAAGAAAGCCAGCATGGCAAAAGGCCCCCCACACCGTCTGCCACCGCAGGCTCCGGGTGGGACGTCCCTGGCTGCAGAAACCAGAGAGGTTCTTGTTCTTCTTTGGTGATCGGTGCTTAAAATTCTGGTACTCGTACTTCAAACTCACGTGTTCTCTTGGAATATCAGTGCCCCAGGATTTCTCTCCACTCCAGGTGTGAGTAACTCCAGGTTGTGATCCATTTAGTAGTTGAGTGGTCGGAATAATGTTTCTCACTTCAGCTGAAGGCAGAGTCACGGACGCCTATCCTTCCCTGGCACTCAGCAGAGCACATTTACACTTTGCCTCCCTCTCGTGCTTCCACTGGAGCTACTGAATGATGTTCCCCCTGCTTCCTCCCCTGCCTGCAGAGGTTGGGTTACTGACTGCTGTGAAAAACTTGATTATTTCTGGTCTTGTGAAAATCATGTTCCTAATATCCTGGCTTTTAAAATCTTCCTGTGAGACCAAAAGGCTCATGAGGGTCCTAATCGTGGCTGTCCTTTGGGATCCAAGTGACCTGAAAGCCCCAGAGACAGCACCGAGCCACGGAAACCAGCAAACGTGACCTTCCTATTGGGAACCTGCCAGACGTATGAGGCGTTCCAGCGTTGGGTCCGCTTACTAAAGGCTGATACCGACTCCGGCAACGGTGAAACATCAAACTGAGAAGCAGCTCCTCCTCAAACCCTGAATCTTGTGCGACACGGAGGACCTTGGGTAGCCCCGCTGGGAAATGACAGCCCCTTGTGGGTGCAGCTCCCCTGTGTCAGGCAGAGCCGGTGCCTGAGCTCTCTCGCTGCTTCTCATACTTGGTGTTCTCCTTGCCCCTGGTGGCCTCTGAGCCTATGAGCCTCTTCTGCTGGATATTTGCCACGTCTCTCCTCTTCCTTTCCAGACGCTGCTGTGCAATAGTCTTCCCCCACCCTTTTCCGATCCTGTGCATTACATTACAACGACTGAGCCGACATCCTGCTCGGGAACGTGTGACCTTATGTCATCTCTCTAATTAGAAGCTGGGATCAGCATCATCTTCCACAGCAGCACAGACTGGCCTAGTGCTGGCGTTTCCTCAGGGAAGAGACTGCTTCTAAGGTTACGGCCCTCATTTATCCTCAGATCCCCATTTATCCATAGCAGTCCTTGGATCAGAAGTAGTTAAAGATTTCAGATCTTCTCCGATTCCTGCCACGCACCCCTCATAGCAGGCCACAAGCAGTCCTTGCCAGCCATCATTCGAAGACTGTAATCTTGCAGACCTTTTTTTAATACTGCATTTCTTTATTATTATTTCTCCCACTTTGTGGTTCCCCGTGCTGGCACCACGCTTGATTTGCCTCTTTACATAGGCCATGGGCTTTGTGCAGGGAAACGTGGTTCACAGCATGCAAACCTCCGTCCTAGATCAAGATTTGGCCTTTGAGAAATACTTTCCTTCCCTAACCAGCACAGCACGTGACGATGCTGAAGGGAGAGCTCAGTAATTACGCGGCACTGAAGGCTCTGGTTATGGTTTGGGGAGTTTTCCCTGATCCTGCGGCTGGGTCGTGCCTTGTTCTGCTGGCACATGTGAGTAGACCATCAGGCCCACAGAAAGAGCGTTGCGTGTATGTATAATCCTTATGTTGACATACCCTCTCGGGGGTGTAGGGCGGGAGGCTTTCCCACTTGTCATCGTGCAGGTCGGGAGTTGCTTTCCGCCCCGTGCTGCCTGATCCTGCTGCCATGCCACCACCTCACTGCTTGACACAAGCCCTCAGTGAGTCACTCTTGGTGCTTAGACCTGCTGGTTACACCGTCACAGAATCACAGCCTGGCGGAGGTTGGAAGGGGACTCGGGATTATCTGGTCCAACCCCCCTGCTCAAGCAGGACCACCCAAAGCCGGTTGCCCAGGACCATGTCCAAGTGGCTTTTGAATATCTCCAAGGATGGAGACTCCTCCACCTCCCTGGACAACCTGTGCCAGCACTCAGTCACCCTCACACTAAAAAAGTGTTTCCTGATCTTCGGACAGAATTTGACGTGTTTCAGTTCATGCCTGTTGCCTCTTTTCCTGTCATCGTCTCACGCTGAGCTAGGAGACACCCTAACTCAAATATCTTCGGGGAATTTGAAGCTTTGCAGTCCCATGTTGTCTGTGTTCCTGAGCAGTCGCGTTCAGGGACCATTCAGCAGTCCCCTTGCCTCTTGGGGGGGGTCTGAGCCCCCTGCAGCTAGAGAGGGTCGCTCCTTGAGTCAGTTGGCAAGAGACCTGCCCTTTGCCAGCCTTGCTGGTCCTGGTAGCAGCGCGGGTGCTTGCTCTCCAGCCAGACTCTCCGCCTGCTTTAAGCGTAGAGTGGAAACTCTGGGAAACATGGAGCAGAAAGCCCTAAGCCGGCAGCGTGCAAGTCTGCTTGGACCGGGGAGCTGCCTTTGTGCGGTGCGCTCAGGCGCCGCGTGGGTAACGGGCGGCAGCGCGCTCTGGGTCTCCGCTGGTCCTGCCGCATGGTGTGCGGCCGCAGGGCTTACCAGCTCAGGAGCTTTTGGGCTGTATTCCACCGTGCAGGATAGACACGTTCAGAGCAATCCAAACCTTAGGGGGGCAGCTGATCTGCCTGCCTGCATGAGAAGAGTGCGCCCGTCACCTTTGCATCTGGCTCGCCATCTGCGTTGGGAGCAGAACTGGAGTCTCTCCCCCTCGGCGCTCTGCTGGCAGCCTCAGCTCCAGCCCTTACCCGCATCTGGGCCCGGACCTCAAACCAAGGATGCTCCAATTCCCCGTTTATTGTCTCGGCAAGCTGAATAGGAGGAGGGTGCGTGCGATTAGGAACGCTGCAGGCGGCAGGATGGGAACCCTTCGTTTCCAGATGGGTGATGAGGCTCAGGTGGAAGCGCTGGGTGGCTGCTTGCCCGGGGAGGCGCCGGGGCCAGGGCCCCGCTCCCGGGGGCTCGGGGGGGGCTGGACGCACACCTCCCGTCCGTAGCATTACTTAAGCATCTGGCATTGGGGAACGTCACAACTCTTGTAGTCAATCCTCCCACTGATAATGTTTTCAGGTTTTAAATAAAGTATTACAAAAGACTGCTGAAACACTCGCAGTTTAATTAGCAGGGGGGGTGCGTGCGTGCGTGTTTGCACGTGCAGATGAGAGACGATGAGGATATTTGATGTGCTGATTAAAAAGCGCCGGTACATTTGCTCTTTGCCTTCACACGACCTCCCAAGTGTTAAGCAGGAGCACAGTGCTTGTGTAGCAGCAGCACGGTTTCTTGGAAAATGTCGCCGTTCACGGGGTTTGAAGGGCGACTTCCTTCCCACCGCAGCCCTGATTTAAAATGCAGCGGTCCGGCTTACAGGGGGAACAACCCCTGGCTTGGCGAACAGGGGCTTGCTTCGTGCTCCGCACGGTACCCTTCCGCAGGCAGAAGTACCTGGCCGAGCGACGGCCGTGCCAGCAGGGCTCGTGCCGGCCGGCCCATCCACAGCTGGGACCCGAGAGGCTCTGCCTGTACCGGTTATCTCCTCGGAAGATAACCCTTGGGATAATCTCCCCAGGGGAGGGGTTGGCTCCGCCACGTTGGACACGTTTAAGCCTCAGCTGGACAGGGCGCTGGGCCACCTTGTGTGGGCTGGGCTCTGGCCCAGAAAGGTTGGGCCAGATGATCCTTGGGGTCCCTTCCAACCTGGGATTCTATGGTTCTATGGTTGCAGGCGCTTGTGCTTGGGTTTAGGGATGGGGATCTTTGTCCTGCTGACAGGTGCAGATTTTTTGGTTAATGAAACCTTTTAATCGGAACTTAAACTTGATTGCGCTAGAATAAAGATGTTGGGAGAGAAATCCAGCTCTTGCCTCTCGTTTAACTTGCGGCCGAGCCCCTGTGCGTGGCTGCCTGCAGCAGTGTCCGGGCAGGGAGGCTCTCAGAGGCTTGGCTTGTCCCGAGCAGGCTGCTCGGCCCCATCCTGGGGCCCGGCCAGGCAGTCGCTGATCTCTGCTCTCCACGCACACGTGGTATTTTGCCACTTGTCCAGCTGGGAAGTCTTCTGCTGAGGCCAAATCCTGAAGGCCTTGCTGGAAGAGTGCTGATCTGGCGGATCCTGCCTCGGGCCTGGGAGATGGGCGAGGCGATGCTCCTCCAGCCCTGGTTTTCCCCGCAATCTGGTGGGGGGCTCCTTTGTGTTCCATGAGCTTGCCCCTGCGTTGCTGCTGAGCGTGCGGGGCAGGACGGAGGGGACAAACCTGGGCAGCACTTGCACAGCGAAGCCTGAGCAGGAGCACAAGCCGTGCCCGGGGATGACGGGTGCCTTGTGGCCACTTCTCACATCAGAGCAGTCACACCCTTGAATCCTCCTTCTCCTCTTCCCTCTCCTCTTCCTTCTTTCTCCTCTACCTTCTCCTCTTTCTTCTTTCTCCTCTTCCTTTTCCTCTTCCTTCTTTCTTTTCCTTTTCCTCTTCCTTCTTTCTCCTCTTCCTTCCTTCTCCCCTTCCTTCTCTTCCTTCCTTCTCTTCTTCCTTCTCCCCTTCCTTCTCCCCTTCTTTCTCCCCTTCCTTCTCTTCCTTCCTTCTCTTCCTTCCTTCTCTTCCTTCCTTCTCTTCCTTCCTTCTCTTCCTTCCTTCTCTTCCTTCCTTCTCTTCCTTCTCCCCTTCCTTCTCCCCTTCCTTCTCCTCTTCCTTCTTCTCTTCCTTCCCTTACTTCTCTTCTATCTTCTCTTCTTCCTTCTCCTCTTTTTTCTCTTTCTTCTCCTCTTTCTTCTCCTCTTTCTTCTCCTCTTCTCCTCTTTCTTCTCCTCTTCTCCCCTTCCTTCTCCCCTTCCTTCTCTTCCTTCTCTTCTTCCTTCTTGTTTTCCTCCTTCTCCCTCTCCTTTTTTTCCTTTTCCCTTTTCTTCATTTTCCTCCTTCTCCTTTTTCTTCCTCTTCTTCTTCCTCCCCAGTGTGCA
>NW_009258376.1:805105-807111 GCF_000687185.1 Egretta garzetta
CAGCCCCCTGTGCCGTGCTGCGGAACCCCAGCAGCGACCCTCCAGACCGGCTGGGTGTCACGGACGGATGCGCAGCCGCGACAACGTCCCCAGGCCACACGAGCCTCTGCTGGGATCACCCCTGCGCCGCCTCACGCCGAGGCTGCCACCACCAACCCCTCACACAAGCCCAGCGCCTTCTCCACACCGCTCCTCTCCCGTGGTCATTCCCATCGGTCTGGGCTCTAGTTTGGTTTCCACCATCCCAAGGAGGTGAGGAATCACTTGAATGAGCCGTAAGCCAGGGCTCTGGGGTTGGCCCTGGAGGACTGGCAGGGTTGAGAACCAGCGGCTAAGAAAGGAAACAAAATCGAGCAGATTCCTGTCCCCCTCCTCCTGCCTGCTCCCTGCCGCTTTCGATCCAACGGACTGGTGGGCAGAAATGAGAGGAATGGCTTTCCTCTCCTCCGGGGAATCCGAGCACCCACAGATCCCCCCTCTCCACTTCCCCTGCTCCGCCATCCTGGGCTCTGTCCTGGGGGTAAGAGTTTCTCCGCAGGCTTTACCCTCTGAGCCCCAGCTCCCCGGGAATGCCGTCGGCAGTGGCTGGGGGTGGCAGCAGCTCAGGATAGCATCGGTGGGACATCTGCTATTTCCTTGTGCTTTTGCTGAGGCTGGAGGAGCTGGGCTGTTCGGGAGGCAGCGGTGGGGGGGCGGAGGGATCTGTCCTTGGCCCCTGCCATGCAGACCCTCACCCTGTGGGGATACAAACCCAAAGGGGAGAGGTGCTGCGTGCAGCTCACCAGAGCACAGGAGGGTCCCTCGTCCCCAGAGCCGTGGGGCAGTGGGGTCCTGCCACCCGCGGGGTGCTCGGATCTTGGTGCCAGGAGCTTGCATCTCAGCCAACTGAGGACTGACGCATTCGTCACTGCCCGGTCCCCAGTGCTGCACGTTGCCAGCCCATCGCCTGCAAAGGTGGAAAGTGCCCTCGGCTGCCCAGCCAGCACGGCGAAGCTGTGGTGAAGCCGCTGTTTGCCTGGTCTCAGCACACGCCACTTCAGCCCATTTTACAGATTCCCCTTCGCCAGCCCCAGTTTCGGAGCTTCGGCAGAGGAGCCAGGGGGGCGGGGGGGGTATCCACGCGCCCATGGCCGCGGCTGTCCTGGCCCGTTGCTTGATGCGGAGCAATCCCCAAGAGAGGAAGGTGAATCAGCTGTGCACTAAAAGACAGGTTTGGGCAGCAATTAATATTTTATAAAAGCAAGAAGTCTTGCTACTGCTGCAACTTGAGGAGCACAGGCCAGAGAGCAGAGCAGGAGGAGGAGGAGGAGGAGGAGGAGGAGGAGGAGCGGAGGCTGGAGGAGAGCGGAGCAGAGGAGCTGACTCACCAGCCCGAGGGAGGGCTGCGTCAGCCCCGCTGAGCCCAGAGCCGCCGGCTTCCATGGCACTGGGCAAGCCAAGAGCATCTTGGGGGGGACATCTCCATAGCAGGCAGCAGGGAAGGATGCGATGGATGCCGCTGTCCTCCCAGCACAAAGCAAATGGGAAGGGATTCGGGAGAGGAGCAGAGAAGAGGCAGGACAGAGCGAGGTGGGACCACCACACCTGGGGCTGGGGGCTGCAGCCTGCACAAGCTGAAAGAGGAACAAAGCAACGGCTGAGAGTGTTGGAGCATGATGGGGCTGGGTGGTGGGTCCCATCCTGTCCCTCCATCACTGCTTTCACCCTGTGCTGGCCCACCAGGATGGAGCTGAACTGCTCGCTGGCATCTGCAAGGTCCCTGCACGTCTGAGTGCTTCCTTGCCCCGGGACCTGCGGCGATGCCGGTTTCCACTACGGCACAAAGCTGCTCCTGGCAGCGCGGAGGCTCGTGCCCTTCCCCAGCAGTGCCCCAGCGACGCTCGCCCATCGCCACCAGCGCTGGGAGGGACCCACCACCCCACAGTGGGACAGGACCCTCTCCAGACCTCCCGTGGGGGAGCCATTTCCAGGGCGGTTTGGCAGGGAGGGCGGGGGAAAAGACTGGA
>NW_009258376.1:809957-810304 GCF_000687185.1 Egretta garzetta
GAAGAGGCAGGACAGAGCGAGGGGGGCCCACCACGCCTGGGGCTGGGGGCTGCAGCCTGCACAAGCTGAAAGAGGAACAAAGCAACGGCTGAGAGTGTTGGAGCATGATGGGGCTGGGTGGTGGGTCCCATCCTGTCCCTCCATCACTGCTTTCACCCTGTGCTGGCCCACCAGGATGGAGCTGAACTGCTCGCTGGCATCTGCAAGGTCCCTGCACGTCCTGAGTGCTTCCTTGCCCCGGGACCTGCGGCGATGCCGGTTTCCACTACGGCACAAAGCTGCTCCTGGCAGCGCGGAGGCTCGTGCCCTTCCCCAGCAGTGCCCCAGCCACGCTCGCCCATCGCCAC
>NW_009258376.1:810329-810721 GCF_000687185.1 Egretta garzetta
TGTGGGACAGGCCCCTCCCCAGGCCACCGGTGGGGGAGCCATTTCCAGGGCGGTTTGGCAGGGAGGTCGGGGGAAAAGCCTGGAGCTGGGGGGTCGCCACCTCCATCGTGGGCTGGGGAGAAGCCCAGCCCTGCCGCAGCCAGGTGCTGAGCTGCTCAGCCCTTTGCAATCCCTCCTGCTTTGGGCTGATGTGACACAGCCTCTCACTGTCTCCCTATTTTTGGAGGCTTAGAGGGACCATCTGGGCTGGGCCGGGGGTGCTGCTGCTCCGGCAGCAGGGCTGGATGGATGCTGGTGGGGTTGGGGTGGTTTTCTGCTTTCTCCATCCCTCTCGGGTGCAGCGCAGGCAGCCCGGCCCCAGCAGTGGTTGCCCGATGGGGTCCCACGCCCAC
>NW_009258376.1:811317-811845 GCF_000687185.1 Egretta garzetta
ATCCATCCATCCATCCATCCATCCATCCATCCATCCATCCATCCATCCCCTTCCTTCCTCCCTCCATCCCTTTCCATCCCCCCTCTATCCATCCATCCATCCATCCATCCGTCCATCCATCCATCTCCTTCCTTCCTCCCTCCGTCCCTTTCCATCCCTCCTCCATCCCTCCCCTCTCCCCTCTCCATCCATGAGTGACACCCTCCTGGGCAGCAGCGCTGGGGTGAGTTGGGGTCCGTGGGGTTTTGCCCCCTCCCTGGTGCTAAACCCCCTGGGCAGGGAGGAGGGAGCAGGGTACCCCTGTGCAGGCGTGGGCACACGTGTGGGTGGGAAGAGGTCCCTGGCACCCCGGAACGCTGCAGCGGAGCTGGGAACCTGCAGCCCCATGGTCCGGGCTAAACACGCTGACCCCAAACCACCTCCCGCTCCTCCAGCACATCTACAGGGCTGGCCCCGAATCTTAATTCGGCTTTAATGCAGAGGCTCTGCCACGCTCTTCAGTCCTTTCCAGAGCTCTCCGGCACTCGC
>NW_009258376.1:811964-812373 GCF_000687185.1 Egretta garzetta
AGCCGCTGGAAACTCACGAGGAACGGGGGAGCCGCAGCATCCCTGCAAGCTGATGAAGATGCCCAGCGCTCGCTGGGCTGGGGGCCCCTGGCTCCTGGGGCTGGGGGGGTAACATAGCATTTTAAATGGGACTAATTCAGGCAGCCAGGCTGGGAACTTATTTCGTGGGCTGCCTGGCTCTGAAAAGATTAGCCAGGATGGTTTGTTCGGCACAGGGATTTGTGCCAGCACCCTTGCCCAGCCAGACACCGTCCCCATCCCAGGGGAATCCTGCAGGATCACACCCTGGAGCAGCTCCTCGTGGGGCCGGGGCCTCCCGGGGGCCACTGCCAGGCCGATGCCGCGGGTTTCGGGGGGAGGTTGGCCGGTGCTGGCGAGGAGCCGCTGAAGCAGCGGGGAGGGTTATTGG
>NW_009258376.1:814080-830446 GCF_000687185.1 Egretta garzetta
TCGCTCGGTAGCTGGCTGCCGCCAGCGCCGCTTGGCCGGTCCGCCTCCTGCAAACATCAAGGTTTCTCATCGAGCCCATGACAGGCCATTAACTACAGTGTCACAAGACCGTAATTAAGAGCCAAGGAGCAGCGCTGCGCTGTTCCCTGCGTCCCCTCGCCGCAGTTAAAGTGTAACACGGCCTGGTGGGGTGCAGGTCCTGGGGTGGTTTTCAATCTGTCATCCTCCCCTCCAGCTTCTGCGCAAAATAATGTCCCCAAGGGCTCGGCAGGAGCTGCCCAGTTCAGACCCTGCATCATCGCTGCAGCCAGCCCCGGGGCTGGAGCAGGTGGTGCTCGGTTTTGCCTGTAAGCAGGAGTCTGAGGGAATCGGCTGCTTCTCAACGCTCTGTGGTGAAGCTGGCTGAATTTAGAGCGTAAAGGAGCGGCGTGGCTCGGCTCCTGACAGTGCGCTCGGTTCTCGGAGCTACTACCAGCTTCGTAGGAGCTGATGCAAGCGCGCACCTGCTCCGCAGAGATTTACGGGGAGGTGGTGACTCAGAAGTCAGGATGCTTGTGAAATGAGAGCAGCAAATTCTGGAACGAGAAGGCTGTGGTATCATTCATCTCCTTGGGTGTCTGGCTGAGCTGGTGCGGTTTGCCTTCGAGGAGATGCTTGGTGCTTTTAAGCTTCCCTGAGGAGAGTTTGTGTCTCTGGAGAACCTGCCTCACCTGGGAGCTGTGGAGCTGCTCCTTGGGGTTAGCGTGTGCTAAGCAGAAAGGGATGAAGAGCGTTAACGGGGCCGTTGTTGTTTTAAGTGAAGTGTTCACGTTAGAATTGTCTTCTGATAGAAATGGTTTTGCAGCAGGCGATGCAGGAGTAGTAAGGACGATTGCAAAGTGAGTGTGCGGCGGGTTCTTGATGTATATGTACAACTCAAAGAACAGTGGCTTTGGCTATGCTATAAAAGCTTTGTCTCTCTACCTGCTATTTTATAACAACAAAATACCACCGTCTTTCTTCTAGGAAAAGAAGTCTCAGTGAACTCATGTTTTCAGAACCTTCCCTCATCTTCTGTGGGCAGCCAAACCCATTCCCAGTAAGAGAATTAGGTCGTGTACTGGTTTTCCACATTAATATATGCTCCGACAGTCTCTGCTTCTGTTGCTTCTGCAAAGCTATGCGCCTTTTGGGTAATCACATGGAGAAGCTTTGAAATCTGAGTGAATTTGACACTGCCGGTATTCCTGACAGCCGTGGCAATCAAACTCCCTCCGTCTCCAGCGCAGCCGGGATGTGCGTGCTGACAGGGCACGCTCCTCTGCCAGCGTGCCTTCGCTCTGCCCTGACGGAGACCGTCCCCTGACGCGAAGGCGCTTGGATTTTGTGAGCAGCTAGTGCCTGGCCTCCTTTTTGCCGTGTCCCTAATGCTGTCCCAAAGGTGGAATGTTATGTAGAGGCTGCTCTTGTAAATCTTTCACTTGTAAAGTGCATCATCCTCCCCCTCACCCCTTCCCAGACCCCACATCCCAGTTTGAAACAAGTATTGTATCACCTACTACTTGTTTGATCTGCCTAGAAGACAGAACTTGTCTGTGTGGAGTATGCTTTAGGTTAACGTTGCGGTTGGGACATCTCGTGTCAAGCTCGGTCCCTAACCTTGGGGGGGCGGGGAGGGTAAAGCCGTTGCGCCCTGTCGGTCTCGTTGGGGTTTGCTGCTTTTACTGTGTTGGCAAATGATCTGACACAGGTTCTTTTTGAAATGCAGTGTGAAAGGGTTTGTCCTTTCAGCTCTGGGAGGGCATGCCTTTAAAAGTGACGCTCTGTAAACGAAGCTCTCGTTTTGCTGCTGCTCATCTGCCACACACCTGGGCTCTTGAAATGGCTTTGAGGGATCCCGCTCTTCTCCATGAGCAGCTGGGTGTCGGAAGAGGAGGCAACCAAGAGAGAGCCCTTTAGAGAAATCAGCATTGCTCTCGAGAGCGGTAAGCAGTGGGCATCCTCTGCTTGCTTACGCCCAGTTTCTGAAGGCCTCGGGTGCGGTACGAGCTCTGTTTTTCTTAAAGCGTCGTAGTCGCTTCTGTCTGTCCTTGCTCAGGATCCCTGAGCCAAAGCATCACTTCTCAACTTAGTACGAGGTGCCAAGCTGTAAGACTACCTCAGGCACATCTTAAATTAGATGCTGCAAGTTGCTATGGTGGATAGCAAGACCTTAGCCATGCCTTTTATCTAAATTGCTGTTAGAAATTAATCTCGTCCACATAAGCAGAGGTGGTTGTTACTCCCTGGGTGCTGATGGCCTTTGCAGTAAGAGGCGTGAGTGATGCCCCTGACCGTTGCTGCACCCAAGCTGCAAGGGCACTGGATGCAGAACTTCTAGTGGCTTAAAACCAGCATTTTGAGGCGGGATTTGAGGTCCAGTTGTCAGCTGTGTGGATCTTAGTGGGTTCACGCAGAAGTTACCAGGTGTATCAGTCTCCAGGAGCGCCAGGCCAAGCACTCCCTGCGCAGAGCAAGGTCTGCCCCCAGGAGTGGTGTTTGTGTTGTGTGGCTGGATATTGTCACCTCCTGTTGTCCCCAGGAGGGTTGGTAACCATGGAGGACTTTTTCTTGGCCAGCGCAGAAGGCCCTGAATTGAACCACCTTACTAGTATTTTGGTGAAAATGTGGGCTTTTGGGAGCTGCTTCTGGGCTTCCAGTGTTGTCCTCCTTCCCAGCTTTCACCCACCCCTCTCCCCAGATCTGCAGCTGGGGAGGCAGGGTGCCATTCTCAGAGCCCCACCGCTGCTCTCAGCAGCCAGAGGACCTCACCCAGCGACCAAAACCCTTGCCTTTCCCATGAATGCCCCCTCCTCTCAGCACTCGCGCCCCCTCCCAAGGGGCAGGGGGGCTGCTCTGGCCCCTGTGCTGTGAGCCGCAGCATTACGGCTGACTCAGAGCAGAACTGGGTGCCGTACGGATACGAGTCAACCACACAGATCACTTTTCTCCTTGGTGCTTAAGTTGCCCTCTTGAGGTCTGTCCTTACCCTTCCCCAAGTACCGAAGCAGGACAGAAATATCTGTGGTCTCAGGGTGGTCTTGGACAACGAGATGTGGCAGAGCTGCGTGTGGAAGCAGGGGCAGCGTATGTGTCCTGCAAGAGGAAGAGGAGGCTATTCCGCACCTGAAGGACCCGTGGCTTTGTCACTCCTGTGTCATACATCCACTCTCGAATATCTAGTTATTCATGTGCTTGGGCTGAAATGATCTTGCCTAGCTGGTTCGTTGGCTTGCTTGAGGAGCCAGCCCTGCTCGGGCTGCATCAGCACCCGGTGAGTCAGGGGAGGGCTCCTGGCGTGGCAGGCACGAGTGCCACCGCTGCCGTAGGAGACGGTGCCCCGCGTGCACCAGGAATAGAGCCGGGCTGGTCTCCCCACGCAGACGTGGATGTGATGCGCTCCATCCCCACGTGATGGAGGGCTTTTTCTGAGCCTTCCCCCTCACCTGCTGCTCTTCCCATGGGAAAGCAGAAATGTGTGTTAAGGAAAGAGTAGAGTGTGTTTGTGAGCAGATGGCTCTGACTGGAAGGGGGATGGATTTTTATTTTTTTTTTTTCCCCTGTCCTCAGCTTGTATTAAGAAAGTGATGAGAAGGAAGCCTGATGTCTGCTCTCTGACCTCCTTTCAAAGAGCACGTGAAAGCTAAACTGAAAGCGTTGCCCTGCCACGGGGACGGTGCTGTGACCGGCCCCAATGCAGCGAGCCCCGGTGCCTTGTCCCGTAGCTGGGGCTCAGCACCTTTATCTGAGCACCATCCTTAGGTGCTCTGTTACCCTACTGCTGTCCAAAGACCCAAGGAAATGTTTGGAAAAAGGTGACTTCAGTGCTCAATTGCAATAGCTACCAACAGGTTTTATAGTTCAGATAAAAAATGGACCTTTCCCAAGAGCTCTTGCCCCGTAGCAGAAGTGCAAGGAATTCAGCTTTTGGGCAGCACTGAGCCCACCACAGCTCAGTGTCCATGCAAGGAGCAAGGTCTGGGGCAGCGTGGCTTCGTGCCCTTTCCCTGGCCAGGAGGGCAGGGAGCAGCAGCATGAACGAAGAGTGGCCAAAGGCACTGCTCAGCCCTAGGAGGTGGTCAGGACCCTCCCAGCTGGTGCTGTTTGCCTGGGGACCTCAGCACTGCTGTTTAATTACCAGGTCATTTATTTGAGTCACCCGCATCTTTGGATGTCTCTTCCCTCTGGTTGTTTTTGTGCTGCTGTCTAAAAGTGGAGGTCCCTGAGCTGTGCCTTTCAAGTCCTTCTCTACAGCAATTACTCTCCCGGTATGTCCTGTGACCCCTCAGTCCCCAGTGTGCACCTGTACAACCACTTCGCTTCGTAGTGGTCTTCAAGTTAGTAGTCACTTGCCGACCAGGAGATCGTCACCAACAACCAGATCACCTCTACCACAACCAGTATACGCAGGGATGGAGGAAAGGGGATGCCTTGTCTCCTCTTCCTCGCTGCCAAGGAGGGTGTGCGAGGGGATGCTTCCCAGTGCTTTTCCTCCTTGCCTGTCGAGCTTCCGAGACTGATCGGGGCAGTGGTCTCTTGCTTCTCGTCTGCAATCTCTGTGTTTGCTGCCGTGTTTGGCTGGAGGTCCCACCGCACTGCTGCAGAGTTTGCCATTGCTGGTTTGCTTTTCCCAAGCCATAACGAAGCGTGCAGCCGAGCAGTTCTGCTTTAAACTTCTGCGGCTCCTGTAAGACAGGACCTCTGTAAATACCTGAGAGTATCTAACTTCCCCTTCCTGAGCATACAAGAAACAGTTGCTGGGTGTAGCTGTGTTGGATGAAACCTTGGTGGGAGCAGCACTGATGTGGCGTCACCTTCTGGGCACAGGCAGGAGAGCTGCAAGTGTTGAGCGCAGCCTGGAGATTGCAGCTGAGTGCTCATCCCAGCGTTGCTGCAGTGTGTCAGGGCTCTCGCTGGCATCAGCAGGGAGGGAAACATTGATCCTGGTGCTGCTTTGCTGCTGCCTCCTCCTCCTCCTCGCCTGGCCATGTGCGGCCGGCTGCGTTCCTGCTGTCTGCCGGAGGAGCCTTGTCCCTGTCGGTGGTAGACACGACCCCTCCGGCTGGGCTGGCCTGCTGTTTCAGATGCTACGCGCCAGTGGAAACTGCTGTTTATTTTCTGGCATGACTGTATTAATTGGAATAATGTTTTATTTTGAGGTTTTAGTGCTCTGATGGGAGGGGGATTGAGTTCTAAGTGCAGCCGTGCCATCACGTCCCTGTAGTGGCCGCAGAATTGATCTGCAGGGAATGCTTCAGCTGGATCACACCAGTCGTGCTGCTAGAAATGTCTCTCGATGGCTTGCGGAGTGGAGAGGGGTTGTTGCAGCAATTCCCCGCGTCTGCCAGCACTTGCATCAGTGTCCTTCAGGAATGTTCGCTTCCCTGTCATCAGGGACGCAAACCCCATCTCATCAGAGCAGGCTTTGGCTGAGAAACAACTCCAGCATCTCTCACTTCTCCATCGTTTACTCCTCGTCCTTTGTGTGACAAATATTTCCAAATGCACAGCGTTGAACCATCTCTGCTTGATGTGGGGCTGACTGGCTGTGGCTTAAACTTAAACAAAACAAAACCCAAAGTAAGCAAACAAACAAACAAAAAAACCCCCACCCCATCAAACCAAAAAACAACCCCCAAACTGTGTGCCTAGCCGGTTTTGATGTCTTCAGCTCTCTCTCGAGTCAGGATCAAGGATGCACAGCACCACGGGGGTTGTGGTTTTGGTGGGTTTTTATAAAGCTGGGGAGTTACTCTGCTAAGTTCTCAATGGCACTGGGCAGTCCCAGCCACCTCTAATCCCCTGGACAAAAGCTTTGCTTTTAAACAGCTGTTAATATGGTTCTGAGCCCTAAGTGCACAAAGGTGATGTGAGCTGAGCAGCATAAATCTGAAATGGGTGGAATGTTCTTCTAATAACTGGGATTAAAAGTTTCTCTGTGGTGTTTTTATTTTATTTTTAAAAAGCACATCGGTTTTGCTCTGCCTGGATCCCGCAACGGCATTGACCACTTCTCTTGGTGCGGGGGGTTTTTTGTTGGGTTGTTTCGGTACATAAGCTGCATAGGAGAGCCCATGGAAAATGTCTCCTCCCTCTCCGCCCGTCTCCTTCAGCTTTTGTTTCCAGCTGCATCTTTCCCTTGCGCTTGCAAATAGCTACGCTACAAGTTTAGGTTTCGGAGCTGAGGTTTTATAACCTTGCTTTTTATCTCGTTTTCTTTCCCTTTAGCCCTCGCCTTCCTCTGGCAGCCCAGGCTCGGCACGGAACAAGCAGTGATACAGAGGCATTATGTCATACCGGTTTCTATTTGATTGCAGGCAGAGGAGGAGGAGGAAGGAAGCTCTGCTGTGAAAATCTTCGGCCCCGTTTTGCTAAAGGCTTTGCTGTGAGTTGGGGCTCACCTGAAAGGGAAATTTCCCTGGGGTGTAGAGGACCGTGGCTCAGGGCTAGGACCCTCTGCCGAAGAGGTCTGCAAAAGTTGTAGTAACAGTCGGGTTGCAACGTCAGCTCAGAGACCGTTTGTTCCTATAGGGCTTTTGTTTGCCGAGAGCATTTTTACATAGCCGTAGCTTTTTAGATTTTCTTCCTCTTTTCTACCTCCTCTTTGTCACATTTCCATCACCCCATCGGGAAACGAGACATATCATTTGAAAGCTTTGACACCTGCTCTCCTATAAATACAGCCCCCGAAGTGATTAGCGTCCTGTACGTGCTGTGTGGTGCTGCGGCCATTTCAATATTGGGCATTGAATTTGGACAAAAAATCCTCCTGCTATTCAAACAACATATTTGCTGTTTAAACCATCAGCGGTTACGGAGCAGACGGGCAGAAGGGGACACTGAAAGGCTGTATTGAACTGGCAGTTTAATAGAAGGTGCTGTGCAATTCTGGAACAATTTCCTTTCAAAGAAAATGCCAATTTTTATTTCTTTTTAGAGATGCCGTTTTAACTTATTTTCCAGCCCAGCTTCCGAGTTCCCTGCCCTGGTTGGGGGTTTTACTGTACCACTTTCCTGTCTTTGCAAATGGTTGCTCTCTGCCCATACCCCCAGTCACGTACACACAAGTTACCCTGTCTTCTGTTTGCTTCCGTACTGGTTTTAACAGCAACAGGCTGTAGTCCATTTTGCCTGTGGTTCTGGAGGCTGGGTGGACAGGAGACCTAACTAGATGAAAATAAACAAAACCCTCAAAAAAACCCCAAAACCCCCCACCCCGCTGTTTTGCCTGTTCTCTTTGCTTAATCTTAAATCATCTCATGTCATTCCCGAGAGCTGTTCTTTTTCTTATGCTGAGAATCTGCGGAAATAACTTGATGGTAAAATCCCTACAGGGAAGGTCTGTGCTACAGCACAAGTTGATGAAAGTCTGTGGGGTTGATCTCGCCTAACCCGAGAGGCTTATCTGTGCTTCTCACCATGCTAGCAAACATGTTGACCATTAAATGCCTCCTTAGGTTGATGCTCACTTGTGTTCTTGTGGGTGTCATCTGTATTGCAAGGTTAAAATTCAAGACTTTCTTTTTTCTATTTTTAAAAATGCAAAATACTGGCTTTTTCCTGGTAGCAGCAAAAGTCATGTGTTGGAGCTGTAGCTGGGGTGAGATCTCTGTCCTGCAGCAGCTGGAGGTCAGGAGGAGGAGAGGACCTGGGAGGCTCCAATTTGTGCTGAGAGTGGAGGGTTTGAAAGCAGGATTTGGGGCTGTTGAGAGCTGCTGTGGAGCCGCTGCGACGCGGCACACTTCGTGCGGGTGTGTGGAAGGGTCTTGCTCTGCTAGCAGGGCCAGCTGAGCCTTTAAGGGCAAGGAGGGACTGTTGAGTGTACGCAGCAATGTATTTTAGGTCAAGTCCCCTGCTACCTCTGGAAACAGCACACCAAAACGAGACCAATGTTAGCAGCCGTCCTGATGCTTCAGCATGGAGCGGTCCCTTTTTGGTGTAGGGCTCGCGGTCGGTGCAGCGAGACCAAATGCAAGAGCCGGTGAAGTTCATGGCGAGCGGTCTTTCTGTAGCTGCTCCGGGAGCTCTGTAAGTATTTACAATGAGGGTGGTGAAACACTGGAACAGGTTGCCCAGAGAGGTGGTGGAGGCTCCATCCCTGGAAACATTCAAGGCCAGGTTGGACGGGGCTCTGAGCAGCCTGATCTAGTTAGCGGTGTCCCTGCTCCTGCAGGGGGGTTGGACTAGATGACCTCTAGGGGTCCCTTCCAACCCAAAACATTCTATGATTCTATGAAGTACGTGTGCTTGGCAGGCATCTGGTGCTTAACCTGTCCACGCCCAGCTGAAATGCTGTAGCCTTCTTGCTGGGCGTTTGGGTGTACAGCGTCAGTCTGGAGATGGCCGCGTCATTGCGGGCCGCCTCTGTTGCGGTGTTGCAATGTGACCCTTTAAATGGCAAAACCTGGAGAATGCCAACTGGCGTTGAGCAGCGGGGTGTGGATGGCGGGAGGGACTGCGGACGTGTGTCCTGCCGATGGGGAACTGCCACCGTGTGCGTCCGGATCCATGTGCGGGATCCGTGAGCTGTACGTGTGAGCCCGGCATCCCGTGCACGTCAGCCTGCTGGTGACGCCGTGAAGGCCTGGTGCTGTAGGGCGGCATTTCCCATCTATTAACATGCAGAGTGCTGAAAGGCGTAAATGTGGAAGGTGAACCTCTTCAGTGTCCTGATATTGACAGTATTTGGAGAAATACTTGGACTTTTTTCAGTGTTGTGGGGTGGTTTTGTTCGTCTCCAAGCGTATCTTGGTGTTTGTACCGTAATGCAGCAACAATGAAGATTGTTATGGTGCCCTCTGATTTTCCTCATAGGCTGTCTTTGTTTCTGCGTGCAGCTGTACAGCTTTTATGGAGATCCGAACTGCAAAACATGAAGAAACTCTTTTGTTTGTTGTCACTTCTGTACATAAAATCATTCTTGATTTTCTTCTAAAGCACAAACCCACTTAACATCCCCAATTCTGGGCTGACTTTTGACTGTTTCTGTGGCTTCCCGGGTGTCCGCTGAAATGGTTTGAGCTCTAGGAACAGATTTGCCTCTGGCTCCAAACGCCGTTTTCAGATGCAGTTGTCGTCCTTACATGAGCCCAGAACAGAGTTCCTCTGTGTGAGGACCACGTAGCTGCTGGGACGCTGCTGGGCTGTGGAGCAGGCAGCGGGGAAGTGAAGTCTTCTGTAAATCTGGGCTTCCTAGAGGTCTCCAAGTAAGTGTTTTGCTTTTGGCCGGTTACAAAACCAAACAAGCTGTTATGTGGCCAAGATCCCCACCTACGAGTCCTCAGCTGTAGATGAAGATGCCTGGGAACAAACTCTGACACGAGCAGCCTTTTTGTGAAAGGCTTCCAGCCTAAATCGACAGTGCTTCCAGTTGAAACAAGGTGGATACGAGTGGAAAACGGAGACTTTTTTTTTGGGCAAAACCCCACAAATTTGGGTAACTTCAAGTAATTGAAAGATGTTTGTTCTGTCTCTGTTTCTGCATGGGTCTCTGTACAAGGTGCTTGGCAGCTTGTTGGGCATCTCACCCAAGTGCCTCAGCAGGTCCCTTTGGTCGGCTGGAGCTCACACCACGTGCTGAGCTTCGTTCGGGGACGTGGGCTCCCAGCTGTGCGCGTGGGGCTGAACTCCTCTGCTCCAAACAGCTCCAACTCATCTGCTGCGCAGTTAAATAATCGGAAGCTCCTCGTTACCTCCCACGGAGTTGTGCAGCAAGGATGAATTTTAGATTTGCTGCTGTGAGCAAATGCTGAAGGCTTGAGGAGATGGCTGTCCCCGGGGTCTCCTGCCATGCCTGCTGAGAACCGAGACCTCTTGATCCTGTCCCCACAGCGCTGCTCAGCTGCAAGGCAGGACAGGAGGGCAGCAGTAAAAGCACGTGCGTTCTGACCCTCAGCTCCAGCTCTGTGGGCAGGAGCTGGGGGTGTTCTGCAGCAATGCTGTTCGGGAACTTTTATCACCCTGCTTAAAACAAAGCACTAACACTGCCGAGGTAAATGCTAGCACCAAAAGTCACAGACCGGGGGTGAATCCACCTTTGTTGGGAAGCATATGTCTTGTTGACCCCTCTTGTTGATGGAGATAATTTGTTGTTTGTCTCTCTAAAGAGTAGGTAATTGAATGCATGACTCAAACTGATGAGCTCATGTGTTGTTTGGAAGGGATTTTTTCTGTGGCTTACAGCTCTGAGCTGACTAGCTAAATTGCTGCTGTTAATGTGCTGTTGTACACACTTTTTAAGGTCGGGTGACTTCATCAGTTGTTACTTGAATAGCTTGAATTCACTTTTTTCATCAGCTAGTGTTTATGTGCTCATACCACGTTTTTTCTGAATGATTTGGTATCACTTACAGATGATGGAGAAAGCAACTGCTCTAAGTTAATGGTAGGAGCTACAGTGGAAGGTAATGCCCTGGTGGTATCTTATGTACGGACGCTACTGCCTGTGTGTTTAAATTACTGGAGTCAGAGGATCTCGATACCTGCGGCTTTGGTTGCTTGGGTGCTGGGCCTAGCACCCGCCTCGTGCCTAGGAGGGGGTTTTGGTGGTGGGCTAACACACTCAGTTGGTGCACACCGTGGTGCAGAACCCGTTTGCTTTGAATGCGCGTTCGACAGCTGGCAGCTCCTGGCCTGCTGTCATTTCCGAACCCATCTGCCTCGCTTGACTAGAAATGAAATGACAAGTCTGTCTGTATCGACCTTTGCCTATATGCGAATGATCCCAATATGAGTCTTCAGCCCCGGCTGCCCTTTTACATGAAGGCACAAACTCCCCCTCCCTCCCAGAACCTGAAAAACCCCAAAATAAGGCATTTTGAACTACACTCGTAATGCATCCTGGCTTTGTATTCTGCTTCTTGGAGCACCTTGGCAGCTGGACTCAGCAGCTGTAGGTTGACGGTTGAACATCTCGCAATAAGCCCTTCTTAAACAAAAAGGTGCAGGATGTGGGATGCAATGCGAGGGAGCGTGTGAGCATGGTGACGGGGGGGCTGTGTGTGTGTGTGAGGGGGTAACAACTGCTGTCTGCCTGTGGAATACGGTGCTCTGCAGGAAAATGAGTCGCAGGAGGCCAGTGCCCACTCTGGTTTGAGCGTGGAGAGGGCGGCGAGTTTGTACGGCGCTGCCCGTGTCGCAGGAAGGTGCTGTGAAACTTCTGGAGTAGCTCTGTTCCCCTTGGCCTGACCTGGCTCCCAGTACACCCCCAAAGCTGGGCACTGGAGAGGGATGCTGCCGGGAGTGCTGCTTGTGGATAACACCCCGTGGGTGGGGGGGTTATTTCACCCTGAAATAACCTAGCGGGGAGGGTCTCTGTTCGGGCGGTGGTTTGAGCTGCTGTGCTGGCGGCCTGGTGGCCTTGCTGTCCCAAGTCCTGCTGTCAGCCCCATGAGTGAGTGCAGTTTGGTTATGGGGCTGGTGGTGGTCTGTGGGGTTTGCCTTGGTTTTTGGGTGGGTTTTTCGCATGCCAAGGCCTGGAAGTGGGAATGATGCTCTTATTCTGGAGCTGGTCCGCTGTCTTGTCTCAAGGCAGACCTGGAGCTACTGCACCCATCTTTTGGCCTCAATTTTGTGACCTCCCAGCACTTCTCTTCCCTTGTTTGCCCTCTTTGCCTTGTTGGTGAGGATGGGACTGGCTGGATGGCTCTGCTTCTGCCCTTTGCACTCAGCAGGGACAGCAGCATCCCCGCTAATTTGTTTTGGGGGAAACCAAGTGGCACACTGTCCCAGTTATCGGGTGGCATGGTGCTGCTGCCCCGTTGGAAAGGATTATTGCTTTTCATCATTAACTTGCCCCTACAGAAACATTGGCTGTGGTCAATTTGCTGGCCGCTCTCCCCACGTCCATGGCATGCTGTGGCCTCTCTGGCTTTCCGAAGGAGCCAGGCAGCCTCGCAGAGGGGCAAGGCTTTCCGTTTTAAAACCAAGCTGCGAGGGTCATGGCTGAGAGAGGTATAGTTAACATCTGTGACACCCAGGGGCTTGGTAGAATAAACAGTCGTCTTTGGACACTGCTCAGTTGTTACTGGCTTTTGGGATAAATTAGTTTCTGTACTAATGGCTTTAGGCTGAACTCAGTGGAGCCCAGAAGGGCTCCAGTTACCAGGTCTGTTGCATGGTCGCCGCACTGGTTTTTGCACAGGTTATTGGCTGGGTTGGTTTTTCCTCCTTTAATCCAGCTGGAAGGTTTGCACAAGCCCTTAGGAGGGACCTTCCAGCAGCTTGTGTTTTGTACACACAAGTAAGAGGACTGCTGGCTTACATGATGAAAAAACCTGCCTGCATATCCCCAAAGGTGTGCCGAGGGACCCTGGCAGGTCGGGGAGCCCAAGCGATACCCAGCCAGGCTCTGCCAGCCCTGCAGGAGGGTCTTGGAGGAGGGGACACCCTGCCCAGGCCCCTCCTGGGGCCGTACCGGGGAGCCTGGCTTGGCTGCTCAGGAGCAGTTGTCTGGCTGGTAAGGGACTGCCAGGGAAGGGACAGGGCTCGTGTGTGTAGTTTACATCCTCCCAAAAATTCACAGTTGGTTATGGTGTTCTTGCTGGCATCCACAGTGTTGTCTGACCTGGTGATAAAGGTTTTGAACTAAATTTTCCTGGCTCTGCTTAGCCGCAGCTCTTGGAGTCCTTGCTGTTAAGAAGCTTTATTGGAGACTCACTCTTTAACTTCTTCTTTTTGCAAAAGGGAAGGTAAAAATTATTTACATCCCATTGACCCACTCTAAAGTATTTCTTGGTGTTTATCTACTTTTAAGTAAATGTTTTCACTGCCACAAGACCAGCTGCACACTGGATGATTGCGGCTTCTGCTCCTTCCTTGTGTATTAAGTAAGGATTTCCAAGACACTTGGGTTACAAGTTCATTGCACTTTGCCTGTGAAGTCCACCACGCTGACCAGGAGTTATTCTCAGTGCTGCCCCAGGAGGAACAGGGTTTGCTCGATACTCCTGATGGCATTTGCCCATTTTATCATTGCCGCATGTCTTTAAATTTTTCAGTACTGACTTGCAGGTTGCTTGCGGAGACCTACATCGCTTTCTCCTGAGGATCCTCTTGAACGCGATGCAGCACGACCAGCCCTTCATAGCCGGTTACTCGGGTTCGCTGTGATACCGCAGCGAGTTAAATATTTGATGTATATTCTCTAGTTTTTATTCCAGCCCCGTGCTCTCCCCTCCTCCCAGCGGTCGCTGGTCAGTGTGACATTAGCCCTGCAAATTTTAAGACGACCTCTACAACTACCTGAGAGGAGGCTGTAGTGAGGTGGGGGTCTGTCTCTTCTCCCTGGTAACAGATGACAGGACGAGGGGGAATGGTTTGAAGCTGCGCCAGGGCAGGTTTAGGCGAGACATTAGGAAAAACTTCTTCACCAAAGGGGCTGTCAGGCTCTGGAAGGGGCTGCCCAGGGAGGTGGTCGAGTCCTCATCCCTGGAGGGATTTAAAAGAAGGATAGATGAGGTGCTTAGGGACAGGGTTTAGTGGTGGGATGGCAGGGTGAGGTTAAAGGTTGGACTCGATGATCTCAGAGGTCTTTTCCAACCAAAGTGATTCTATGATTCTAAGAAGCCCTAGGCGTTTTTTCTGGACTCAGCAGAGCTGATGGCCTGTAGGAAACCAGAAACATCTGGGGGTGCTTTGGGGGAAAATCCAACATTTTCAGTTAGACAGTTGTGGCAGGGTGGCTTTGGCTATACTAATGACAGTCACAAATGAAAGTCCGTCACCAGGCTCGCTGGGTGAGGCGCTGCGGTGGCACAGCGAGTGTTTCTGGTGGCTTGTGAGCCAGGGTTAAAATTTCCCAGTAGAGCGGGAGCGTTTCTCTAGAGGTGCCAACAGATCAGGCGTCTCGCCTGTCAGTCCTCCTCTGAGGACTCCACTGCCATCGTTATTAGGAGAGCTGCAGAGCAGAGCCACTTTGGCTTAATTACGGCTAGAGATGAAATAACAATCTGCCAAAGAGCGACGTTAGTCAGATAGGTAACAAAAGTCTACTCAATTTATCTTACTTTCTTATTTATATAATGCATCGAGTGAAGGATTGGCCTTGGCTCATCATCATTGTGCACCTCAGGTTTTGACTATTGACCTTATATATCACTTTGGAAATGGGTTGGTTGACTTCTTTTGAATTATAAATAATCTGAACCCCGTTTAATTTAATTAAAAAAAAAAAAAAAAAGAGGCTGAGGCAGCATTATACAGCCATGTCTGTAAGCCAGGGGTACTGGTTACATTTTTAATAAGTCCAAATAACGTGCATTGTTTTTGTTGTGGGTGGGTGGACTAGCAGAAAGTGAGGTGGTGGATTCCGAGCTCCCACGAGCAGAAAACCGTCCATTTAAGAAATGAAGTGGCAAAAGCATCTCTGGCCAACGTGATTCATGCAAACTGTAAATGACTTTAAGCGATAAGGAGAGTGGCTCTCGGAAGGAAAGCCAGCTTGTCTTAAAACCATATCAGTTTCACTTAAGTGTGTTGATTTCTTTTATTTTTTTATTTCCCCTACCCGCTTTGGGAAGAGATTCTTGAGCATCACCTGGAACCTCTTCTGCCCCAGATTTGTGAATAAACGATGTTCTTCTCAAAGACATTGCCGATGTAAACTGGAGCCAGCCCGCTGCAGCCTAGCCTTTGAGGAAGGTCGCAGGGAAACCCGCTGATGCCCTGCTTTAACCTAGGGCAAGTCCCGGTTGTACCTTTGTGATATTCGTACGGGTGCAGTGAAGCTGTTGGTTGGGGGTCGGGTCATTAGAGCACCTCTGGAGGGGGATGCTTGATTTGGACCAATAACCTAAAATGTGGTATTGGCTCTAGCATCGCACCAAGCGATGAAATTGCTCTCACCCCAGCACTGAGGCAGCATCGCCTTGGAAAGCTGAAGGAGGGAGAGGGCTCGTGCTGCTCTTACTGCCCCAAGGCTTTGCTCAAATCTGCGTTTTTAAGGGGAGTGAACCCTTCTGGTCCCCCGCCCAGGCATTAGGGCAGAGTCATCCTGAGAGTCTGCAATTGCTAAATTGTCTCCTTTTCACTAAAACAAAGGTCTATACAAAGCCAAGAAGCTGCTGTGCTTACAGCGGTAAATACTTACAGAGCCTTCTTCACTTCAGCTATTTAAAGCAACTTTTCTGCGATATTAATCTGTTTAAGGGGAGAGCCCGAGAGTAGCACGAAGTGCCCGTCTCCCTTGTCTTTCTGCCTTTTCCAGTGCAACTTCCAGTTCCATTTATCTGCTTGCCTGCTGCCTCCTCTGTTGTGGTTCTGGTGTGCTCGCTGCTCATGCAGATGGGGTTCAGGGGCTTGGCGGAGCGGAGGGATGCCTTTCTCCGAGCTGTGAATTCCCACGAGGAAGCAGGACTGACAGCATGACACGAAGTAGTATCCAGTGCTGGAAGAAAATTATCATTTCACTTGGACGGGTTTTACTTTCTCTGGTCACATCAGGTATAATCTTTCAGGTGAAAGTCTTAAGTTTTAACCAAGCTAAGACTGGGCGTGGGTTTTTCTCAGGTCATATTGATGTGAAGTGAGCTGTGCTCTGCATGAGTAATTTGGAAGAGGTCAGAGTTTCCTATAACACATCCTGCCTATTCCCATGGGAAAATGGCTTGCTTTCCTCGGGTTTCCTTACGCCAATTGGCAAAAGAAATAAAGGTTTGGAATTCCCTGGAGTCTCACCCGGGAGTGTGAAACCCGGCTCAGCGGAGGGGAGTTGGGTGTCTGACATCAGGCTTGGTGACAGCGCATGGCTTTGCAGAGCACCCTGCGCCAGGTCGGCTCGCTGCTCGAGAAGTGGGGTTGAGATGGCGTCAGCGCAAGTAGGAGTCTAAAGCAGGGCTGGAAAAATAGCAGAGGAGTTGGCCTGAATGCTAAATTAGAGAGAACAGCCCAGACTTGTTTTCTGAGCCTCCTTCATTTTCTTGCATCATGCTAGATATTGGTCAAGAAAGAGATGGGTTGATATAAAATAAGCTTCAAACAAGGCTGTTCTCTTTTCCCTCAGCGCTGCGTGCCCCGAGGGCCGGGCAGGGTTGCGGAGGCAGCGGCTGGCAGCGAGTCGGCTGGGTTGCTGAGGCCCCGTGTGCCGCAGGAGCATCGCGTGGGGTTTGTAGCAGCGCATCCCTTCCGGGGGATCAAAGCACGTTCTGGTGGAGCGTAAATGTCAGTCTCGAAATGAGCTGTACTTGTCTGCGAGCAGAGGCGATGCTCTGGTGGGGGAAACCCTGTCAACTACAGAAATTAAATTTTAAAAATTTCCTTTAACTTATTGGCTCTGAGCTGCGTGAAATGAGGAGGCAGAGGAGCAGCCCTGGTGCGGCAGGGCGCAAGCGCGGCCCTCCCTGGGCGGTGC
>NW_009258376.1:830480-841344 GCF_000687185.1 Egretta garzetta
TGGCTGCTGCGCCAGCAGGGCTGAGGCCCCCTGTCCCTGGGACAAGGGGGAAGCCAAGGCTGAGCTTGAGCTGTAGGCTGGGCCTAGGAAAGCGAGCTGGGCTGCTCGGCTTCCTTGTCAGCTGTAAATGGGGGGAGCGCGTATTGGGCTGCAGCTGGGGAAACTGCTGCGTGTGACTGGGACTCGTTTGCTGCTGTGGCGAGTCCCGCGATTTTAAGGGTGTTGGTGATTAACACCAGTTTTCTTGCACCAGCGAGCCATGGCCGTCCTGCACAGCTATGGGAGAGCAGTGCTTGTGAGCTGCGACCCGCTCTGAGTACTAGCCAGCTCAAAAACCAGACCAATACAAAAAGATGTGGTGTGCAAGTTTTAAGGGAGTCCATTTGAGCTGTCCTGAGGCACCAAGTATGGAAGAAGGAAGCTGAAATTTTCTCCAAAATACTGCAGTTGCAGAGTTTTTGTCTGTATCAGGGAGCTGCTTGTAGGTAGTTTTTGCTCAAGAACCTTTTGTAAATTGAGCCCCTAGTCCTAATTTGGGAGTATGCGAGTTAAAAAGTGCATCACTTTCCTCCAAGCTCTATTACCAGATACTGCTTAAGTGCTGGCTGTAGCCTAGGATAAAAAGTCAAAACAGCTTTGCTTTTAGCTCGAGTGAATTCCTCAGGCCAGTTTCATGGCAGTACCGCGGGTGCGTCGCCCTCAGAAGGGCCTTTACCCCTCACCTCCAGCGTTCCGATGCCAAGGAGAGATGCTCTGCACAAGGACATGGACTGCCCTGAGGCCAGGCAGCGAAACCAGTTGACTGGCAGCTGTCTGGAAACGTGAAGAGCTAGATTTGGTACTTTCCTTCCTCTGTGATTTTGCACTCGGCATTTGACGTCCAGGTGCCTGGAGAGTCTGCCAGAACTGCTCCATCGTGGCGAGCACTCTTAATTTCCCGCAGAAGCGATGGGCTGCCATCCCTGCCTCTCCCCTGGGCAGGGATAGCTGCAGGGGCAAGTACAACCATGCCCCTCGTGCTTCCCCCTCCATCTCGCATGCCTTCTGAGCGTAGACGTCGCTGTGAAGGACATGGAGGACTTGACTTTGCCTGTTTATTTTCCCTGAGCGTCTTTGGAGCAAGGAGCAGTTGCAGCAGGAGCCCAGGAAGTTTTCCAGTGCTGTTTTCTGGTGGTTGCCCACTTTGGCCGTGGCCAGATTGTTCTGCCCAAAGGCCGGGGCTGCTCTGATTTAAAGCACGTGGTGTAGTTTCAGGTGGGCATGGAGGGAATGAGCATTTAAAGCATTGCTCTGGTGGCTGAGTCATGTAGATCTATGACAGGGAACGTGTGTTCCCTGTGTTTGGGGGTGTAGGCTGGGCAGCTCCAGAGTGCGGAGCCTAACGAGGGCGTTTGTGGGGTTGGCCATTTCCATTAACAAGTTTTCTTTTCTTTCCAGCTGAACCTCTCTCACTTTTAAGAGCTGATAGTTGAGCAATTTGCTTCACCCGATGGTGGCATTTTTGAGAAAGCATATTGCCTCTGTGCCCCAAAAATGGCTTTGTTATTCCACGGCCTTGGTGCTTGCATGCAACTGGGCTACTGGTGTGGAGGATGCTGCACCTACAGCTCACAGGGAGCTCTTGTGCCTAAGGAGAGGCAGATCTGGAGGAGCTGTCTCTGGGGATTTTGCATCTGAAACACAGCAGTGGGCTTAATTAGCCCCTTCCCTAACGGCCCACCGGCCTGTGCCAGGGGATGGTCCTGGTTCAGGAACTGGGGGAGAGATGTCTGGATGCTCCCTCCTGGCTGTGGAGCAGGCTTGCTCCCACTGCTGCTCGCCATCCCTGGAGACAAGGGAGATTTAGATCTGCCTGAAAATAAATACAGATCATTCACTTGTCTCTGGAGGAAGATAAAATGTAAACTGTCTATTTTCTGTGATAAAGCACTGGAAATAGTTGGAATTTAAGATAATGATCTTTATTGCTTTTTATAGCACCCTGTGAAGGCTGAAATCTAATTTGTTTTTCACTAGCAGGGAGCTCCTGCTGATGACTCAGAAAAATCCATTTGCTTTATTGACAAACTTGTCTGGTTATTGGGGCAGTATTCTCTGTGCAGGAACAGGGAAACACAGGCTGTAACGCAACGGTGGGTTTTTAACATGGATTCAAAGTTTGGTGTCAGTGAGAGGAAAAAATAAGGTTGATCTAATCAGAGTGAAGCGACTCTGCTTTATTAAAGATGGTTATAAATTAGTTTATGCTTTAGTGGGTATGCAGGAATGGCACACGCTGCTCTGTTGAGGCAACTTCACTATGCTTGAAGCTTATTCACTGGAGCTTGCGGAGGAGCTGCTTTTCCTAGGCGCCTGCTGCCCCTTGGCTGTTCCTGAGGCCAGGTTTTGGAGAGGGAGGTGGGAGGTGCGGTCGTGCCTCGTCCCTCCTGTGCTGCAGCGTGTTCGGCTCGGTTCGGACGTGTTGCTTGCAAGTGGAGTCGCCCCTTTTTTTAAACATCTTCTCTGCCTGAATGTGAGAGACAGGGTCCCGGTTTCTAATGACCTCTTTGTGTCTCTGAAGACACCGGGCAGCCCTCGTGCCAACGCGTTGCATGCCAGCACAGCCTGGTGGTGTGGGAAAGGGGCAGCGCTTTCTGCCTTACCTGACCCGGTACGATACGGACCCGAGAGCTGCTCGGAAGAAGAAACAGCATCCGCTGGACAGCCCCCCAGTATCACTCGCCTCCCCAAACATCCTTTGAATGTTTTGGGCAGCGATGTTTGAGAGATGGTGGGTCTGCAGGCTGACTTAGCAGAGATGCTTCTGAATTGTTCGTCTCTCTGGCTCACCCCCTAAAAGCCTGTAACTTAATGCTGTCATTTGGGATAACGCTACAGACCGCTGAATCTCCTACAGCTGGAGTCCAACAGGTTTTATCCAGCAGTGGAGAAGTAAGAAGCAATCCAGGCGTTAACTGTATTTTTAGGGAGGAGGGGAGAGAGCTCTACCAGAGTAGGCTTTGCCTCGAAGCAGAGGTCTGTACATCAAGCCTGTCACCCTCCACAAACACGCAATAAAGCAAGGGGGAGAAAACATCACTTGCTGTAAACATGAAGCAATGGGTCTGGGTGGGCAGAGCAGGCTTCTTGTCCGTCTCCGAAGACCTGCTCGGCGTTTGCTCAGCTTTTTATTGGTTTTCTTTCAGGAATTGACTACAAGACCACTACTATCTTGTTGGACGGCAGAAGGGTCAAGCTGGAGCTCTGGTGAGTGTTTCTGAGCCGCTTTGGCTGTGAGCACGGGCCCGGTGATGGGGGCGGTGGTGCTGCTAGGAGGGTGCTGTACCAGGCTGCGGAGAGTGCCGAGCATCCCCCGGCGTGCGGCGAGGCTTGCTGGGTCTTCTTACCAGTGAGTTGTTCTAGCAGACCAGACCCCTTTCTGTTAATAGAGCAGCACACACAGCATCAAGCAACGTGCTGTTCTTTGCTGGAATAGTCTGATTTCAGTCTTTCTCTGTCATACCTGACTGTGTTCCCGTACAGCTCTCGATCACTGGGGGAATGATATGGTTTTGGAAGTAATACTGGATTTTCCTGAAGTCCTAGGATGAGAAATACAGCTGAGAGAATAGGAAAGGAGGAGGAAAAAAAATGGGTGAAGCTCTTAGTCCCTGCAGAAACTGGATATTTCTCAATGACTTGAGTGGAAAATTAAAACAAGAGTGGTGAACAGACCTCACAGTTAGTGTCAGAGTATGGTAAGCCCCCGGAGAGCTGGACTGACTGGAGAGACCTGACGCTGGGATGGAGACGGGAGAACGCTGCATGGGAGGGGTACCCCTGCCTTATCTGTCAGCCCTGGAGGGAGACCTGGAGTCCTTCTGGCCGAGCTCTGTCGGAGCTTTAACTTGCTGAGGAGGTGCCACAGCAATCCCCGGGATGAAAGGGGAAGGACAGGTAGTCTGCCCTGATTCTGGGGTTCACCCGGATCTGGTAGGGCCTGCATCAGTCCCTAAAACCTGAAGTTAAATAGCCCCTTTACCAGTGCTTGTGTCAAGTAACAGGAATATTAGTGATCTGTGTGAATGGTTAAATAGGACCGAATGCCATATCCTCAGCCTCAGTGACTGACTCCAGCAGCGTATGGTTTCGTATTTTAATTATACCCCTCCTCTCTGCAGCTGAATGTCCTCATTTTTCTTACAAAAGAACGGAAGCAGCTAATTTATCTCTTCCAGCTTGTATGTTTATATGTGCTGCTTATATTCTTTTATCTCTCTCGTAAGATGTCTGTTTTAACATTTCAGCCCCAAGTGTGTGGTTACATACTGCTTCCCTCTTGAAACCCTCTTCTTATTATACTCTAATTCTTGAGCTGGAGAACCAGCACAGAACCCAAAAAGCCGGTAGCATCGGTTCCTAGTGCTTTAATATAATCTTTTATCATTCCTTTCCTTATACGACCTGATAGCTGATTGTCAGGGGAGAAGGAGATTTAAGTACAGACTGTTAGATTAACATCCAGGACCAATAATACGATCCTTGAAAGCTTTACATCTGCAAGAATGACTGTCCTGAACTTGAGGTCACTGCCTTGTTCATATAGCTGGTGCAAATCTGAGGCTGAGGGATTCATCAGGCTTCTCGTGGTCATTAACGTGTCTTTTATCCTGGCCCAGTGAACAGATATGACAAACGTTGTAACGTGTCTCTGATTACCCTGACGCATTTCCGTACATACTGGTTAAATCAGCGTGCTGGGCTCTGGCTTGCTGTCCCAGATGTTCCCGCAGGCACTGGGAGGTGCTGGTAATGCAGTCAAAACCTATTTACTGCATGTCAAGACAGACGACAGCGACTGAATAGCCCCTTATTGTCGCAGTGGGCTAGAAATGCTGTTCCCTAGTCCTGTTCCTGAGCGCTCTGCAGGGTACGATCATCTAGGTCTGTCTGTCAGAGATCTGGGTGTAAAGATGCTGCCTTTCATTTTTGTTTAAAACGTGTTTGGAAAAATAAATGAAGCGAGACAGTGCAGGACAATTTCTCCCATCCTGAGTGGTTATGTTCATTTTAGGATAGGTCAGCTGTTCTCCATGGCTGGGAGAGGTCTGCAGTCTCACCCTGGCTTTGGACTCCCGTGGACTGTAGGGAACCACAGAGAAAATCCTTTGCCCAAGGGAGTAAAATGACTTACATCCTCATACATCGTAAGGTAGTGCTGAAGCTGGGTGGGTTTGGTTTGTACCTTCTCCGTAGGAAGCACAAAGACAGTGAGGATCTCTGGAGCGTGTCTGACTGTACCTAAAGGTGGTGATGCACCATGGATTCTTCCCCAGAAACCCTGTGCAGAGCAGTCTGGGTACCATGTGTGTTCTAAAGATTTGACAAGATCAACATGGATTTTTTTTTTTTTTAAAGTCCAACAGGAGATGTGCAGTATGGGATTTGAATCACCAAATTTCATCGCTGTAACTTTTCTTTGTTGCAGGGACACATCAGGGCAAGGACGATTTTGCACCATTTTCAGATCCTACTCTAGAGGAGCCCAGGTAAGTGCTGCTCTCGGTGCTTTGATGGGGCACATACTTTTCCTTTAGGCTGTAACAACCTTCAGTGCCGTGGTAAAGAGCTCCGAAGAGGAATGCATCAGGCATTGAAAGGGTGGGATCTGTGTAAATGCCAAGAGGCACTGCGTGTTATCTTGCTGCCCGGCATTCTGCTTTTATGAAACAGTGGGAGAGAGGAGAGTGAATGACAGACTTTGCTGGACTGCTACAGAAAAGGTCTGTTATGGACTGTGTTCAGTGTTAGTTTGTAGATACGGGCTGAGAGGGTGGGGTTATAGAAGACAAGGCAGTTCTAGCTGTAGGTCTGCCTTAGCTTTAATGTGGGAGCTCGTACTTTCTGAGGCTTGTCAAATTTGTTTAAATATGAAACTGGCTTTCCCAATGGAGTTCTTCCAGTTTGTGTTGCCTTCAAGTCAGCTCCAAAAATAGGGTGGCTCCTACATGCATGTTTGATGCAGACTCGAAACTAGAGCAGCTCAATTGGATCGTAAAGTACGTTCCTTAAGACATGAGGCAGAGCGTTACATTTAGAGCTTCTCCTCTGGGCCCTGCTCCAGAACAGCATCGAGATTCCGAGCAGCAGAAAAACCTTGTCGTCCTCTGAAAAATTGCTGTTAGTTAACAGTGCTTTCTTACAGATTTACTGCCATCCTTTCAGTAACGTGATGGGGTCCCTCCGGGATAGCCTTCCTGAGTTAAACGAACTACTGTGTTTTCCCTTTTGTTTCCCAGTTGGAAAACTTTGGAGAAAATTCCTCCTCTCTCAGACACTAAGAGTCGGAAGCTGTATATCAACCTCCTGGCTGTGCCGGTATCCTGGCAGCTTCCCAGCCTTTGGGAACCTTTGCCACTTCCATTCGAGCTCTTGCCCCTATTGCTCTTGGCTCTTTGCTCCTTGTAGCTGGAGACCTTTGCTTTGCGAACTGGCAAAATCCACTGTGCTCTCTTTCTCTAAGACTTCCTGCAAATTCACTTGTGCTGTAGATGTGAGAGCACGTCACCTGGGATGTGCTGCTGATACCTCCTCCGGTGTCTCATCTGTTCTTGTTTGTGCACACCTCTGCTGCTGTGGACGGCTCCTTGAGGCAGCTCCTTTGAAGCAGAGGCCAATTTCCTGGTGCAAGGCGAGGAGCGTTGGAGCATGCCTTCTGAAGTGCGAGAGTAGGGGATCTCCCGTTCGCGTGCTCGGTCCAACCTGTGAGTTTATCTTTAAGCTTCCCTCTGCCCTTACTACATTTCAGAAAAATCTGGAGCTCCAACCCTAATATAACCTGTGGGCTTGAGACCATGTCACTTCCCGTACCAGTTATAAATAAACAGAATCAGGCAGTGTGGTTTTCTAATGACCACGTAGCTTGGCTTTGGTCAGTCTTTTTCTGAGATGTGCTGTGTCAGATGCCCAAATCAAACTGGGAATAGAAGGTGGCAGGCTTCTCAACTCATGCGTCCAGAAATATCATTTGAGCTCTTTTACCTCTTTCTGCAGCATGACCTGCTTTTCCAAACTGCTGTACAGAAGACTTTCTCCCCTTCGTGCAGACTGTGAGCTCCTCAGAATGCTGTGTCCCCACAGGGCTGCACCCACATGCCTGAGCTCATAGCTGCTGCTGCCGCCATACAGCGAACTGGGGCAGACAGGGAAGGTGGAATAAGTAGTGGTGAGAATACTTGAATTGGATGGAGAGACAGGTACACATCTGCCTAGAAACTGCAGTGCAGCTGTAAGGCGCGTGCACCGTGCATCCTTTGGGTTCCTGCAGCCTGGTCTCCCTGGAGATTTGACACTGGATGCCATAAGGTGTCATGTATCTGGCTGACCTTGAGTTTGAAATTGAAGACTGCTTTTATCCTCCATTCTCAAAATGAAGTTCGTTCTTTGCAGGCAACACCTTGCCCTTTGCTGTATTTATCAGTATTGCTTTAGGAACTCTCACCTGAACATCTGCAAGGCTTGCCTCGTCCATCTTATCTGCTTACCCCTCCCAAGGAGAGGCGATGCCTCGGTCCTGATCTGCCCAAATAGTCAACCTTTATGCTTAAAAACACCAAAACAGCCGTAACCAGCAAGCCTGCCCAGTAGGGGGAGGGGTAGTTCCCAAGTGAAATACCTCCACTGCCCTCTGAAAGCGTTCTTGAGAGGAGCACAGTGGAAAGCAGGTGCCCCTTGAAGGCTGGTAGCTGGAGTCCCTGTGCAAACTTCTCCAGGCGGCTCGGAGTGAAACTTTTATTGGCTTCAGCATCAGGTGATGGGCTCCCATGTGGCAATACAGCAACATTCCCGTGTTAGCAGGAATACAGATGTTGTCTCTCTTAAATAACTCGTCACATCTTTCAGTGGAAGAGGAAAGTACCTTAATTTAAGCTCTTTAATGGTTAACCAAAGCAAGAGGACTGTTTGTTTTGAGTAGCAAATGTCTGTGTGACTGCAAGAATGGACTTAAACACCTCCAGGTATTTTCAGTACGCAGAAGCTAACTTCTTCTGGCATAGCCATAGCATAAAGGCAACCCAGTGTGATCTTAGGGGGAAAAGGATAAAATGCTCCCAAGTTCTGTTATTTCTCCAAGATGTATTTCATGCTGCGGGCTGTACTGACTTCTTTGCCTCAGCTGTCTGCTTTCCTCTCTGCTGTCTTGGTATCATCAGACTTCAAGGCTTCTGCTGTAAGAAGCCTGATGCAAATCCGCTTGGAGGCAAGAGACTCAGCTTTTTATAACCTAACAAGCCAAAAGCTCAGGAAGAATAAATACAGCAGAGAGGAGAGACGCCAGGGTGGGGGAAGCTCTGTTTAAAGTGCAGTGTGATATTTGTACAAGAACGCCTTGGTATAAACTGGCCACGAGCACCTTCCCACTGAAAATTAGCAGAAGGTTCTCGCCGAGTAGAGGACTGAGGCTCTGAACTGAGCTTCCCGTAAGGAGCACAAGGGGAGCTTGAAGAATGAGTTTCCAAAGAGGACTTTGACAGGTTGGCTGTGAGAGCAGGAGGCTGCTCACCAACCTGGCGGCCCTCACAGGGGTGACGGGGAGCAGGGTGA
The DNA here is from genome assembly GCF_000687185.1 of Egretta garzetta. Classification (NCBI taxonomy): domain Eukaryota; kingdom Metazoa; phylum Chordata; class Aves; order Pelecaniformes; family Ardeidae; genus Egretta; species Egretta garzetta. Next base: position 839,064 of record NW_009258376.1, read on the forward strand.
GTCTATCTGAATAGCCGGTGCTTGAGGGAGTACTTGGTATGAAAAGTGCCTTCAAGTAAAGGACGCACACCTGACTTTCCCACACACGCCTTGTTGCTTTTCAAGTGTAGTGATAAGAATCGAATCTTTTGAAGCAAACCCTGGAGAGGTTGCAAAGTGGAAAACCAGTCTCCAAACAGGGAGCAGACCTTCTCGGGAGTTTTCACAGCACAGCCTTGTGCTTTGCTCGGTCTGGACCGCAGCCTGGTCCCTCCCCAGGGAAAGGACTCTTCTTGAGCACCTCCATGCCTTCCGCAGTTTAGATTCCACACCACTTGCCTGGGTACGTAGCCATGTGGCTTTCACATTCGGCAGGAACTTCTTCCTCTTGAAAATATCTAAAGTACAAGAGCTTCACTGTCCTTGATGAGTTGGCTTCAGATGAGGACCAGTCCCTTCTTTCAGCCAGGGCAGACCAGCCGTGTTTGCCTCAGGATTTGCTGCAAGGATCGCAGACCTGTCTGGCTTTCCCTCCCTGCCCTGCCTAGCTGAGCTGATCTCATCAGGGATGCAAGGAGCTCTTTGGCTCAAGGTGGAGGCTCGTGGCGTCCTGGTGTTGCTGGGACCCCCCTCCTTTTCTCTTCTTGCTTCCCCGAGGTTTGAGTTTCCCTTCTCTTATCACAGCTGCTTTCATCGTCCCTTCCCTCTTAGGGTCTGCTGGGCCTGCAGGTCCTGACCACATCGCTTCAGGGTCTCTCTTTGGGGCAAAAGAGGGGCAACCATGCCTGGGATAGCAGAACACTGGCCTCTAGGCACTGGTGGGGCAGGGAGAGTGTGCAGGCCATGTCATGGTGACTGCAGGGCCAGGGGAGGGTAGAGATGGAAACCCAGTAGTACTGCAACCTGCAGAACAAACCGGGGGAGTCTGGAGCTTGCTGTGTTGCAGAAAGATTTTTTTTTTTTTTTTATATTAATTGTCACAGCGTCACATATGGTGAAAGGCTTTTAGTGACGATTAAAGGTGCTTCTGAAATCTTTCCCTTTGCTCTTGGACTTCTGCTCTTAGACTTCTGCTTGGCTTGTCTCAGTCATACTGACGGCAGAGCTGGCACGCTGGTCTCGACTGTTGCGTGCAGCTGTGGCTCTTCTGGCTGCTGGGAGCAAATGCAAGCTATTCCACGAGTCATCACAGAGGGGAGAAAGAGGGTTGTGGTGGCGCTTCCTGATCTGGCAAGGAAGAAGCAGCGCTAGTATCATTCCTCATGTCCTTGTGTGCCAGTGATTTAAACTGCCTCTGGAAATGTGGCTTGCCAGCTCTTCCCAGACAGTGTGGTACAGAAGGTCCTTCGTGAGTAGTTTCAGGCCATCTACAGGAAGCCATAGTCAACATTCAAAGATGCTCCCATCTTAGAGTGAAGCTACTGCCCTAACAGACTAATGAATATTGCTGAGTTCTGCTTAGGCAGGTGGTTTGAGTAGCTGCTGTTCCTGTTCAGGCCTTCTTAGTATGCAGGAAGGTGGTGGCTTTTTTGGCAGCTGAGCAGACTCCGAGGTGTAGAGCCCTGCTCTACCTTACGGCTTGCTTTGTTGCTGCAAGTACCTTACCTGCCTCAGGTCATTTCGATGGGGTTGTCCAGCTGCTGGAGGAATCCACTCTGCTTGCCAAAATGCTTATCAAAAGCTCAGTGTTGAGTAAACGCCCCCAGCGTGTTACGCTGCTGGGAAATGGTTTGGCAGCAGGATGTCATTGCCCATGAGCCAAGGTCCGAGGTGCCAGCTGGAAAAAGCCATGACCAAACGTAGCTCTGAAAGAGCACTCAGGAGAGACAAAGTGTTCTGGTCGCCGTCAACGCTGGAGCTTTGTTTATGGTTTACTTTGTCCTGTGGGCCAGAGAGATCCAGTTGAGGGTGGGGGGTGTCTTCTAGGCTTCTTCAGCAACAGCTTTTTTCCATCAGTGGAGAATACCAGGGAGTGACGCTTTCCTGGCCCTGTCATCTGCCTGCGCTGAGCTGAAGTCTTTGGCAGTCGCACGAGCGCTTGCTTCCCCCAGCCGTGTTCTTGCGTGCTTGTGCAAGGGGCTGGAGATCTCCCTCCTAAAGCGTCCGAGAAACTGTTTTGGAGGAGTCTGCTTTGCACTGGTGGGTGAGCGTGCTGCTTCTCTCTCACCTTTAAAAGCTTTTTGCTCCTAAGCCTGGTCTAAACCTGCAGCAAGCAGACAGGAGTGATGCTTTTTTTTCTTTTCCCTCTTGGTTATGTGGACAGATCTTTGTGTAAGCTCCTGCTGCAAACATGTTTGGGTTT
>NW_009258376.1:841400-844712 GCF_000687185.1 Egretta garzetta
TACACGACGTACTCACGTGGAAACTTCTGTTGCTGGTGTGCTGAGGGTTGTGCCAATCCCAGGAGCGTGGAACAAAAACAGAGTGGAAATGAACTTTGAAAATCAATTGTGAAAAGACCAGAGACAGGGCTGGGGATGAGTCCAGTCGTCTTCCAGCCTCACACAGAAGCCTGTAGGCAGGTTGAGGAGAAGAAGAAGAAAAGGCTGTTGGAGGGTTGGTGAGGGCTCTGGAGTACCCTGGATCTGAGAACCTGAGGGTGCAGCTTTTCGCTTCATGTTGTGGCACCCTGGGGTACCTAACGCTTACAAAGGTGCTTTCTGAAACTGAAAATTGGGTGATCTGGAGATATTATGGTGTTGACAACCACCCACGCACTTAGAGAACAATTTAGGCTGCAAATGGGAAGCTGTTCGCTTCTCTAGTTGAGTAAATTAAAATTCTGTGCACACTATTCCAAAGGAGACTTTTTTAAAAAAAAAAAAAAAAAAACCCAAAGCAACAGATCCTACTTGGAACAGTCTGCAGAAGTGGAGCCAGCTCCCTGTCTGCGTGCATGTCTGTGTGCTGGTCTCTTTAGGGTAGAAAATGCTCATGACAAAGTGTGTTTGGGATGTGTGCTCTAGAAACGCGGTGTCTGGAGCCTGCCAGTGCTAGCAGGAAGAAGTGTGAGGTTATCTGGCAGCACCGTGAGCTGGCCAGACGCTTTAGAAGGCTTCCTCCATCTTCTGCGGAGCTACAGTAAAGCTGGTCTTAATACCCATGCTAGGGAGGCTGGGGCCAAAGCAAGGCATTGGACAACTTGGCCTTGGTGTCTTCTGACCTTTGGGAAACTTCATGTGACAATCTGAACTCTAAAAGTGCATGCATGGAGCTGCGTTAGCGCTCGGGGGGTCAGCTGGCAGACACCGTGCTGTCTCTTGCATCTAGATACCATGGTCTTGACCTTCCACCCTGCTCCTGAGGACGTGGGGATGTGGTTTTGCTGATGTTTTATCCTTATTCCTATTTAAAGAAGATCCAAGGCTGCAGCTGCCAGCAAGCTTAAAAACTCTGTCCTCCCAGAGCATGTGTCTGGCAGAAGCAGCCTTCACAAACTCGGTCTTGGGTCTGTTTCTCTTGGCTAAAGGAACTTGTCAATCCAGAAATAAAATAAGTAGATTTTATTTAACTTGCTGGCAGTTTGTCTTGGAAGGGGGTCGTCAAGCTTTTTGCTTTGTTATTTCCCAACTCTCATTCATTCACACGTGCAGCCTTGGAAGCTCAAAGTCGAAACAAGCATAACAAGGGCATTTAAATGCCCTTTAAATTTGGTGTATCCTGGTATATCTTGATTTGGGTTCTTGAAAAGCAGTATCTCTGGGTTCGTGGATTTTTTTTTAAGTACGGAAAATGACTACTTCCTTCTTGTTTTTTCCTATCTAAACCTAGGGGAAACTGATTCTCTCCTCCAAAACTAAACCGACCTCCAGTTCTTTTTGAGTGTGAAGATTTTTGGCTGTTCTAGAAATGACACTGCAAAAAACTATGGACTCTAGCCATGAGCTCTAGACTTTCCTTGGAGGAAACTGAAGACACATCTGCTCCCCCTGCCCCACACATTCTGCAGTGATGAAAACTCATCACCAGGTGCCTCGGAACAACCTCAAACGCAGACTTTGAAGGGCTCGCTCTTTGAGTTGGGCTATCAGACGTGAAAACCAACCCACTGCGCATGACTCGCCTTTTGTACCCTCTCCACTCTTTTTTTTTTTTTTTTTTTTTTATTTGTTTTTAACATCTGAGCCTTTCTGCAGATGGTTCAGACGCAGAGGCTTAGGTGTTGGAGGGCCAGAGAGGACAGAGGCAGCAAGCTCCGCCTGGAGAGCGACTGCCTGGGATGGAAGTGCTGTGCAATGAGGTTGGGATAACGATCAAGGGTCAGGATTCTTCTGACCAAGACTTTTAAAAATGATAAAATTTGGCAGGCTTCATGAGCGCTGCTTATTCTGAGAGAACTTTGAGAGAAAGGCAAACGATGTCGGGGCGTACTCGGAGAAGGCTGCTTTTCCAAGTGGGGGGAGCACTTCAAGTGCTCCAGCTCAAGGCGTGACTTTGTTACAAGGATTTAAGTGCCTTTGTGGCTCAGATGCCCTGGCTTTTATCGTTCCCGTGTGTTCCAGATCTCACGCTGATGACTATTTTTTCATAGACTTGAGGTATATCATGTGCATGGCTTCTGTACAGGCTTCCCCCAGTTCATCATGGGCTCTGGCAGCACCAAAGATCGTAAAGCTGTGTTTCAGGAGGGCTGGGTAGTTTGTGTTTCCCATCTGTGCAGTGGATCTTCCATTTCGATGAATAAAGGAGCAACTCTGCTGGTACGCGATGGTGCTTGGTAGCCCCTGACTTGTACCAGGGTGGATGCTAGGCAGTTTGTCAGCTCCCTCCTTCGCTGTGCTGTATCCAGGCCTCTCCTAGGGAGGACCAGGTTGCCAGATGAGACTTCCCTTTGCCAACTTAAGATCTCTTTTGCTTGTGCTGGGGACTTGCCGTGGGGGCCGCTGTTCCTGGAGGATACCCCTGATTCAGAGAAGACTGGTTCTTCTGAGCTTGCTGCGAACTGCTCTGTTATTCTGGAGCCTAGCTCGGGCTGGTTTGTTTTGCCCTTAGCTTCGTCTTACTGCTGCTGGGTTACCTTTCATCCGGCGCTGTGCCCCCAGCTCGCGGCGCAGGATCGTCTGTTCCTCCGTAGCTTGCGTTCCAGGGCATCTTCGATTGCGGTTCTGTGAGGTAACCTTGGAGCGCCCGTTGTCACTTGAAATGTCCTTGGTTGCAAAGAAAAGAGTGACAAGAAGTCAGAAAAATAACAGGATAGCTGCAGGAAGGCTGCTGCTTAAGATGATTCTCTAAACGCTGTGTGTGCCCAACTGGTGCTGCGAGGCAGCGCCTGACGCCTTGACTTGTGTGCCTGCAGGGCTGTGCACAGCCTACTTCCCTTGTGCCTGTCCTCAGAAATGCTTCCACTCAAGGCAAGCTCATTTGTTAAGAGTTGCTGTGGACCTGGGTGGTGGCTAGCAGTCTGGTCGTGGTCCTGACTCCTGCTAGCCGGCCTCGGGACAAGGGTAGAGACCCTCTGAGGTGCTGCTCTGCGTTGTCACGGCTGCAGGCACAAACTTGCCTGCCTCGAGTTGTGCCTGTCCTGGTCACCAGCATCGTTGTGCTGCACCTTGAGAGGTGACGGGGAAGCGAGTCGTGAGTGTGGGTAGCGTTTAGGGAAGGTGGGTATGGGCCTGAGGATGCAGTAGGTGCCGCTCTTGGGGAAAGGTCCTTCA
>NW_009258376.1:845052-852711 GCF_000687185.1 Egretta garzetta
TCCATCTGGGGGTTGCCAGCATTGCGGTACCGTGTGTGTTCTCTGCTGGCGCGGAGACAAACAGTGACTATTTGCAACACTGGCTGCCTTCAGCAAAGCCCAGCGTGGATCCCGGTCATGAGATCTGTCCTCCAGAGATGCTGTGTTGCTTCTTGGCATCGCTCAACCCCTTCCCTGCCAGCAGAGGGACAAGAGAATGAGACAGGTTCTGGAGAGGGAAAACATGCCGAGGATGGGCGTGCTTTATTAACTTCATCATGTTCTGGTACCATCCTATCACTGAATGCGGCTGTTCTGCATGAGGGGAAAAGAAGAAGGCCGTTTCTGCCTTGGAGAGTTTGTGTCAGCCTTGTGACGGCAGGAGGGTGTGTTCTGCACAGCCTCTCTCCTCCAAATGCGCAGTCAGCGAGACAGAGACTGCTGCTTTGGAAATTATTTAGGGGATGTTCAAGCCAAAACAGGAATAAGACCTTCCCTAATAGTCTGGGACTGAGGTAGTACAGACCTATTGTCTCAATTTTTGCCCTAGCAAGCACACAAATATGCAGCTGGAGCAATGTTTTGCGCCTTAGCCTCTTGGTTTCTGCATATGGAGGTGGTCTTTTGGGTCTGTCTCCCTTTCAGTTTGCCTGCTATGAATCTTGCTGATTGCTCCCAATTTTCTTCCACCAGGGAATTCTCTTGGTGTACGACATCACTAATCGCTGGTCCTTCGATGGGATAGACCGATGGATAAAGGAAATAGATGAGGTAAGTTGAATGGAAGAACACGTGCAGTGGTCTGTAGCAAAAATCTGTGGAGGTGCCACCTCTGGTATGGGGCCAAGAATGGCTCTGCCTGGAGAGGAAACGATGGTGGTCTGCAAAGCAAGAGGGTAAGCGTCTGCCCTCCATGTCTGTATAAATCTGGTGTGGTAGGAAAGGGCTCGGGAATGGCCAAGGAAGATAGGAAGGTTCCCTCTGAGAAGGTTGCCTCTAAAATGGACTGTAGGGGAATAAATTAGTCTTTCTCACCATGTAGTACTGGTCTTGGCAGTCCCTCTCAGTCACAGAGCAGTACCTACTTCTTTGCCCTGCGCTGTTGTCGCAGCTAAGCAGAACACTGGTTGTAGGCTGCCCTTACGAAGGACAAGCCGTGATTTCTCTACTTCTTTCCTTTTTTAAGCACGCCCCAGGTGTCCCTCGGATCCTGGTGGGAAACAGGCTTCACCTCGCCTTCAAGCGGCAGGTGCCAACGGAGCAGGCCCGGGCTTACGCGGAGAAGAACTGCATGACGTTTTTCGAGGTCAGCCCTCTGTGCAACTTCAACGTCATAGAGTCCTTCACGGAGCTGTCCCGTATTGTCCTCATGCGGCACGGCATGGAGAAGATCTGGAGACCCAACAGAGGTCAGTAGTGAGGAAGATGCTCTGCGTGGGGAAGGCGTGAGAGCTGTGTGGGCTGAAACGGAGGGATAGGACTCGCTGCCTAGGTGGGAGGTGTGCTTATTAGTGGGATCTGAAAGCACCTGACGTGGTGGAACGCCTCGGGTCAGACAAGCTGAAGCTGAGCCCCAACAAGCTGCCTGCAGTAGCGCAGGAACCCGGCAGGCAGTGGTGAGGGATGGGCAGCTCCAGAAGGCAGCTCAGCATGTCTAGGATCTGAATTGCTCTGGGGCATCCTACACTTCTCTACTTATTCTGAATGAGGCTGAGGGCAATTAAGTTTACAACTTGAAAGTACTTTAATCAAATGGCTGTGTGGGATGAGTCCAAGCGGCCTTACCCTTGCCTGAGCCTGTGTCTCCTCTTTTGGAGAGCCGTGGAGGCAGAATGAGACCCAGGAACTGAAAGGGCTGTCAGCACGGAGCAGTGGGCTGGGGCATTCCATATATCTGGGCACGTGTGCCGCAGTGTGGCAGGCTGTGAGCAGAGCCTGTGTTGCACCTCGGCCTGTTGCATTTGAAGCAAAATAACCTTAAGCCCCACGTTCCTGGCTGGAGGCAGCAGCGTGCCCCACGGAGCAGCAGGAGATTTGCGCTCCGGGGGTGGCCTGCTTTCACATGGATCCTCAGCTCCTGCTCATGAGGGAGGGAGAATCCAGTTTGCCAGCCCCAGTCACCAAATTATCTGCCATGCCGCTGTCACCAGCTCATTGGAGGGATGGCGAGAAGGAGAGGAGGAACTGGGCTGCGTTCTCAGACTGGGAACAGCAGCGTGGCTTTCGGGGCAAGCTGGAGGTGAAAGCGTGCCCTCGTGTGGCTGCTTGCTGGGACATCCCCTCCAAGCAGACTTCCCAAAGCGGGCTCATGATGTGCACTGAGGACGCTGGGAAGCCTGCAAGGGCAGAGCCGCCTTCTGGCCTGGTGGGATCTCTGTTGCTGCGGGCACTCTGCAGAGAGCTGGCCCCAGGGCTGCTGCTCCTCGCTGAGCAGGTCCTAAGTGAGACCCTGCCCTGGGGCTTGCTGACCCTGTTGCCTCCTTCCCTGGGCATGTCCTTCTGGTTGCCAAACGATGGCCTGAGAAGCCAAGTGTCTGGCAGGAACATGAGCAAGGCACTGCCCGTCCTGGGCGCTGTGCAGAGAGGAGGGGTGGCAACGTCTAAGCCCCATGTTGACACCAAAGCTGGCGTCTCACAGAGCATTACCCTCTGAGGCAGAGCTTACCTGCAGTTTCCCAAGCTTTTGTCCTAACTAATCTGCTCCCTAGTCAAGGCTCCTGTGCAACCATTATTAGCTTCTCTCCCCAAAGGAGCAGGAACTGCAGGCCATAAGGAATAGTTGCAGGGAAAAGGCAGCCCTTGAAATCTCTTGGCCCTTGACTGTCTGGTCTCTTCTCCCACCAGTGTTCAGCTTACAGGACCTGTGCTGCCGAGCCATCGTTTCCTGCACCCCAGTCCACCTCATCGACAAGCTGCCATTGCCTGTCACCATCAAGAGTCACCTGAAATCCTTCTCGATGGCCAACGGGATGAACGCGGTGATGATGCACGGCCGATCGTACTCCTTGGCCAGCAGCGGGGGTGGGAGCAGCAGCAAAGGGAACAGCTTGAAGAGGTCCAAATCAATTCGTCCGCCCCAGAGCCCCCCACAGAACTGCTCGCGCAACAACTGCAAGATCTCTTAGCAGGATGGAGGCGCCGTGAGCTTCTAACGTATCCACACCCACCCACCGATGTACAGCTGTTTGCACACTTAACCCTTTTCGACTGGATCCTTTCGGATGGGCCGCGGTTGCTTTTCTGATGGCACGCACAAGCGTTGGGAATGCGCTCACGTTTTGGCTTCACATAGGAAGCATGGTGCCGGCTGGATCTCGCAGCGCTGGCAGGGAGAGGACTCTGCCAAGTGACCCTCCAAGAATGCTTTGGGCTTTGCCTTTCGGCCTGGGGTGGAAAATTCAGCAGCTGCCGGGTTGGGGAGGGGGGGGGAAGGGGAAAAAGCTCATCCAGTCTCAATGGAGAAATGGATTTAATGGAAGATTGAGAGGCTTAAGGGAGTAGGCAAGGAGAGTCTGTGCTGCAACTTTAACTCTTGGACTCCTGAACAGATTGCTGGTGCAATAGTGATGGTTGGATGTAGGAAAAAAGAAATGGGGGCAGGGGACTAAGGACAGTTTTCACCGGGATGTTAACCTGCTGTTGCCAAAAACAAAGCAAGCAAGGCAAGAGCTGGCCAATTGGAAAGGGGAAGGCAGCAGTCTGCTTGCCTTCTTCATTTATTTATGTAAATATTATATATAAATAATATCACTTGTTTTTTAAGGGTTTTTTTTTAATAAGCAGTCAGGGAAAATTTTATGCAGCCATGTAAATACAAGCACTGGATTAACTTTCCCAGTGTCAGCAAAGGGGGATAAGTGGAGGATTTTCCGATGAAAATACACAAATGCTTTAAGAGACTTTCAATCACCACCTGGGCTTGTGCTGGGTTGTTTTTTAAATACTACATATGCAGAAGGAAAGAACGGTTCGTGTGTAACATACCCCAAGCTGCTTTATTCCGATCATTCCCTAAAACTTGTGAGTGCCGAAGGCAGGGTGGGATGCAAGTGGATCAAGGGGCAGAGCGGAGGGGCCAGGGTCTCGGGGTTTGCTTTCGGCAGGCAGGACGAAGAGGCAGCTCTGAGGTCAGACTGGTGCCTTGCTCGCCTCGCGCCTTCCGACGTGCGGCTGGTCGGGCGCCAATGAGCGGAGGGCGGAAGCGCTGTGCCAAAAGCAGGGGGAAAGTGCTGAATTTGTCCCTTATTGCTGCAAAGCCTCGGCCATCGCTTCCGGAGCCCTCCAGCCACCACACAGCCTGCCGGACCCTGACGCGACACCACCCCGTGCCCCAGCCCCCGGATCTCGGCTGCTTCTTGCTTTGCTTTTCCAAAGACGTTCTGCCTGAGCCAGCGTTGCTGCGGCTCCTCCTGGATGAAAGTGGGGGAAGGACAGAAGCGGCTTTTCCCACTGGAGCGTGAAGGAGCAGGGACTGGGAAGGTGAAAGGTTTGTGTGGGAAAACAGTGATCCCCAGGTCCCGTCGTGGCGAATGCGCTCGGCTTTCACGGCAGGGCCAGGAAATCAGGAAAGCAAACTGCTTTGCTCTGTAGGACCGCTCCTGGATTTGAGAGGGGCACACGTGCTCAGCGGCAAGAGCTCGAGATGCACACGTGCCGTTGGAGAAGGTCCCGTGTCAAGCAAGGGCACGTGCTTCCCTGGCTTCGTCCCGTGGCTGATCTCTGCTGCAAATTCACCTTGAAACTTAGAAATAACACCTCGCCCGTGCTGCAAAAGCGAAGCGGGGCTTGGCGGTGGGACTAAGCTATGTCGACAGATTCTCGGGGGGGGCCAGGACGCGTAGGTTTGTGAGTAGCGTGGTAGAAAGTGAACTGCTTTTCCCTGGGCTGGACGGGTCTCCTCCTCAGCGAGGAGCCCAGCCGGTCCAGTGCTGCCACGTTCCTCCTGGTGCTGGCCGCTCCTCCAGGCCTGGGCTCGCTCTTCTCCCGCCCCGGGCAGCTTGTTGCATCGCACGGGCACGAATGAAGCCGCAGCGGCTGGCGGGCGGGGCGCTTTGTTCAGGCAGCAGGCAGGGGTGCACCCCTCCACGGGCGACATCTCCTTCCCCGTGCTTCTGAGCCGACCTGGGAGGCGACGGAGCCTTCCCCCTCCCCACTCTGTAAAACAAAACACAGCGCAGGGGTAGGGCTCTTGGCTCGTCTCTGGCGTGCTTTATTGCCCAGCTCAAATGAGCGAGGAGAGAATTAAACCCCGGGCAGATGGAGGGGGGAGAAGAATCCTTTGTAGTCGTGGTTTGGCTCAAGAGCAAAGCCGCAGCCGAGCTCGGCGCAGAGGCCGGGGGATTTCGAGAACCTGTCTGGGATGGCCGGCACCTGTTTCTCATCACTTAACAGGCAGCAGAAGACAATCGCTGGCTCAGCAGCCCGGGGATATACGGCCAACAGGTGATGCGCCCCGTGCCGCGCAAGCAACTTCTCCTGGAAAACATCGCCCGGGCGCCGCGGGGCCCTTCGCCGGGCTGCTCCCGGGCACCGGCGCGCGGGGTGGGAGCGGCGAGGGTCTCCCTCCTGAAATCACAAAGCGCGGTTGGTTTTTGGTTTTTTTTTTTTTAATTTGCTTTTCCCGCACCGTATTAAGGTCTCAACGGATCCTGTCCAGAGTGAGGATGAAAGATTTACCTGGAGCCTTTGCTCAGCAAAAAACTTGTTTTGTTTTTTAATTTAAAAAGCAGAGTCCTGCATCTGATGCCAACACTAGTCTGTAGCTGCTCTCCACCACTTGTACCATTCCCCATTTGGTTTTTTGGACTATCCTTTTATTTTTTTTTTTTTATTCCTTTGTACAGTCAATGTTGTTCAACTGATTATACATGGGTTTGTTTTGTATAAATTAAAGTCTTTGTTTTGTTTTGAACTACCCCTTGAAAGGTGGAGAAGTTGCATCCATGTTTGTGTGGGCTGGGAAGAGGTTGAAGGGAAGAGGTGGAGGGTTTTGCCCAAAAGTGGACCTTTGGGACTGCTTGTGGCGGAGGGGCGTGCTGCCGCCTCCTCATCAGCCTCAAAGGGGTCAACCTCGTGCGGCATGGGGGGGGTCCTTGAAGTCCCCATTCCTGCCTCTGGGGTTCTTTCTGCCCTTCTCTACAAAGGCAGAAGCTAAAAGCAATCTTCTAAAAGGCTTGATGCTCACAGAAATGCGGGGTTTGGGGTAGCGGAGCACTGAGGCAACAGAGCTTTACTGGCATGGGTGGCCGTAGGCAGCCAGGCTCCCCCTGGCTCCCGGGGGGTTGGGGGCAGTCCCTGGTGCCCCGGGGCCGCTGTGGCAAGCGCAGTCGAAGCCTGACGCTGCCCCTCGGGGCCAGGTGACCTCGGGTGGAGCTGGGTGTCACCCGTCCTTCCCAGACTGGAAGGAGCTGAAAGTCACCCTGGGATAAACATGACTGAAAGGGACGCGATGCCACTGGGAGCCCAGGGGACCGGTGTCACCGCTGGGTGACAGCTCGGAGGCGCTGGCCGGGGCTGGGAGCCCCTGGGAAGCTTCTCCTTGCTGGGTCCTTTTCCCTCTGGCTCCCATCCCACCTCCCCTTGACCTCCCTTTTGCCCTGCCTGCTCGCTTCCCTAGGATCAGATTTTCCACTTCGTACCAGACTGGCAACGCTTGTTTTAACAGCTTAAGTAGTAATTGCCGGGGCTGGGAGGGGGCAGGGGGGAAATGAGATAGTGTCTGCAGCCTGGAAAGCCCTGGAGCTAAGGTGAAAGCCTGGTCAGGGAAGAGTCACCGAGACTTTTTTTTTTTTTTCTTTTTTTTTCTGCTTTTCACCATTTATAAAACAGAGGGAGCTTCTGTACTTTCCTGACCCCCTGGCTGGAGCGAGCCGGTGAGGGGAAAAAGCCTGGGTCGGGGAGGAGTCCCCGGGTTTTTTTTTTTTTTCTTTTTTTTTCTGCTTTTCAGGGGGGTTCTGGAAGTTGCTGCCTCTCGCCAGCAGAGCCGAAACAAAGGCTGTGTGTGGTTTCAGGTGGGGTAGGGCCAGCCGGAGCCCATTACGCCGGAGCAGGGGGGGCTGCCCTTGCTGCAGCTGTCCCCCCTCGGGACGAGCAGGGCGAGAAACCACTGCCCGGCCCGGGGGTCGGGGGCAAGGCTGGACGGAGCCTTCAGGGTCCCTGGTCCTCGGAGAAAGGGGAGGGAGCCGGCTGCTCTGGGCTGGTTCAGGGCTTCCCCACTTGGGTGCCTTGATCCGAACCCACCCTTCCCCATGTGTGGGCCTCGTGGGGTTGGTCCCACTGTCCCCTGCGGCGTTGTCCCACGCGGGCTGTGAAGAATCGGTGACCTCCATCCGACTGCACCCAAGGGGCTTGAAAACGAGGATGTGCCCACCCATAGGTGCGTTGGTGGGGCGGGAGCCCTCCCTGGGTGCAGGGTGTTACTGAAGTGGGGGACATGGTGCTGTGCCCTTCCTGCTGGGACGGGGTGCTGAGCCGCTTCCCACGCTCCCTTGCCTTGCAGGGAGAGGATGAGCCATAAAACTCGCATCCGCGTCTGGGATCTTCAAAGGTGACCCCAAAAAATCCCCATTTTGGGGAATAGCAGGTGCTTGGAGGTGAAGTTTGGGAGAGATTGAAGCTACGGCTGCTCTAAGGTGGCGAAAGTATCGTGGGCTTGGTCCGGGGGGGGGACAGTCTCTTTCT
>NW_009258376.1:854505-854800 GCF_000687185.1 Egretta garzetta
CCCCCCCTTTCACTCTCCCTCTTTGGAGACTTCCCGCATTCTGCCTTTGATCTCCCCCCGTGTTTGCCCAGCCGATCGCTGGGCTCGCCGGGGTTAGAGGCTGAGGTCAGCGCCTTTCCCATTCCAAACACCCAGAAACATCAGTGGGAAGGGAGGGGATTCAGATTACACACAACCTTCCCGTCCTCCCCTTCCACCCCACTCGCCCCGCTCGCCGTGCCGGCGGGGGGCTGGGGTGGACTGAGCCCCTCTCGCCAAGGGACGGCGCTGCCACCGTGTCCCCGGTGGCCCGGGA
>NW_009258376.1:857056-857295 GCF_000687185.1 Egretta garzetta
GGCGGCGGTGCGAGGCCCTGGAGGTGCGCTGGCACTTCGACGCCAAGCAGGGCTCCTGCCTCACCTTCCGCTACGGGGGCTGTGGGGCCAACAGGAACCATTTCGAGACCTACGAGGAGTGCCGGGCTGCCTGCCTGGGCAGCCCCCGCCCCACCTGCCTGCTGCCCATGGTGCAGGGTCCCTGCCAGAACTGGGAGCCCCGCTGGGCGTACAACCACCTGCTGAAGCAGTGCCACTCC
>NW_009258376.1:860336-860578 GCF_000687185.1 Egretta garzetta
ACCCCCCGGGACGGGCGCCAATTCCGGCCCCTCCCCACCGGTTTTATTTTTTTTTTTTTTCGTGGGGGAATTCCTCCCCACGCTGCAGAGCTGGGGTTTATTTTTGTTTCCTGAATGGAAACCGAGCCCGTCCAGTCCGGCGCTGCAATGCCTGGAATGGGCATTTGGCCACGGCCAGGCCCGTGCACGCTGACGCAGAGCAAATAAACAGAGCCCGACGCAGCTCGCCGGGGCGGCGCGAC
>NW_009258376.1:862664-863608 GCF_000687185.1 Egretta garzetta
CACCCCCTCACTGTCCCCTGCTTGTGTCCCATGTGTCCCAGGAGTGACTCCCGCGTGTCCCATGGCTCTGGCGTCCCTCGTCTCTGCACGTCCCGTGCATGTCCCCTCTGCGTTCCCTGGGACTCCTGTGTCCCCTGCGTGCCTGTGCCACCTTGCGTCGCACGTGCCTCCTGTGCCCTCTCTCCTGCTTGACCCCCTGTGTCCCCATGTCCCTTGCGTGCTCCCTCTGTGTCCCGTGTCTCCCACATGTCCCACGTGTGCCCTCTGTGTGTCCTGTGCATGTCCCCCATATGTCCCCATGTCCCACGTGTGCCTTCTGTGTGTCCTGTGCATGTCCCCCGTGTGTCCCCATGTCCCACGTGTGCCCTCCAGTGTCCCCTATGTGCTTCCTGTGTGCCTTCCGCCTCCCACGTGTGCCCTCTGTGCGTCCCGCGCGTGTCCCCACATCCCACGCATCCCCCCTATGTGTCCCCTGCATGTCCCCACATCCCGTGCGTGCCCCTTGTGTCCTGTGCGTGTCCCGTGTGTATGCCCCCCCCCCCCCCCCCCCACCGCGGCCCCAGCCACGGCAACACTCATCAGTGGAGAGAGCCGCTTGAATGGCTTCCATCCAGCTGACAAAGCCGCTCTGGGGAAAGGACAAGAGCACCCATATGGTTTGCAATCCTGTGCATGTCCCCCATATGTGCCCCCGTGTCACGCGTGCCTTCTGTGTGCCTCCTGTGCATCCCCCATATGTCCCCATGTCCCACGTGTGCCCTCTGTGTGTCCTGTGCATGTCCCCCGTGTGTCCCCATGTCCCACGTGTGCCCTCCAGTGTCCCCTATGTGCTTCCTGTGTGCCTTCCGCCTCCCACGTGTGCCCTCTGTGCGTCCCGCGCGTGTCCCCACATCCCACGCATCCCCCCTATGTGTCCCCTGCATGTCCCCACATCCCCTGCCTGC
>NW_009258376.1:865145-865862 GCF_000687185.1 Egretta garzetta
CTCTGCCCGCAGGCGGGGGCTGCCTGTTCCCCGTCTCCCCTGCCCTGCAAACCATAACCCGTCTGCGCTCCCGGGGCCCCTTAGACTTTGCCCTATGAGAAACGTGGCCGTTGCGGCCGTGTCCCGCCCCAAAGCTGGCCAGAAAAGCCAAAATACTGCAGTTTTGCGTTGAACGTGCCCACCAGTCTCATCCCGAGCCTTCCCTTTTGATCTGCCCGCTTCTGCTGTTCCCAGGCTGGGACTGGCTTAAGTGCCCCGCTCCTGGGAGGGGATCCCAGCTCTGAGGAAGCCTGACCCTGCTCCCAGTTGGCAGAGGGTTTCATCCCAGTCCCGGGGTGCTCTGGGGGTGTGGGCGCTCTGGGGGTGTGCTGGGGGCCGGGGCTGCTCCAGCAACCCGGGGTGCTTGGTCTGCGGAGGAAGGCATGCTGGCACAGCCCCCTGCCCAGGGCCTGACCGGATTTCACTGCCATTTTCCTAATTTCAGCAATTCTGGTGGCAGATTTTTTTTTTTTATTTTGGGGACTGCACTCGGTGGCTGAAGGTTGGGTGGGGGATGGGCAGCGGGTGCCTTTCCCTGGGGAAGCTCCCCTCGCCTGCACCCCTCTCTCTGCACAGGAGCCCCCTCTCCCAGGGGGCTGGCTCCCTTTTGGTCCCCTCCCTTGGGGACAGGGCTGAGCAGGAGTGGCTGGGTGCAACCGAGCCCCTGGCCTCGCTGGG
>NW_009258376.1:866128-866681 GCF_000687185.1 Egretta garzetta
CACCCACTCGCGGTGGCATCCGGGGGGGGGGCTGGAGGACACCGGGTCCCTCCTGAGGCAGCTACGTCGTGCTGGGGACCTTGGTGGCAGGAATGGGGCCCCCAGCCCAGGGAAGCTGCCCTCCCTTTCACCAGCTCCTGCTCCTGTCCCACAGCCCGCCCTGGGCTGGGAAAGCCTCATCCCAAAAGCACCCACTGCCTGTTTCCCCCCCACCCCAGCCTGGCAGCAGGTAGAGCAGCAGCTGGATGGCAGCCGGAGCGGGGAGAGCGCCTGCGGCCCCGTGCAGTACGTAGAGAAAACCCCCAACCCTGGACTCAAAAGTAAGTGGGAAGCAGTTGTGGTGCTCGGGGGTGAATTGGGCTCAGGGGTGCAATGAGCTGGTGTGGGCTCAGCCGGGCACCTAAGCAGGGCGGCGATGGGAGGAGGAGGAGGATCCTGGTGCTGGATGAGGGGCTGGTTGGGTCTGTCCTGCTGGTGCTGAGGCTGCTCGGGGGGTGCTGGCCCCCCGGCACGGTGGTGTGGTGTCCCACCATGCCCTGGTGGAGGAGCTGGA
>NW_009258376.1:866749-868195 GCF_000687185.1 Egretta garzetta
GGCCCCCCGGCCGGGGCCCCCGGCCTCTCCCGGGGCCAAGCAGGGCCCTGCCGGAGCGCAGTGGGGCCGGGGACACGTGCTGTGCGGGCGGCAGCCGGAGCAAGGGCTGTGACCGCAGCCTGGGGGCTCCTGCAGCAGCCGAGGGATCCGCAGGGAGAGAAGGTCCCTGTCAACACAGCCTGGCCTTCTGGGGACAGGGCACGGGTGGGGGAAATCTTGGGGTGTCGCTTTTTTCCAGTGGCACAGGGCATGGCCTGGGGGGAACACCCGGAGCCCTGCTCTGCTATGCTCTCCCCTCTCCCTCCCCTCTCTTTCAGACTTTGTTCCCATCGACCTGGAGGAGTGGTGGGCACAGCAATTTCTGGCCAAAATCGAAAACTGCTCATAAAGGGGAAGAAAGGTTTGGGGTTTTTTTCCTTCTTTTTTTTAAAGAGAAACAAAGCTGAGAGCATCTGGTCAGAACCCAGAGCCGGTGGCGTTTTAGAACCACATTTTTAAATGATGACCGAAATCAAGTGACCCACGCTGCCAGCCCAGCGGGACCGGACCACAGCCATGCCCGGCCGCGCGCCCCCTCCCTGCACCCAGCGTGGAGGAGCAGCGTGCGGCCCCAGCCAGGATTCCTTAAGTGCCAGTTCTCGGACCGCTGCAGCTCCTGCAGCCCCCAGCTTCCAGGGACACTGCGGTGCCATGCTGAGGATGAGGAGTGGATCTTCCCCCTGTGGCCGGAGCCGTGGGGAGGACAGCCGGGTGCTGTAGCAGGACTTGCTGACAATAAAGCGCTGAAACTGCCAGTGGAGAGGCGCTTGCGGGATGGGGAGGATGCGTTTGCAGGAGGTGATGAAGCAGCCAGGGTGCAGCATCGTGCCCGGGGCTGGCGTGGAGCCATCCCCATGGAGCGGGATGCTCGTGGCCCAGTCCTGGCTGAGCGGGTGCCATGCTGCCCAGGAGGAGAAGGGCTTGGAGCATCTCCCTGTCCTTGGAGCTGCATCCCTGCCCTGGTGCTGCCCCATCTCCCTGGGCTCAGCCAGGGGCTGGTGTTGCCTTGGGGGTGGGTTTGGGACGGGGGGAGGACACGTACAGCATCTGCAGGTGAGGTGGGCAGGGGGCTGTGGGCCCTGGCTGTGGTTCAGAGCCAGGCTGCAGCATGCAGGTGGGTAAGGCTTCAGGAATGAGGGGGCCAGGGCCAGCCCCCACTTCCATGGAGGTCCTTGACATTCCTGCCAAAAGCTGTTTTGAGCCCCCAGGGCAAGGTCATCTCCTGTTGGGATGCAGTGGTTGTGGCTGCCGGCAGTGGAAGGGAAGGGGGAGCCCTACTTCTGTTCCCAGAGGCACTGGGCAGACAAAAAAAAAAAAAACTTGGGCCATGGACTTTTCCAGGCAGGGTTGAGCCTTTCCAGGTCAAGTTTTGGGGTGGAGGACCCCCCCCCCCGCCCTTCTCTCCCC
>NW_009258376.1:868976-869869 GCF_000687185.1 Egretta garzetta
CCCCCCTTTTTTTTGCTGTCCCAGGAAGGTTGCTGGGGCTGGGATTTTCCCTGCTGCCTGCAGGGATGCTCCCAGGGAGCAAACCCTCCGTGCCCATGGCTCTGAGGGGCTCTCAGGTGTTCCAGGGCTGCCATTCACCTGCTGGCTGCTAACTAATAAAAACACACAGCGTTAAGATCCAGGGAAATTCTTAGTAACATGATGCACCATCGGTCTGAACACCAACATTAGGCAAAGGGGGGGGAAAAAAACGGAACAGGAAAGAATGAGTCACAGGACCAGAACAAAAAACCCAACCCGAAAATATAATCCAACCCCTGACAATGCAATCACTGGAAGGGAATCAGCACCCCTCGCCATAAATAATAATTCATTTTATATGTGCAATTGAGTGTATTACTATAGTGCAAATAGCTCTGCATTGATCGCGGAGCAGCCGGCCCGAAGGGGGCTGCCCCCAGGTGACACAGGGACTAGTTAAGGACAGACAAGAATCAACACGGATTTAAAAAAAATGGGGGGGAAAAAAAAAAAAAAAAAAGGGGACAGGCGTGCGCTGGTGGGATCTGTGTGGGGTCTACGGGGAGGGTGCAGCAGGACACGGCCACAGAGAGAGCGGAGCTGGCCTTCAAAAACCTGTCCTGTGGCAGTGCTGCTGCTTAAACCTTTTCATGGATGCAGTAGTGAGCTCAGCAGTGTCCCCCGGCACCCCGCAACGCTGCTCACCCATCCCACCAAGCCCAGCAGTGTCCCCTGGCACCCCGCAACACTGCTCACCCATCCCACCAAGCCCAGCAGTGTCCCCTGGCACCCCACGACACTGCTCACCCGTCCCACCGAGCCCAGCAGTGTCCCCCGGCACCCTGCGACACCCCTCGCCCATCCCAGCAGGC
>NW_009258376.1:870526-871884 GCF_000687185.1 Egretta garzetta
ACGGGCAGGCAGGCAGGAGGGGACAATGTTTTCCAAGAGGATAAAGGAGCTGGAGCCTCCTCCGTGCTCCGCGGGGGACAGACGGGTCCCCTCCAGCTAGACACAAAGCGCTTCTAAGGGCAACCACAGCGCATCCTAATTAACCCAGCGACCAGCTTGGACCTAAGCTATTTGACAGCCTCCTGTAAAACCACGAGCAAACCACCTAACGAAACACGTCGACATGCGGGCGAAGACCACGAAGCAGCGTCCTGACGGGCGCAAGCGTTGGGCGGGGGCGCGGGGCAGCACGGTGCCGTTTGGGGCCAGCGTCCTGCTCCTCCTCCGCCAGCCCAATCCCCCACACCCCCCTCTCCACCAGCCAGGCTTCCCCCTGCTTTGGGGGCTTTTTTTTTTTTTTTTAACCCTTTTTCCTGTTTTTGCTGGATGGATGGGAACGAAGGCTGGAGAGAGTGGAAGTGGCACATGCACGCACACACTCACACCAGAAACCCCGTGCCGCGGCGGCACGCACGCACCACTTGTGTTCCCGACGGCAGAAGGGAGGACGCCACCCTCCGCCCCCTCCCCCGTGAAAAGTTTCTTACATTTATACATTGCTTAAGACACGCCGATATATAAATTACTGTCTCTATGTATACTATGTATAGGCAGCAGGGCCAGTCCGTGACGAAGGGCACCCCTGGGGGCTCTGCTCACTTCCCTCTGTCCTCTGTGTAGTGCTGGAAGCGAGTGAAGCTCATGAAGACTTGCTCCAGGGATATCTGGCTCACCGAGTAGTCCTCCAGGCGATACTTCTCTTTGGCTTTCTCCAGGGCCCCGAAGACCTGCATGGGACGGGATGGGATGGGACAGGATGGGATGGGACGAAATGGGATGAGATGGGACGGGACGGGATGGGACGGGACGGGATGGGACAGGATGGGACGGGACGGGATGGGATGAGATGGGATGAGATGGGACGGGATGGGATGGGACGGGATGGGATGGGACAGGATGGGCCGGGACGGGATGGGATGAGATGGGACGGGACGGGACGGCCGTTACTGCAGGGGCCTGGGCTGCGGGACAACCCTGCGGGTCACGACGGAGGAGCCCTTTGCCTCCAGGGAAACCTGGGGGAAGTGAAGCCTTCCCTGGCAAAAGGGTGGTGGGAAGCCAGGAGATGGATTGTTTAGCAGAGTACCTGACCCCATCTAAAAATATATGTTCTGTGTGTGTATATATATATATAAAAATAAAATATACATATGCATGAGATACATACACATCTATATGTATGGCTTTCTCTATATAACCCTGTGCTGGGATCCCAGTCCAAGGCTTTTACTCAATACATTATATATATATATAAAAAA
>NW_009258376.1:871990-872476 GCF_000687185.1 Egretta garzetta
ATACTATATATAACTATCTGTATATAATACACAGAGAGTTTTTATATATATTATATATATAGTTTTTACATAATCTGTATACTATTTATTCTATATATAATATAATACTCTATACACTATACTCTCTCTAGAGCATATAGAGTATATAGCACACAGCTATATAAAAAACTATATACACTATATACAGAGTATATATATATAGTGTCCTATATATAAACCCTATATATTTATATACTGTATATGAAAACTATCTGTACACTATATACATATATATGTATACTATGTATTTATACGTTGATAGTATGGCACTGTCTGTATACACTGCATATAACTTTCTATGTACACTGCATACAGATAGCTGAATATCCTCTCTGTATATGTTACTTTATATACATCCCTGGCTGGGACAGGGTCGGTGGCTCGGTAGAGCCAATGCCCGTGGCCACGGGTGCGGCAGCACCGGACGCCGGGGCGCGAGGGGCAGCG
>NW_009258376.1:872505-890108 GCF_000687185.1 Egretta garzetta
CGCCGGGGGGCTGCGGCCAAGGGCAGCCAGCTGGGGGGGGGCGATGGAGCGGTCCCAGCTCAGCACGCACGGGGCGTCCCGGGTGCTCACACGGGTGCAGGTGACCCGTTTGGAAGGGGGAAAAGATTGGGGAGAAAACCAGGCTTTCATCAGCTTGTTTTTTACAAATCACCTGGATTTTGGACAGAGGGCGGCTCTGGAAGAAAGGGAAGAGGAGCTGAGCGTGAAAGCAAAGCGTGAGGAGCATGCGAAGGGGCGGGACGTGCTCCAGCACCCCCTTACCTGTGCCCAGCTGAGGTTCTTGTTGGTCAAGTGATAATGTACCATGCCCTGGTGCTCGTGTTTCAGGACACTGCCTGGGAGGGACGAGCAAGGAGAGGCTCCCAGTTAGGAAACGCGTGGAAGCTCCCGAGCAGCATCCTGCCCTCCCCAGCCCCAGCAGCTCACGGTACCTGGGAAAGCCTTCTCCACGAAGGCCTTGAAGGCCTGCAGCTCACCCTCCTCCTCACCCCGCGTTTTGGCCAGCAAGGTGTAGCCACTGCCGAACTTGCTCTTCAGGTGCTGGGGGCTGCCCAGGCATTTGAACTGCCCGTTCACCATGATGGCCAGCCGCGTGCACAGGGCCTCGCACTCCTCCATGCTGCAGGACAGAAGGGGACTCCTTCAGCAGGGCAGGAGCACCGAGACACAACAGCAGAAGCTCCTGGGAAGGGGCTGGAGGTGGATTCTCTCCTCTCCGGGCTTTCGAAGGAGGGGGATTTGGGTAAAACCAGGCGCTGCCGGCTGCGGGAGTGCCCACCCACCAGGCTCTGGAGGTGGGTCTCATCCCCTGGACCCCCAAACCCTCCTGGCTGCTCCCCGATTTCTCAGGACAAGCGTCACCTGTGGGAGGTGAAGATGATGGATTTGCCACACTCCCGCGTCCGCGTCACTGCGTCCCAGAGCAAACGTCGCGCCACAGGGTCCATGCCAGTGGAGGGTTCATCCAGGAAGATGACGGGGGGACCACCGATGAGGGCAATGCCTGCGCTCAGCTTCCGCTTGTTACCACCGCTGCGGAAGGAGACCGAGGACCCGTTTGGGGGCAGAGACCCGGTATGAGCACAGGGGGAGCCCCACCAGAGGCGGGGGGGGCGGGGAGAGGGCATGGGGTGTCTCCACGTCTCTTCTCACCTGTAGGTCCTCACGAGCTTGTCGGCGTGGGGCTCCAGGAGCAGCCCTCTCAGCATGTTCTCCACGCAGCTGCCGATGTAGCGCTCGGGGATGCCCCGCAGCCGGGCGTACATGCTCAGGGTCTCGCGGCCCGTCATGTGGTCCAGGAGGGCATCGGAGGGCGGGCAGAGGGCATGGGGTGTCTCCACGTCTCTTCTCACCTGTAGGTCCTCACGAGCTTGTCGGCGTGGGGCTCCAGGAGCAGCCCTCTCAGCATGTTCTCCACGCAGCTGCCGATGTAGCGCTCGGGGATGCCCCGCAGCCGGGCGTACATGCTCAGGGTCTCGCGGCCCGTCATGTGGTCCAGGAGGGCATCGAACTGTGGGCAGTAGCCGATCCGCTGCTGGACCTTGGGGGGCAAGAGGAACCCAACGGGGGTTAGCTCCCAGGCAGGTCCCTGCAAGGAGATGTCCAGGCCCGAAGGCGCCTTGGCACCCACAGGGCTTTGCTGCACCTCTGCAAGGTTTTTGATCAAAGCGATGGGGACTGAGCTGCAGCTCCGAAACCGCCAGCGAAATGAGAGGGAAATTCCCCCGTCGCTGGAGCAGCCTGGGGATGGCAACTGCCTGGTGTCACGCTGTGCTTCCCAAGGCGGTTCCTCACTGTGCGGGGCCATTTCAGGTGGCCCGGGCTCTCAGGAGAAGGAAAGCACCGCAGGGTCTGTACCTTCCCCACACCCTGGTCCCCTCTGGGGACAAGAGCCCGACAGAAGGCAGAGTCCCGGGGGAGGAAGCAAGCAGGGCCATGCTTTCGGAGCAGACCCTCCCCATGTTCTCCTTGCCCGACGTTGTCTGGGGTTGACAGCGGCAGAGGCATCCAGGGGTTGAACTGAAAGCCTGACCCCTGCTCACCTCTTGCTTTTCCAACGGGAGTGGGCAATTCCCAGCAAGGAGACCCCGAGCAGGGGTCTGGCAAGGTTTGACCTGCTTGTGTTAGACACACCATCACCCAACTGTGATCACTAACTCGCATTTTTCACACTCCCAACTACGCAGCCAAACCCTTTGATGAAGGGTTGGCCACCCTGGCAAGGTTTGGCTTCCATCCGTCATCCCGGTGGAGAGGGGACTGCTTCCATGTGGCCAGATAACGGAGAGCTGGGCCAGACAAGGAAGCGACGTCCCCGGGATATTACCTCCACCCCTGGGAACTGCAGCCGTGTCCTCCTCAGAGGCACGTGCAAGGTGGCCCAGCCCAGCCCAATGCAGGACCGTTTGCAATGCCACCCTCCGCCCCTGCAGCCCTCCGTACCTTCTTGATGTTGGCCAGAATGCTGTGGCCATCCACAAAGGCGTCCCCCGACGTGATGCTCTCGTCACCAGTCAGCATCTTGAAGGTGGTGGTTTTGCCCGCTCCATTGAAGCCAAGGAGGCCAAAGCATTCCCCTTTGCTGACCGCTAAGGAGATCCTGTCCACCGCCAGCAGGGACTCCCGGCTATCATAGACCTGATGGAGACAAGACACAAGCCATGCCAGTCACCGCCCGATGGCACAGCGAGGCAAGTGGTGGCTTTACCGGCCCCGTGAGGACCACGGCTCAGCTTGCAGCAGGATGCCCAGGAAAGGCTACACTCTCCTCACCTTGGTGAGCTCCTTGATGACCAGAGGGCTGCTGAGAGATGACAGCAGTTCTGGTGGCGACTCCAAAACCTTCTTCCTCTCATCTGCCACGTCCCGGTCCTCCGGCAGCACAGACACCCTGTTCAGCAGTGCCACCTGAACACAGGGGAGAAAAAACACTCTTTGCCACCTGGCTTCTGTGGGACAAAGGGGTTCCTCCAGTGCCCCCAACCTGGGCAGGATCCATCCCTTCAATCAGCCACCTCTGGGGACACCTCTCTCCCTCTGCCATCCCGTACACTCAACAGGGTTGGTCCCTCCAAGCAACCTGCTCCAGGGATGCTCCGTGGGAAGATGATTTAGGTGAAGCGGGCCTGTCACCAGCTCGCAGGGACTCCTGGGCTTGGTTTGGAGGGCACCTTACAACCCCCCCCGCTTCAGCTCACCCATTTCCGCCGCCTGCAGATGCCGCAGACCAAAGTTCTCAGTCTCCAGAGAAGATTTGTCTCAATGAGGAACAGGAGGAAGAGGAAGGAGAAACCCTGGACGGTCAAGGAGGTCAGGTATCGTCCGATCCCAGGCGTCTCCCAGGAAAAGTAGTTCATCTGGTAACTGATATCTGAGCAGGGATGGAACAAAACCAGGACTTGGATCAATCCACACGCTGGGGAGGGGCAGATAAACTCCAGAGAAAGCTGCGAGCTCAAAGCTTTGCTAGGCTCCTCTCCATCCCAGCCCACACTGGGCTCCTTGCCCACAGCTCTTTCCAACGCCCATCTCCATCCCAGCCCAGACCGGGCTCCTTGCCCACAGCTCTATCCAATGCTTCCCACAAGCGGATCCAGGTCTGGAGGGGATCTGGCAGAAGATGCCCAGTGGAGGCATGCAGAGGAGATCCAGTCACTCTTGGGACTGGGATTTCTTTACTTGTCTATGAAACTTCCCCTAGCCCACATTTTCCTCCAAAAAGATTCCTCAACTGGATCACCTATGAGTGCCAAACCCTGCCCAGTTTTAAAATGGTACCTGGAGCTCCTGCCCAGGTTAGGTTAGAGGCCCCATGATACTGCCCAGCTCCACCACCCACCCCACAGACCCCCCAGTGCAGCCACGGTGGGATGGCCAGGAGGGGCAGGTGAGGACCAGCACGGAGACTCACTGAACGCCTTGCAGATGAAGATGGCTTCAACGGAGGAGGTGCAAAACTGAATGAACTCATAGTTCTGGTAGAAGTCACTGATGCATTGGCCCAAGCAGTAATTGGGTAAGACGAGAAAGACTTTATCCAGGGTTTTGGAGAGGTCCACCAAGCCCAGCTCTGAAAGAGGAGCACAGGAGGATCAACACACTGGAGTTAGCTTAGAGAAAGACCCTGATACTGGATCGTCTTGGTGACAGCAGGGCGTAGTGCTGGGGAGGCACGGAGGGCAGTGACCCACCTGGGATGCTCATGATGGTGACCGCGAGGAAGGTGGCCGTGCCTGAGAGGATGTTGAAGATGGTGAGACGGGTGTAGGCCATGGCTGCCACCGAGAAGAAAAAGCTGAGGAGGTACATGAGGGGGATGATGGCCCAGCCATAAAGGAGGAAGATCAGCATCACGTCAACGAGGTGGCTGTCTTGAGTGAAGGCTTGCACGTCAAAGGCTTGGAATATCACCTGGGGCACAGCAGTGCGAGGAGAATGCACGTTTGTCTTGGCTGCAAGTGATGTCTCCTTGTCTCAACAGCCCAGGCAGCACCGCACTGACCCCGATAGCCCCTCACAGATGGCTCCTACCAGCAGCCCGTGCCTCTCCACAAGGAAAGCCCTCTTTCTGCAGACTGGGATGCGGAGGGGCAGATCTGGGGAATCCCTCTCCATGCTCCCATGTATTTGAGATCTTCTGGTGCCCACACCCAAGTGTTCAGGTGCCAGAAGCTGCGGTCAACTGACCCAGCTGGTTGGCCATGGCCCAGCTCCCAGCAGGACCAAGGGTCCTTTCTATTAACTGAGACAATGCCAGTGGCCTCATCCTTCCCCCTGCACCCACACACATCCCAGCTCTCCCAGAGGAGCGGCACCCAGAGCACCCATGGAAGGGGAGGACAGGAGGGTATGAGGGTGTCAGGGGGGACTCACCAGCATCAGAGCACAAGGGATGAGGAAGTTGATGATGTCCCAGAGCAGGGCAGAAAGCCAGAAATTGACCACGTAGACGCCGCTGACAAACTGGACGTGCTTGGCTTTGATGGCCCGCTCGCTGACCAGCAGCAGAGCGAAGGTGCTGGCGAGCGAGGCCATGCCATACAGCAAGTTGATGGCGATGGCGAACCCGGTCTGGCCTCTGTGGGGAGAGCAGCAGGGCAGGTTAGGACAGGGACCGCTCGACAAACCAATGCTGAGGGCTACATGAGGCCAGCACGCCCACACCGTGCTTCTTGTGGAGGCTACGCTCACCCAGCAAGCCAGCATGCGGAAGGAACGCCCCACAACGAAAGCACAACCCAACAAGATGAGCATCTCCCATGCGCAGCCCCCCTAGCACACCACAGACCTCCATCCCGCCTTTGCGAGGTCCCACACATGTCCTCCCTGCACAGGTGAGGTTCAGAGACCCTGGAGGCAGGATTTCATGAGGTGTACGGCCCTACAGCCCCCTCTGCTCTGAGCACCCAGGGAAAACCAACCCCAACCGGTATCTAGAGGGGAGCACCCAACCACTGAGATATGTGCATGGGGTGATGTGGCTGCCAGGCTCAGGCAGGTAAGAGCTTTGCTCTCCTGGCCTCCTGAGTACAATCACAGCCACGTTTGGGCCTCAGAACCTCCAGCCTGGCTCCACCACTGACGCCAGTACAACCAAGCCGATCTGCATCCATGGAAGCCAGAAGAGCTAGCAAGAAAACAAGCGCCGTGCCACCAGACGTACTCCATGAGCTGGTCTTTGGCCTTCTCGGTGATGTTGCGGGGCTGAGGGTAGTTGGTGACTGTGATGGAGGCGTTGGGGCCCGCCAGTACCCTGAAGATAGCGTTGTCGGCCAGCATAAGGGCCGTGGCGGGGGAGTGATAAGCCTGGTTGTTGAAGAGCGCAGTGACCACCGTGTGGTTCCCGGCTCCCTCAAAGGAGGCGGCTGCGATGTAGTGCTCATTGAAGGCTCCCCCTTCCTCAGAGGCTCTTGAGATCAGGTACTCCTCCAGGCCACCTGCCGAACACCGCGGCTGTTACGAGGGGCTCCATCACACGAGAGCTAACTGGGGCCAACTGGAAAAGACTCCAAGCAGCCCCAGCCCTGGTGGGCCACCCTAGCCCCGATGATGGCCACAAACACAGGGTTATGGAGCTCTGCTTGGGTGAGGAGGGGTCCTGCCAACTGTGGGACTCTTCCATGCAGAGCAGGATACAAGGGGATACGTCAGATAGGGCACAGCTGGGACCTGAGCTACCCACACCAAGGGCCCTGGCAAGAGACGCCCGTGGCTCCTGCCCACCCCGTTGGGCATCGCCCGCTCCATGGGTGCTCCATGAAGCCTCACCCGGCACCTTCAGCGGCAACTGACGCTGGGCATCCAGCAGCTCCACGTACTGCTCCGCCAACCTCTGCGACAGACCCGAGGCGGCCGAGAAAGGCACGATGGTCTGGCCGTAGGGCTCCAGTGTCAGCCTCAGCAGGGAGGAGTCCCTGGGTCCTGGGAAGGTCTTGGCCACGATGAGGGCAAAGGCAGTGAAGATCAGAGGCACGA
Organism: Egretta garzetta; assembly: GCF_000687185.1. NCBI lineage: Eukaryota > Metazoa > Chordata > Aves > Pelecaniformes > Ardeidae > Egretta > Egretta garzetta. The sequence goes on from NW_009258376.1 coordinate 879,001, forward strand.
GGAACTGCGCTGCCACCATCTTCCAGTTGCGCCAGCTGTACATGGCTCGCTTCATGAACATGGCGTAGAACTGCTGGCAGCACAGGTAGAACTGGGAGGGGAGAAGACAGGTCAGCGCGAGCCCTGCCAGCTGCGGGTGGCCACATCGCCCTGCACAGCTGATGGCAGAGGGGGGAGGAATGACCCCAAAACTACCTCCCCGTCCTGCAGGTAGCCCGCAGCAGAGCCCGCTCTCCAGCCGAGCTGGTAAAGGGATCAGCAGGGCAGCACAGCAGGGCCAGCCACCAAACTCCACAGCTTCCCAACGGGATACGGCCACTTTGGGATCTCAGGTGTTAAAAGCAGCTTCAGCCGTACCCTTTACCTGCCCCCACCTCCCAGCGCTGGAGGCTCCCATGCAGGATTACTGCAGCACGGCTGCCTGCCAAAGCAGCCGGGCCGAGACGCCCGGGAGCGCCCAGCCCAGCCCCTGCAAGCACCTTCTTTGCTTTTATAAACCCATAAACATCTCTGTCCCCTTCTGCCGTTGAGACATGCCCTTGAGAAATGCAGGGAAATTTATCACAGGCACGTAGGCAGCGGGCCACGAAGGGCTGCTGGGGGTCTGAAACACCAGCCCAGCGAGGGAAGGAAGACAGTTTTTCTCATCTCCCTGCTGGAAATCCCAAGCGATGTAGCCACAGCAGGTGACGACCACTTTAGATCACCTGGGACATCTCCAAGAGCACCTCTGTAAGACCTCAAGATGAACATGAAGAGGATGGCAGTGACCAAGCCCAACAACCCTAAAAGTGATTTGCCCTAAAGATGCAGATTCCAATTTGATCTTCTTAATTTGATCTTCCAAACCACATGCAATGAGACCGGCCACGGGGGAGACACCCCCTGGCAACCCCGCTCCAGAAGCCCCCCTCACATGCCCCTCACGCCGTTCCCGCTGCACCGGGCCCCCCAGCACTCACCCCGGTGTTGAGCTTGATGCTGGAGCAGTCCTCCGTAATGAGCGCCCCGCTGTCGTCCGTCATATCTGTCATGCCGCTCAGGCTGCTGGAGTCATCCATGGCCCAGTCGTTGGAGCGTCTCTCGTGCTGGTACTGGAGGGCGGGCAGCTGGATGGCCTGGATATCCATGCTGGAGTCCACCAGCTTCCCAACCCTGCGCCGGGAGGGAAAGTGGGTGATGAAACACAGACCCAGACAAGATCATAGAATCACAGAGAATCATAGAACCGTCCAGGTTGGAAAAGACCTTTAAGATCATCGAGTCCAACCGTTACCCTAGCACTGCCATCCCACCACTAAACCATGTCCCTCAGCACCTCATCCATCCGTCTTTTAAATACCTCCAGGGATGGGGACTTGAGGATCGAGCTGTTCTGAGCTGGGAAAGCCAAACCCCAGAGACAAAACCCAACACGTGCCCCGGAGAGCTGTGTAGGATGCCGACGCCGCAGCACACGGGGACTGGTCGCCCCCAGATGAGAGCCCACCGGGGCCAGCCTGCCTCCTGCCTACCTCAGGAAGACCTCCTCCATGGTGGTGACTGAGGCGCCGTAGCTGGCGATGCCCAGCTCCTCCCGCTTCTGCTCCAGCTCCGTGAACAGGGCCTCGAACCTGAACGGAGAAGCGAGGCGTCGGACGCTGCCGCTCGTGAGAGGGGGCACTCGGAGGTGAAGACCCTCGGGGCATCGGTCCTGCAGCCAGCTCCGGGGCTGCCTGCAGCCCTAAGCACCCCCACCTCCCCCAGAGCAGCTTTCGGGCTCCAGCTTCTGCTCTGCCTTGCCACGGGCAGCCTCAGCAATCCATACGTTTGATTTCAGAGCCAAACCAGCCTGCCTCGCTGGTGCCACCCTCGGCACCGCAGCCGTCACCAGCTATCAGCAGCCACTGCTGCCCCGTGCGGTTGCTGCGCTGGGCACGGGGGCACCAGAGCCATGCGCCAGCAGACACCGAGGAGGACGGCGGTGGAAGGAGGAACTGAGCCTGATTTTCCGAGACCAGCGCTGATGCAGAGAGCAGCCCCCCTTTCTGGCGAGCCCGTGACAACAGCGCATGCCCCAGGCAAGGGGACCCCCCCGGGGAGGGCAAGCAGGGGACGATGGTGTTACCTGTGCGTGCTCTCCTTGGGCAGGATGAAGGACAGCTCTGCCCCGGCGTTGCTCTCCATGGTGGCGTTGGGCACGTACTGGCAGATGAGGCGGGAGATCTCCCCCAGGTTACAGTAGGGCTCCTTCACCATCACCATGTGATAGCCTGCCCCTGGGCAGAGCCGCAAGAGGAGGGAGAGGAAGGTAAATCACAGCCCAGCCTGGCCCCGGGGAGCTGGAGCAGGGAGGGATGCCAAGGCACCGCCGAGCACTGCTGGCTTGGCCTGGGCCATGGGCACGACGCAGAAGCAAGTGCAGGGATGGGCCTCAGAAGAGGCAGAACAGCACGACGGGGAGCAAGCAGCCAGCAGACAAGGAGCAATGGGTCCCCTTCCCTGCCCTATATCCCCCTCCTGCTCCCCCCTGGCAAGGAGAAGGCAGCGAGCGCGACCTGCCTGCTCTTCCCTTACCATATTTACGCTTGAGGAAGAGCGAGGAGCCGCAGCACTGCAGCTCGCCCTTGGCCATGATAGCTATGCGGTCCCCCAGCAGGTCAGCCTCATCCATGAAGTGGGTGGTCAGCAGGATGGTGCGGTTGCTCCTCTGCTGCTGCAGGAGGTCCCACGTGGCCCGTCGAGAAGCTGGGTCCATCCCTGATGTCGGCTCATCCAGCATCACCACCTGCACTCAGGAGATGGGTGCTGGTCAAAAAGGGCCGGGAGAGGCACAGGAGGTGGCAACCCCAGGGCCCAGAAGGGGCCTTGACCTCGCAACGTGCATGTGATGCTCTTGCTCAAGGGAGCAGCTACCGGGCAGCAGAGCTGCGCTGCAGCCTCAGGGCACTGTCCTCAGAGTTGTCCCCCTTTGTGGGGGCGCTCCTGCCCCCTCCTCGCTGCCCCTGCATCTCCCACAGGCTCACCATGGGCGAGGAACAACCTCAGGGCCACTAGAAGGACCACCGTTGGCCCCAGGGAGAAAGGCTCAAGATGAGCCCCAGGGAAGACGCTTGCCTTGGAGTCCCCGATGAGGGCGATGCCAATGGAGAGCTTGCGCTTCATGCCGCCGGAGAGCGCCTTGGTCAGAGAGCGGCGCTTGTCCTCCAGGTTGAGGATCCTCAGGATGTGGCTGATCTCCTCGGGGCACTTGGAGGGTGGGTACCCCTTCAGCTGCCAGGGGGAAGGGAGGGTTAAGCCGCCTGCAGGCAGGCAAGTGAATGTGGCAAAGACCCTTCCCACCACATCAGCTGCTAAGCCCCACCACATCCCTCCTCCACCACCAGGCAGGAAAGTGGGGAAGCGCAGAGGTGGGCGCCTGCCCAACCCTGCAGGAGCCGGCACAGCTCGTGGGGGTTCCACGGAGCCACGCTGCCCGCGACCCTCCACTCCATCGGCCACAAAACAAGGCAAGGGCTGTTCTGCTTATCATAGAATCACGGAATGGATGGGTCAGAAGGGACCCCTAGAGGTCACCCAGCCCAACCCCCCTGCAGGGAGCAGGGACATCTTCACCCAGGCCAGGTTGCTCAGAGCCCCGTCCAACTTGGCCTTGGATGTTCCCAGGGATGGGGCATCTCCCACCTCTCTGGGCAACCCCTGCCGGTGCCTCACCGCCCTCGGTGCAAAAATTCTCTTCCTTATATCCAGCCTGAATCTCCCCTCTTTTAGTTTAAAACCATCACCCCTTGTCCTGTCGCTATGGCCCTGCTAAGAAGTCTGTCCCCATCTTATAGGCCCCCTTTAAGTACTGAAAGATTGCAGTCAGGTCCCCCTGGAGCCTTCTCCAGGCTGAACAACCCCAACTCTCCCAGCCTGTCCCCATAGCAGATGGGTTCCACCCTCGGATCATTTTTGGGACCTCCTCTGGCCCCACTTGATGGATTCAGGGAGCCACAGGGTGGCTGCAGGGTGCCTCCCTCAGGGCTGGCTCCCGGGGCCCGGCCGTGCTCCCCTCGATCCCCCCAGGCGCCGTGCCCCCCCCAAGCAAGCGCCGTGCTCACCCCTGCGTAGAAGTGGAGGTGCTCTTCCACCGTCATGTTGTCGAAGAGGACGTCGTGCTGGGGACACAGGCCCAGGCTGCGGCGGGCACGGCCACTCAGGACCATGTCCTGGGAGATCTCGTAGCCGTTGATGTACGCCTGCCCGCTCGTCGGGGAGTGCAGACCTGGGAGGAGCGAGACGCAGCCGCCTGGGCTCAGGGCTGAGGACAACCCTGGGCAGCAAAGAGCTGGCGGAAAGGCGGGGGTCCTGCCGAGCACACACACACCCCCAGGCAGCTTTCTGCCAAAAAGTCCCTCGCTGGAGCCAGGGTATGGCAGTGCTCTCCAGCACAGAGTGACAGGCAACAGGGCAGAAAGGACCACTGAAGGTCACCATGCCCACCGTGCCAAAATAGGCTGCCCGCAGCTCGGCAGCTCAGGAATGAAGGCAACCGGTTCTTGGCCCATTTCCCCCCTGCCTTATCACGACGAAGCCTGCAGAGACCCATCTCACAGCGGGTCCTCTCTCTTCCCGGGGCTCTCCAACACGAAGCCTGGCTGTCATTTCCCCCACCGGCTGATCCCACCCTCATGGAGGGCTGAGCAGGGACCCCCACGCTCCCTCCGCCTCCCCAGGCAGCGACATGCCTCTCAATACCCCACCACCCCTGGCCAAGTGCTCAGGGAACTGATGGTGCTCCAGGGAAAAGCCAAAAACCCTCCCCAGCCGCAGAGACGGGGCTTGGCTCTGCTCTGCCCCTCAAGGCATCAGCCCTTCCCCGCGCAGGCCAGCGCCGCAGCAGGATGCGGCTCCTACCCGTCAGCATGGACAGAGTGGTGGTCTTCCCGGCGCCGTTGTGTCCCAGCAGGACAGTGATCTGCCCTTCATACATGTTCACCGTTAAGTCCTTGACTGCCTCCTTCATCTTGTTCCCCACCTTGAAGACCTGCGGAGATCACGGGAAGGGGTTGATGCCGCGCTCCAGGCGAGCGCTCCCACCTCTGCCCGCTCCGCTCCACCTGCAGCCGAGGCCCACGAAGGCTCACGCTGGGCTGGCGTTCGGCAAGAGGTCTAATTCAGGTTAAATACGGATGTCACCGTGCCTGCAGGTACCTCGCACGTCAGCCCGCGAGAAAACGCAGCCGGCTGCGGGGAAGAGCCTCGCCTGCCTTAGGGCAGCCACGCGACACAGCCCCGGGCAAGGGGGGCACCCGGACGCTGAGGACGCTGCCCGCGGGCACCAGTTTGTACAAAAGCGACGTTGCGACGCCTTCGTGCTGTGCCAGGCGGTCGGTACCTTGGAAAGGTGCTTTATTTTGATTCCTGAGACGAGGTCAGCGGGTTCCTCCTCGATGTACTGGCTCTTCAGGGCTTTCTCGGGGTCCTCCTCCTCCTCCTTCTCTTTTCCCACGACAGTCCTGGGGCGCCCGCACCAGTACGAGGGCTGACGGAAGGCGGCAAAGAGGGAAACTCAGGCACAGGCAGAGACCACCTCTTCTCCCCAGCCTCGTCCTCCCTCCTCCTCCCACGCAGACGCCTCCCATGGATCGGCAAGACCGCTCCCGGGAATGGCCAGCCAGCGCATTTCAGCAGGCGGGTCAGCCAGGAGAGGAAACCGCTCCTCCCGCCCCGCTGCCTTCCCCCGCTTCTCCCCGACGGCAGCGCTGCCCGGGACTGCACGGGCACCTCGTCCCCACCCTCATCCTCATGGAGAAGGTCAGCGCTTCGATGAGAAGCAGAATTGCCCAGGCAGAAGCACCCTGCCCAGAAAAGCCGACGCAGCGCAGGCCCCCCCGCCAAAGCCTTGGCACACGCGAAATACAAAAGGCCTGGGGTCCAGCTGCTGCAATAATGGCCGTTTTTTTTTGACCGGGCTCTCCAAGAATGAAAATAAAAGTGTTTGGGACCTTAAATCCCTGTGGAAATAGAAATTCAACAACCCCTGGACCCCCAAATCAGCATCTTGCCATGGCTTTTGGCAGACAGCTCTATCTCCGCTACCCTGGTCTTGCTGCAGGAGGAAGCGGGATGCCGGAATGAAACCACGCGGGGGTAAGGAATTTAGAGGGGAGGAGGAAGAACTTCCCAATCAGATAACGAGGGACAGGGCCCCAGGATCCAAACCGGTTGTTGGCCGCGGCTTAAGGAATGCTCAGCAGCCAGCTGGGCGGCAGCCCCAGCCCAGCGCTGCCGATGGTGCCAAGCGTCTGCCTGGGCAGAGCAAAGGGGGCTCAGCTGGGGGGGTGGCAGTCACCCCCCCGCCCTGGGTAGTTTCAAATCACTGGGTCTGGTCGCTCGCAGCTGGGGCTTCTCCCCAGTACTCTTGCATGGGGACACTTAACACCACCCTGCACCCCGAGGAGCGTTGGGACACAGGTTTAGAGCCAAGCAGACCTTCCTATTCAGTCAAAAAATACAGCTGCAGCAGCCTTTCCTGAGGACGCGCTGCAGACCCCTTGATTTTGGAGGCCAGGAGGGCCAGCCTCGTACGTGAGCCTAGCCCGCCGCGTGGCACAGAAGCGGGAGCCATCCCCGAGCGATGCCCGCTGGAAGGGGTGCGTAAGCAGTGCTCACCGTCAGGAAGAAGTACCAGGGCTGAGGCACGCCGTACTCCCCTGGAAAGACAGCCTCCACGTACCAGGCCACCACGCCGTAGAGCAGCGAGTCCAGGAGCAGCATCCCCAGCACTTGGGCTAAGGTGAAGTTGTCGTCCACGCTGATGGGCTTCATGAGGTCCCTCCACTGAATGCCAGTCCCTGCAACGCACGGGGGGCACTGCCTACCTCTGCACCCCGAGAAGGACCACGGGCTCTCCAAGACCCTCAGACAGCGTCCCTGTCCCAATTCACTGCTCGCTAACGAGGAGCGCGCATGCGGCTCTACGGTCCCTTCCATGGAGGGAAAGCCACAGCAGAAGGCGCACCGACATCTCGAGGCTCCCTCCCTCCCACCACGCATCTTCCATCGCATCTTCTGCAACTGCCCTGGGAAGAAGCAAACTCCTCTCCAGCCATTGCCCCTCCGTCACCACAGCCGCCTGTAGTGCCGCCACTTTGCAATAGCATGGCTGCTGCTGGAACCAACGGCAAATTCTTATTAACACAGAAATTGAAGATAGACATTGGGAAGGAGGGAATGCAATGGGATTCCCGTCCCTTAGAACCGAATTCGCTGGGTAATTAAAGCGGTGACGGTGTTTTGCACAACCCGGACCACCAGGGGCATGGGCTCGGAGGGGCAGAGCCCCGGTGCTGGTAAGACCTGTGGGTGCAATCAGCAATTAGCCCTCCCGCTCTCGTTAGGAGCAGGGAAGTGCTTGTCCCTGGCTTCTTTCCACCCTTCACACCACGTGCCAGCCAGCCCCAGCCCACCACAAAAAAAGCCTGGCTGCTCTCCCGAGGGACGGGAGGGACTTGCTCACCTTTTCCTTCGAACATGCCTATAAGCTGTGCACCCATGGCCATGGCCACGTTGGAGATGAGGCAGGACGCCAGCTTCTGGCTGTGGGACATCAAATCGTAGCGGGGCGAGATGAAGAAGTAAGGGATGTAGGAGAAAAAGTAGAGGAAGCCGCCAGCAGCGGCTGCGACGTTTGCTGCCAGCACAGAGAAAAGCGGGAGGGAAAATGTCAATAATACGGTGATGGCACCGAGTATTTCTCACCAGCTTTCCATCAGTGGAGATTCAAGCCTTGGTTTGGGAAGCAACAGTACAGGCATCCCTTCCCATGCACTGTGGGGAAAATGCAACCAAAAAAAGGGAAGAAAGCCCCCTCCTCCTCACATGTCGAAGCAAGGTATCCAAGATAGAGCCCTGTGCAACCTCACCTAACTCTGGAGCGGGCCCTGCTTCGAGCAGGGCGGCCCGGTGACCTCCGGAGCTGCCTCCCAACCAAAACTAACTGAAGATTGTACAGCACGAGGCCCGTAACGCACCCCCAGCCCCAGGGGGCAGCAGTGCAAGGAGGCAGCTGGGGAGGGACTCACCTCTCGAGAAGAAGGTGCTCACCATGAAGTTGAAGGAGATGGAGGAGATGGAGAAGATGGCGAGGAAGGTGAACACCAGCGTGGGGTCACTGTTGGTGAGCACCGCGCCCTGTTCGCTCACCTGCCGAGAAAATCTGGTTACGGCCAGGGCTGGCAAAGCCGACCAGAGCTGCAGGCACGGGTGGGCAGCCGAGCCCCGGTGCTCTCCATGGGTTAAAGACAAACTGAGAGATGGGTGAGAACCCCCAGGCCCTCCTAGACCCCTCCAGAGGGAAGAAATACGGGTTGCCCTTGTGTGAGGCAGGGTCTAGGAGGCAGGGGACACCTTGCTCAGCATCCAGGCAGCCTCCTCCTGCTTCTCACGGTGTGGGGACGAGCGGAGAGGAGAGCCCAAGTCCCTCCAAGGGCACGCAGGGCTGCAGGAGCGGGGTGGTCCTGCTCTGCATGGCACTGCCTGCGCCCCCCCGGTGCCCATGGGGCTCCTGCCCCTCAGCCCCCTCCGGGGGAGCTCACCCCTGCCATGGAGGGCAGCTCTGGGGGGCAGCTCTGCCCACCCAGCTCTGGAAAAGGCCTACTCCAGCCTCTGCTACGCAGGCGGAGGAGTCCTGAGATACCGGGATGGTCCAGCCCGCGGCAGAGGAGCCGTGTCATCCATCACCTTGCCAGCACAGAGCTTCTGGCCTGCAGGACGGTGGCCTGGGGAAAGACACTCACCTTGACGCAGAAGAGCACTGTGACGAAAAACACGGACACCAGGAGGAAGAGGAAGAACATGAGGAACCAGGCGCTCCAGTGCAACCAGTTGCTGAGGCCCATCATGTGCATGTACTCCTGCGGGGAGGGGACGCCGTCACCCGGGGCTGCACCCGCACTGCCTGGGCACGGCCGGGGGCGAGGTGGAGGCCCCGGTCAGGGTGGCAGTGGCTTTGCCCTGCAGATCTGGCAAGGGAGGTGGCGGCCCCAGGTCCCACCCGAGTGGTCTTGCGCAGCCTTCGGCGTCACGCCGTGTCCCCCGCCTCCCTGGGCAGGGGCTGCCGCCACTGCAGGAGAGCATCTCCCCAAGGAGCTGAGCTGGACCCAAAACCGCAGCAGGCTGATGCTGGTGGGGCCACGGTGGCCACCCGGCAGTGGGCAGGAGAAGCCCGCGGCCAGGGGACGCCGAGCTCCAGCCACCCCACGACTCGGACACACAGGTTCCCACATCCAGAAGACAAAAATCTCGTTTCCCACGCACGCAACTCTTGCGTTGACAAAACTCTTGAATTGTCGCCCCCTCTCCCAGCCACCTTGGGAACACCAAGCCCTTCGGTCCAGCAGCCCTGGCCGCCCAGCAAGGAGAGCCGAGCCGCATCCCGGAGGCAGGATTAGCGACATTCCTCCCCGGGGCTTGCTAATCTGCTGCCATCCCCACTTCCTGCTCGCTGGCTCCAACCCCGACAAAATCTTTTTAGTAGGGCCAGCTGTGACAGGACAAGGGGGGATGGCTTTAAACTGAACCAGGGGAGGTTTAGACTGGATCTAAGGAAGAAATTCTTTACACTGAGAGTGGTGAAACCCTGGCAGGGGTTGCCCAGATTGGGGGTGGAGGCCCCATCCCTGAGAACATTCCAGGCCAGGTTGGACGGGGCTGTGAGCAACCTGATGTGGTTCAAGGTGTCCCTGCTCCTGCAGGGGAGGTGGGCTGGGTGACCTCTAGGGGTCCCTTCCCACCCAGAACATTCTAGGATTCTATGATTCTACGATTTCGTTCCCAATTTAAAGGCAGCATGCTCTGGGACACAACGCAGAGGGAGGGGAGCGCCCAGACGTCCCACCACTCACATCTTACCTTCAGCTTCTTCTCCTTCTCGTGCACGACGGCGCGGACGATGTTGAGCGAGGTGTAGGTGAAGCTGAGCATGAGCAGGAGGGGCAGCTGGTTCTGGATGGCGAGGAGGAAGAGGTCGTTGACGTAGGCCGGGTAGGGGAAGCGTTGCACCACCACTGTGATGTTCTCCAGCAGGCCGGCGGAGCTGGCGTTGGCGTGGTACTGCATGACGGCCCGGTCCACCGCGTGCTGCACCGCCAGGAAACCTTCTCGGATGTAGCCTGCGCGGCAAAAACGAGACGGGGAAGTAGAGGCGGGTCCGGGTTTTGGAGGTGAGCGTGGGCAGAAGGAGAGAAACGGCCTTTGCGGGAGGGATTGCTTGGGAAGAAGAAGGGGGAAGATGAAAAGAGCTGGTAGGAAAAGCAGAACAAACGCCACCATTGACACCCCCCTGCGGGCACAGAGGGGCTTGGGGGGGGGATTTACGTCGCACCAATGTGAGTCTCTCATAATCATCACTTAAAAGCAGCTGGCAGGAAAATTCCAACTGAACGGTGGTCGCCGTTCTGCAAGGGGGGAGTTTCTCCATCACCATCAACCCCCACCAGCATCGCTGCGCTCGCATCCCGTCCCTTTTGTTTTGTAACCCGAGGGAACACGGGATACCGCGCAGGTTTCGGTGAGGAAGAATACACCCCGTTACTCACACCCTGGGCTTAAACTGTTGTGCGTTAGAAACCAGTGGAAGATTCTTAATTTTCCACCAGTTCGTGGTTACGTGGGAGCTCTGCCTCCTGGTACTCGAATGGGAACTCAAGCTCTGCTTAGAGAGCCCCCAGCGAGCGCTTTGCACCTCGGCTGCTGAAAATGACCCGGACAGCGACGGAAGAAGTAAGGATACGAGATGACAAACCACGTTTTATATCAACTAACTCACCCAAGGACCACCCTAGCTGCTGGTCACCCCGGCCGCAGAACGCTCGAACCCCCAGGTATCGCCCTCTCGGGCTCCCGTGTATTTACACTGCGCGAGCCAAACCCACTCCCCCGCGTTCTCGGCCTCTCAATCTTTTCCTTGGCACGGCTGCTGAACGACGGAAGGAGAAACCCAGCCCAGGGAAATATCCCTTTGAAGCCGCAGAGGAAGCTCCCAAAAAATCAGGTCCTAAGCCAGCGCCAACTCCAGCCATGTCCCCGCTGCCTCCTGCTTGGCCAGGGGCTGGGCTGTCCTTAAGCACCTACGCTCGGACCAC
>NW_009258376.1:890788-893122 GCF_000687185.1 Egretta garzetta
GAAGCCCTGAGCTGCGGGGAGGGGAAAGGCGGGCGTGCAGGCAGGGAGCGCGGCAACGCAACGCGGGACGATGCTCAGCCGTCACCGAAACCACCATTTGGGTCCAAGACACGAGGGATGTGCCCAGCCAGAGCCGGGCAAGGCACGGGGGATTTACAGGGGATGCTGCTGTGCCCACCCCGGGGCACCCAGAGGATTCCTCCTCCTTGAGAGCAGGAGTCTGCTCTTCTTTCAGAAAAAATCCTAACGTGATCTTCAGTTTGGAACATGAAGCGCTAAAATTTTCTGCGCAACAGGATTTCCAAAAATACTTTGTCTCGGGGAAGCGACAGCCACGTTCCTTACTATTTTAGGGCAATATTTTCCTAGACTGAAACTGCAACAAAACGTGAGCAAAAATCAAGACAAAATCCTGCGGTTTTAGTGAAACAAAAATAAAGCCATTGCCTGGAAGTTCTGGTAGCATCGATGCATCCCTGGAACTGAGCGTCAGGATCTCCCAGGGAAGGGGCGATGGGACGAGGGGAGACAGCCTCAAGTTGTGCCAGGGCAGGGTGAGGTTGGGCATGGGGAACAATTCCTTCCCCTTGGGGCTGTCAGGGGCTGGAAGGGGCTGCCCAGGGAAGGGGTCGAGTCCCCAGCCCTGGGGGGATTTAACAGCCGGGCAGAGGCGGTGCTGAGGGCCAGGGTTTGGGGGTGGGATGGCAGGGGTAGGGGAACGCTTGGGCTGGGGGAGCTGAAAGGGCTTTGCCAACCCAATGATTCTGTGTCTCCATGATTTATCAGAGTAAAAATCCGTACCAGTTCCTGGGGTGGAAGCTGCAGCCCCCAGCCCCTGCTCACCTCTGATGTGGATGGGTAAGGCTCTCTCCACCGCCTCGGCAATGCTCCTGACGGCGCTGCTGTTGGAGGGGACGTACGCCAGCTCCCAGGGGTTGCTTTGGTGCCGGCGGTAGAAGAAGCCCGGCAGGTCATCCACGGGCTCCGGGGGGTAGACGGTGGCGTTGGGGTGGCTGATGGAGTGCACCCGGTGCCGCAGCGCTATCAGGATGGCAGCGAAGAGCAGCGGCAGGCAGATTTCGATGACCGTCACCAAGATCTGCCGTTTCTGCGGGAAACATTAAGATGAAAAAAAAGTAAGTAAACACCGAAGGCGTCTCAAATGCAGGAACAGGGGTCAGGGCATGCTAACACCACATAGCAGAAGTGTTCTTGCATTTCCCAAGGTTTCACAATCCGGGGTTTTCCACAGAGCCCGAGGAACAACGCTGCACCAGTTCCCACGTCCTTCAGGACTTTCCAGCCAAGGCGTCCCCTTCCCTAAGCACCGCTCCGTCTCAAACCACCCTCTCTGCCAGAGCCTTCCCCGGCGGACACGAGCGAGCCGAGCTGCTCGTTTGCCCATTCCCTGTGCCACGGGGCTCTGCCCAGGGGCCGGCAGCACTCGGGGCTCGCAGAACCACTCCTGCGAGGAGGCCCCGTGCTGTGGGACCGGCCGCGGCCCGGAGAGCGGAGCTGTCACCAAAGCAGAGCCACCTTGCCCAACGCTTACAGGGCTGGGAGCTAAAAGCGCTGTCATTAAAGGAGAGGCTGGGACGGGGAAGCAGCGGGGAGGTGAAGCACGGCAAAGCTAATGCAGTCAGAGAAGTTTTTTCTGCTGGAGCCCAGCATCCCGCTGGGACACGGGCTCTGCCCCCAGCCCGGGATGGGACCTGGCAGAGCCTCTGGCTGCAGCCCTGGGTGCCCTGGTGCAGCACGGAGAGCGTACCCCCCAGCTCAGCCTCCACCCCGGGGCCCGCCTGCACTGAACAGGGTGGCTCCTTTATTATTTTTAATTGAGCTTCAAGCAACCGGACAACGAACTCGAGTCCAGTGAACGCACTGGGGCAGCCAAGCCGGAGCGCGACCCTCCAGCCGTTTCCCCCAGGGCTACCAGTCCTGCAAACTTCCCGCTTGCTACCAGCCACCGACCCAGGCTAATTAGCATCCAACCCAGGTTAATTAGCATTTAAAACTCCGCTTGTCCCAGGGGAACTGGGGTCATTGCTGACCGGAGGGGCAGGGGAGCGGCGGTCCTGACCGGTGCCGCGCACGCCCGCGTCCCTGCGGCACAACCCGCCTGATGTGCTTTGCAGCAGGGGCCAGGACACGCTGCTGACCGATGGATTTACGCTCGTAAAATCGCTGCAGAGATCACGCTCGCTCGCACCAGTGAGCACCGGGCTGCTCCTGCGAAGCTGCATCACCCAGCTGGGGTGGGGATGGGCGAGGGAGCAGCACCCAGCACCCAGCCAGGTCCCGCCACGGGTAGGAGGGCTCAGCCCCGTCCCCAGC
>NW_009258376.1:894088-894812 GCF_000687185.1 Egretta garzetta
TCCCCTCTCCGCTGCCCCCCAGGAGGAGCTGCCGGCTCCGACCGCAGCCAGGGACGAGCCACCGCAGCCCCCAGCCCCTGCTCCCAGCGGGCAGGGAAAAAGGAGCCTTTCCAAAGGCCACGCTCATAAAAGCGAACATTGCGGATGTCTGATGGCTTTCTAAGGCAGCTCTGGCAGACCAGCTGCCTCCCGCTGATTTACTGTCCTATTAACCCTCTCCCGGTCTCCTGGGCTGCCTCCAGAACGGTTGCCTGGCTCCCTGAACTCACAGGCTAATGCACATTTACCAGCGCAGGCTTTCGCTGCCGCAGAAGTCATTTAAGCTGCCGTATTCCGGAGGTGACAGGGATACTCATCCGTAATCGCTACCTTTGCCCAGCCAGGGCTGCCCCAGCTCCGAGCGAGCCACGTGTCCCCACGTTCACCTTCACACCGGGGTGACGATGGCTTGGGAGCTCCGTGCCTTCATCGGGAGCTCCTCTTTTGGGTGGAGGGGAGCAAAGACTCCGGGCTGTATTCTGGCATGGTAGATCCCAGTCACCCTGTGGCCTCAGCAAACACGGCAAGAGGTGCCCCCAGCCCACAGCACACCCAGGAGGAGATGCTGTTCCCCTGCTGAGGGGACAGGGGACTGTCCTACATGTGCCCGGGTGTACAAGGCGGGATGCATGGGGCTGGCCGTCACGCACACCCACGGAGCACGCTCCTGACTGCAACCAGCCCC
>NW_009258376.1:896113-899033 GCF_000687185.1 Egretta garzetta
TCCAGTCCCCCCATCATCCTTGTTGCCCTCCTCTGGACTCTTTCTAGGAGTTCCTCGTCTTTCTTGAAGGTAGTTTGATTATTTTTTTTTAAGCCCCCCAAAAGCTGCTTCTGAGGGCTGGAGGCAGTAACGGAGGGCCCTGGTGGGTTTGCAGGCGCCGTGCAGCAATCGCCACCTCCGGAGGAGGTGACAGGACAGGTCCGGAAAGCCACCGTCCCATGGGAGGGCGCCCGGGTCAGCCCGCTCCGCAAGAAGGGGGAGCTGAACTGCAGGAGGGGGGAAAGGCGCAGCGTGCGCCGGAGGGGACAGGGACGACAGAGCACGTGGCCCTGCCCGCCACTGCGCGGCACAGGGACGACACCGCGTGCACTAACGGATCCGTTTTCCTCCAGGAAACACCTCGGGCCCACGGTGAAGGTTTGCCGGAGAATCAAGCCCCCCGGCAAGCTCTGATGTACCCACGCGTAGCCATGAGAGAGGCAGCCCCCCCCGAGCGCGGCCCCAGCCTACCTGCAGGATGTAGTTCTTCCAGAGCAGCAGCCCAAACTGCCTGAGAACAACCATCCTCCCATCCGCTGGGGACCACCGCCGCCGCTCCGCAGGACCCTGGAAGAGAGGAGAGAGCTGTGAACCCGGGCGCTCGCGGACCGGGGTGGCCGGAGGGCAGCATCCCCTTCCCACCCGTTAGCAACCCAAGGGCAGCTCTCTGCTTCCAGCCTGATGTCTCAACACCTGGCTCGGCCCCAAACGGGGGAAAATCCCCGTTGGCCTCCCCCTCCGAGGGTCCTTACTGACCCCTAAGAGCTCGCGGTTTCCGAAGCGACCCGTTCCCGGTGATCGGCACGGCCCGAGCTGCGGGAGAGGCAGGCTGCTGTTTGGGAGCGCAGCCCACGAGCACCAGCGGTCCTGCGCCCAGCAGCAGGCAGGGAGCAGGGAGCAGCTTTCCTGAAGCCCTGGGAGCACCGGGTTACGGAGCCGCAAACGCTGGCCCGAGGAAGGGCAGCAAACTCCCTGCAGCCCATTATTTCGGAAGGTTTCAAGTTGTGCCTCCTCCTGCGCGGTGAAGCATCAGTTTTGCAACGTTAAGGGTGCTGTCCCAGCAGAAACTCTTCTTGGAAGGGGGATCATGAGAAAAGGGCAGGGAAGTGGAAGAGAAAGCCGGTGCTCGGGGACAGTACACTCAAGGACGATACACCCGCGTCCCCCCCTCTCTTGGGAAGCATCTGCCATCCCTCCAAGTTGGTTTTGTCTCCATTTGCAGCGGCGTTCCCTGACGAAGCACTGCAGGGACGCGCTCGCCGCGAGTCGCCCAGCAGCGCGGCACAGCGAGGGGGCGGCCCTGGCACAAGCAGAGGGCACAGGGCAGCCCCCGGCCGGGCAGCCCCTCAGCCTCCCAGCACGGGGGCCACGGCAGTGCCCATCCGCGCCCTCCACGAGCGGGCAGCTGCCGGGCTCCGACCCAAGAGCCTGTGCCCCAGACCCTGGCAGCACCAAAAGTCTCTGCAGAGACGAGGACGGACACATTGCCTGCCAGCAACGCCCCGGGAGATGCTCAACAGCACCTTCTCCAGCCCCACTTGGGACAGCACCAGCTCCTCAGCCCCAGCCGGCCCCCACCAACCTCAGCAGGGAGTTGGGGGTGCCGCAGCGAGGGGAGAGGGGAGGCTGGGGACCCCGCCTGCCCAGCCCTCGCGTCCCGACCGGTGACCAGTAAATGCACATTGCAAGCAGAGCACCGACAGCGGGGAGCTGCTGAGCTGCAGCCAGAGCCAGCTAAAACCCACGTAGGGCTGCGGACAAAGCAGCAAGCATCCATCTACCCTGCCTGCCCCAGGCAACTACCTCCCCCAGCCCTCCAGAATCGTCCTCCTGGCTTGGCACGCACCTTCCCATCCCCGAACCAAAACCCAGGGGCGTTTTCAGAGCAAAACACCCCCAACTTTTTGCACCCAAGTCAAGATTCCCGCAACAGCAAGAGATACCTGCGCTCACGCACCCTGCTCCGGGACCCGGAACGGAAGCGAAGAGGCCCAACTCCTGCAGCCCTGGAAGCCCGTCAGACACCCCAGAAAAGCCCCCCTGCCCCCCTCCCCGAGCAGCAAGCAGGGAAGGGACAGCAAAGGGGACTTTGCAAAGGCAGCTGCTGCCCCATCTCAGCTTAAACGCCCTCCAGCTCATCACAGAGTGCCGCGTCTCCGGCCCGCACGTGCCCTGGCAGAACTGCCACCCTTCTGCCATAGGAAAGGGTGGGACCTCGCCAGCCCCACGCACCCGCATACCGCGGGATCCGACACACCTCCACGCGAGCCTCCCAGGAGCAGAAACCTTCCTCCCCCGCTGGGGCGAAGGGAATCTGCAGCAAGTCAAGGGAATCAAACTTTTCCCCTTGTTCGAAAGACGACAAAGGCGACGGGTCAGGCCGGAGCAGGCTGCTGCCCCCGCAGAGATCCCAGCTCCTGCTCCCGCGTCTCTCCCGGCTCCTCGCCCTGCCCCACCCCCCAACCGCAGCGGGGCCCCCACGCAGGTTTTACGCCGCCGTCGGGGCCCGTACGCCGCTGAGAAAATGTCAAGCAGCTCTTGGGCAACACAAACACTACGCAAAGGCGGAAAACTTCATTATTGCCAACAATTTTTTTTTCCCCAAGCTTTTTAGGGTCCCAAGAAAACCTGTCCTGGACCTTTCGCTCGCTGGAGAACGAGAGAAGGGAGCTCAGTTACAAGCGGGCTACTCTTACCAGATTTGAGAGCAAAAAAGGTTTTCCAGGCTCTGGGCATCCACAGAAACGATGTTTTTTGATGCAGAAGGGAGAATCCTTTTTGGAAGATGCTGCCTGGATCAGCCCCGAGATGCCGGCGGCCACGGGCACGCCAGGCAGGGTCCCCGTCCGTGGCCGGGACCACCTTCGGTGGGAGGGGGCTG
>NW_009258376.1:899525-904081 GCF_000687185.1 Egretta garzetta
GGGGACACTCTCCTGCCAGAGATGAGCCTGACCCCCCCGGCGAGAGGCGCAGACAAAGAGCTGGGGGAAGAGAGAGACGACCACCGCCAGCTTTTGGGGGAAGAGCCCAGTTCCTCCTCCCCGGCTGGAAATACCCTGCTCCCTGTGCCTGACCGCGGCGGGAGGAAGGTGTCTGTGTGTGTGTGATTGTGTCATTGTGTCTGACTGTGTGTGATTGTGTGTGTGATTGTGATTGTGTGTGATTGTGTGTGTGTGAGTCTGTGTGTGTAATTGTGATTGTGTGTGTGTGATTGTGTGACTGATTGTGTCTGATTGTGTGTCTGATTGTGTGCGTGTGATTGTGTGTGTGTGATTGTGTTTGATTGTATGTGTGATTTGTGATTGTGATTGTGTCTGTGTGTGCGTGATTGTGTCATTGTGTGCAATTGCATGTGATTGTGTGTGATTGTGTCATTGTGTCTGACTATGTGTGTGATTGTGTGATTGTGTGATTGTGATTGTGTGTGTGTGACTCTGTGTGTGTAATTGTGATTGTGTGTGTGATTTGTGATTGTGTCTGTGTGTGTGTGATTGTGATTGTGTCTGTGTGTGATTGTGCGATTGTGTGTGATTGTGTGTGTGTGACTCTGTGTGTGTGTAATTGTGATTGTGTGTGTGATTTGTGATTGTGATTGTGTCTGTGTGTGTGTGATTGTGTCATTGTGTCTGACTGTGTGTGATTGTGTGTGTGATTGTGATTGTGTGTGATTGTGTGTGTGTGAGTCTGTGTGTGTAATTGTGATTGTGTGTGTGTGATTGTGTGACTGATTGTGTCTGATTGTGTGTCTGATTGTGTGCGTGTGATTGTGTGTGTGTGATTGTGTTTGATTGTATGTGTGATTTGTGATTGTGATTGTGTCTGTGTGTGCGTGATTGTGTCATTGTGTGCAATTGCATGTGATTGTGTGTGATTGTGTCATTGTGTCTGACTATGTGTGTGATTGTGTGATTGTGTGATTGTGATTGTGTGTGTGTGACTCTGTGTGTGTAATTGTGATTGTGTGTGTGATTTGTGATTGTGTCTGTGTGTGTGTGATTGTGATTGTGTCTGTGTGTGATTGTGCGATTGTGTGTGATTGTGTGTGTGTGACTCTGTGTGTGTGTAATTGTGATTGTGTGTGTGATTTGTGATTGTGATTGTGTCTGTGTGTGTGTGATTGTGTCATTGTGTCTGACTGTGTGTGATTGTGTGTGTGATTGTGATTGTGTGTGATTGTGTGTGTGTGAGTCTGTGTGTGTAATTGTGATTGTGTGTGTGTGATTGTGTGACTGATTGTGTCTGATTGTGTGTCTGATTGTGTGCGTGTGATTGTGTGTGTGTGATTGTGTTTGATTGTATGTGTGATTTGTGATTGTGATTGTGTCTGTGTGTGCGTGATTGTGTCATTGTGTGCAATTGCATGTGATTGTGTGTGATTGTGTCATTGTGTCTGACTATGTGTGTGATTGTGTGATTGTGTGATTGTGATTGTGTGTGTGTGACTCTGTGTGTGTAATTGTGATTGTGTGTGTGATTTGTGATTGTGTCTGTGTGTGTGTGATTGTGATTGTGTCTGTGTGTGATTGTGCGATTGTGTGTGATTGTGTGTGTGTGACTCTGTGTGTGTGTAATTGTGATTGTGTGTGTGATTTGTGATTGTGATTGTGTCTGTGTGTGTGTGATTGTGTCATTGTGTCTGACTGTGTGTGATTGTGTGTGTGATTGTGATTGTGTGTGATTGTGTGTGTGTGAGTCTGTGTGTGTAATTGTGATTGTGTGTGTGTGATTGTGTGACTGATTGTGTCTGATTGTGTGTCTGATTGTGTGCGTGTGATTGTGTGTGTGTGATTGTGTTTGATTGTATGTGTGATTTGTGATTGTGATTGTGTCTGTGTGTGCGTGATTGTGTCATTGTGTGCAATTGCATGTGATTGTGTGTGATTGTGTCATTGTGTCTGACTATGTGTGTGATTGTGTGATTGTGTGATTGTGATTGTGTGTGTGTGACTCTGTGTGTGTAATTGTGATTGTGTGTGTGATTTGTGATTGTGTCTGTGTGTGTGTGATTGTGATTGTGTCTGTGTGTGATTGTGCGATTGTGTGTGATTGTGTGTGTGTGACTCTGTGTGTGTGTAATTGTGATTGTGTGTGTGATTTGTGATTGTGATTGTGTCTGTGTGTGTGTGATTGTGTCATTGTGTCTGACTGTGTGTGATTGTGTGTGTGATTGTGATTGTGTGTGATTGTGTGTGTGTGAGTCTGTGTGTGTAATTGTGATTGTGTGTGTGTGATTGTGTGACTGATTGTGTCTGATTGTGTGTCTGATTGTGTGCGTGTGATTGTGTGTGTGTGATTGTGTTTGATTGTATGTGTGATTTGTGATTGTGATTGTGTCTGTGTGTGCGTGATTGTGTCATTGTGTGCAATTGCATGTGATTGTGTGTGATTGTGTCATTGTGTCTGACTATGTGTGTGATTGTGTGATTGTGTGATTGTGATTGTGTGTGTGTGACTCTGTGTGTGTAATTGTGATTGTGTGTGTGATTTGTGATTGTGTCTGTGTGTGTGTGATTGTGATTGTGTCTGTGTGTGATTGTGCGATTGTGTGTGATTGTGTGTGTGTGACTCTGTGTGTGTGTAATTGTGATTGTGTGTGTGATTTGTGATTGTGATTGTGTCTGTGTGTGTGTGATTGTGTCATTGTGTCTGACTGTGTGTGATTGTGTGTGTGATTGTGATTGTGTGTGATTGTGTGTGTGTGAGTCTGTGTGTGTAATTGTGATTGTGTGTGTGTGATTGTGTGACTGATTGTGTCTGATTGTGTGTCTGATTGTGTGCGTGTGATTGTGTGTGTGTGATTGTGTTTGATTGTATGTGTGATTTGTGATTGTGATTGTGTCTGTGTGTGCGTGATTGTGTCATTGTGTGCAATTGCATGTGATTGTGTGTGATTGTGTCATTGTGTCTGACTATGTGTGTGATTGTGTGATTGTGTGATTGTGATTGTGTGTGTGTGACTCTGTGTGTGTAATTGTGATTGTGTGTGTGATTTGTGATTGTGTCTGTGTGTGTGTGATTGTGATTGTGTCTGTGTGTGATTGTGCGATTGTGTGTGATTGTGTGTGTGTGACTCTGTGTGTGTGTAATTGTGATTGTGTGTGTGATTTGTGATTGTGATTGTGTCTGTGTGTGTGTGATTGTGTCATTGTGTCTGACTGTGTGTGATTGTGTGTGTGATTGTGATTGTGTGTGATTGTGTGTGTGTGAGTCTGTGTGTGTAATTGTGATTGTGTGTGTGATTGTGTGATTGTGTGACTGATTGTGTCTGATTGTGTGTCTGATTGTGCGTGTGATTGTGTGTGTGTGATTGTGTTTGATTGTATGTGTGATTTGTGATTGTGATTGTGTCTGTGTGTGCGTGATTGTGTCATTGTGTGCAATTGCATGTGATTGTGTGTGATTGTGTCATTGTGTCTGACTATGTGTGTGATTGTGGGTTTGTGTGATTGGGTTTTGTGATTGTGTGTGTGTGACTCTGTGTGTGTAATTGTGATTGTGTGTGTGATTGCGTGATTGTGTGTGTGATTTGTGATTGTGATTGTGTCTGTGTGTGATTGTGTCATTGTGTCTGATTGTGTCTGTGATTGTGTGTGTGTGTGATTGTGATTGTGTCTGTGTGTGTGTGATTGTGTGTGTGATTGTGATTGTGTGTGATTGTGTGATTGTAATTGTGTGATTGTGTCTGATTGTGTGTGTGTGATTGTGATTGTGTGCGATTGTGTGTGTGTGATTGTGATTGTGATTGTGTGTGATTGTGTGATTTTGTGACTGTGATTGTGTGTGTGTGTGATTGTGATTCTGTATGATTGTGTGTGTGTGATTCTGTGTGTGTGATTGTGATTGTGTGACTGTGATTGTGTGTGTGTGTGATTGTGATTCTGTATGATTGTGTGTGTTATTGTGTGTGTGTGATTGTGTGAGATTTGTGATTGTGTGAGATTTGTGATTGTGTGTGTGTGATTGTGTGATTGCATGTGATTGAGTGTGTGTGACTGTGTGACCGTGTGATTGTGGTTGTGTGTGATTGTGTGTGTGACTGTGTGAGATTGTGTGATTGTGATTGTGTGTGTGAGGTGGGTGTGGGATTGTGAGTGTGTAAGAGTGTGAGTGTGTGAGACTGCGTGTGCGTGCCCCTCCGTGTGTGCGCATCGCCCTGTGTGCGTCACTCTCCGTGCACGACTGTGTGTGCACGCACACGCGTGTTACCCCGTGTCTGCATTCCCGTGCGTGCGAGGGGCTCTGTGTGCTCAGGGCAGCGCCCCCCCCGTGTGTGCGCCAGGCACCGTGTGGGGAGGGCGTGGGTGTGCGCGGGGCGTCGTGAGTGTGCACGGGTGTGTTCAGGGCAGCGCACACCAGCACCCCCCAGTGCAGAGCTGCCGGTGCGTGCCCAGGAGTGCCACGGGAACACCGCTGGGGGTGAGGGGCTGCGGGTGTGCAAGGGGTGTGGGGGTGTGTGAGGGGCTGCGGGTGTGCAAGG
>NW_009258376.1:908203-909006 GCF_000687185.1 Egretta garzetta
GCCCCGGCCGCGGCACAGGGTGCGCTGGCTCCTCGCCTCGCAGACGTTGGGAAGAGGAACACCGCGTGACCATTTCTCCTGCGGTTCCTCCGCTTTCCCCAGGCCCTGCTGCCCCAGGGCGGTATCCGGGCAAGGACTTGGGCTGGCGTTCACTACTTTCTTTGTGTTGGTCCCTGCCCTCCATCCGAGCTGCTCCCTGCCAGGGCAGGAGGGAGCCGGAGGGAGCGTGAGCAGGGCAGACGCCCCGTGATGCCCAGCAGCACCTTCCTCCGGGGCAGCCGGTGGCTCGGGGACACGCAGGGAGGGCTTCCCCGGACACCGCATCCCGTGAGCTGCCGGGCCGGGGACAAACACACCGACTTCTGCTGAGAGCGTTTCCCACCTTGTCCTGGTTTCTTCCCGCTCCTTAACCTTGCTGCAGTGCTGGATGGCGCAATCCCGGCACTGGCATTTTTTCTACCCTCGAGTGCCACCGCCCAGGAGGGAAATGCCGGGATGGTGGCTCCCATGGAAGCGGGGGCACCTCGGGGTTGTTCCCAGGGGGAGCCGCTGGGGCCACCCCATTGCCAGCAGCGGGGTTGCCCATCGCACCGTTTCAGACCGACTGCCTGGTTCCGAAACCCCAGCCCTGCCCACCCCATACCCGGTTTGGGGGTTAAGCCTGTTTGAAAGGTGCTGGCTGGCGTCAGGAAACCGCCTCACCTGCCCGCTGCAGAAATGCCTCCCCTTCACCACCCAAACAACACCCAAAATGCAGGACGGGTTGGCAGAGGGGCTGGGATGTGCCGGTGAGGCCCCGGCAG
>NW_009258376.1:909743-911653 GCF_000687185.1 Egretta garzetta
GTTCAGCCTGGAGAAGAGAAGGCTGCGGGCAGAGCTGAGTGCGGCCGGTCAGGGCTTCAAGGGGGCCCAGAGGAAAGGGGGGGACAAGCTTTTTAGTAGGGCCAGCTGGGACAGGACAAGGGGGGATGGTTTTAAACTGAAGCAGGGGAGGTTTAGACTGGATCTAAGGAAGAAATTCTTTCCAGTGAGGGTGGTGAAACCCTGGCAGGGGTTGCCCAGAGAGGTGGTGGAGGCCCCATCCCTGGGACCATTCCAGGCCAGGTTGTCCGGGGCTGTGAGCAACCTGATGTGGTTCAAGGTGTCCCTGCTCCTGCAGGGGGGTTGGGCTGGGTGACCTCTGGGGGTCCCTTCCCACCCAAACCATTCTATGATTCTATGACAGCGAGGGTTTGCTGCTGTGGAAGGGGAGCGTGTGCGCACACCAACGCCCAAATCCTCACTGGCCACAGGCAGAGGGATCTGCTCCGCAAAGCCGGCCGGGTTGGGAGCAACCATTTTCCTTGGCAACGCTGGCTGCATAAAAGCAGAAGGGATGGGGGGTTCCCATCTGGGCTTATTCCAGGGAAAGCTGTGTCCTTGTCGCTTCCCGAGCAGGACCCTGCGGCTCGTCCTGCCGGGCACCTGCAGCGCCGGGGGGGTGCAGAGGTTCAGCATCGCCTGCCTGCGAGACCACGGCGGGGCTCGGGGGGGGGGGCCCCCAGCGTCGCTGACTTGCCTGCGGGGGGGTGCTTGCTGGGGCAAGGACCAGATCTCCTGGGCTCTTTTCCCCCTGGGGGTGGACTCCCTCTTCCCGTGCCCCCCAGGGCATGCCAGCGTGCAGCCCCCCAGCCTGGGCTGCCAGGTTGGAGCCTCCCAGCACTCAGCCGGAGCTCAGGGGCTCGGCGTGGTCCCCCGCTCTGGGGGGATGTGCGGGGACGACGGACTCCCCTTGCAGCGCTCAGACACGGGAAGATTTCCGTGGGCTGGGAAGGAAGGCAGGCATGGAAGGAAGCTTTCCAGGACCCCCCGCTGCTCTTCCCCATCCCTGCCCTCCACCAACTGCAATTTCCCTGCCTCTGGCTGCACCAGCCTCCTGCAAAGCGTCCGCGGGGTGTCCCCGCTCCCCGAGGCCAGGCTGGCTGTCCCTTCTCCCCAGCGAGGCGACGGAGCCCCCGCGTCCCGCAGCCAGCACCCCCCACCGCCGCCGGAGCGGGACGGGGCGTTTGGAGCCGAAGGGCTCCCGAGGCGTCTCCCGGCGCTCTGGCACCACCGTGCAAGGGGCACCGCTCCAGTTCAGGACCAGAGAGGTGTGGAAATGCGCAGGCACAGCCTCGTTTCATTAAGAGCAATTGAAGACCTGGCAGCTTTGGGCGCTCCGTCGAGCTCGCGGATCTCTGCCAGCGTGTACGTCCCGTAAGCCAGCCGCTCGGGCCGCTGGCAGCCGCGCTGGGAGGCGAGGGGTGCGGTAAGGGAGACAAAACACCAAGGGAAGCCCCGAGGGATCCCTGGTAGGGATCTTACTGTTGCCACCCCAGCTGCCTGCAGGTTCCCGGTGGGCACAGCAGCACAGCCCACCCTCACGAAGCGCGGAGGCGGACGGGGCTTGTCCTGCAAGTTCAGGCGTTTCCCTCTTCCAAGACCAAGGGAGGGTGAAGGATTCACCCAAACGCCAGCTCGAGAGGCGGCGGGAGCCAGGGCAGGCAGCGCTGCCGGCTCGGCGAGGGCGGGCAGGTTGCTGGCAGCGCGGGTTGGATTTCAGCTCAGAAAAAAAAAAACGAGAGGAAATTTTGGGATAGAGGGAGCAACTCCAGGGAAATGAGCTCCGGCTAGAGGACAGCGGGGCCGGGGTGTGACCGGCCCGCACGCCGGGCCCTGGCGGGGCTGAGGGGACAGGCTTTGGGCGGGAATGCCCCCGGACGCGGGGCCACCTC
>NW_009258376.1:913975-936909 GCF_000687185.1 Egretta garzetta
CTGGCCGCCCCGAGAACGAGACGAAAACGGCTCGGAAATACTGTAACTGCGCTGCTCCAGGGCGGCCTGCCCACGGCATCACGCTCGGCCGCCTAGAAATTCTCCCTGCACGGCTACTGCGCGAACCCGTGCTTCTCCCCAGGTCGCCCCTTCTCTGCCTGTTTTCCCAAGCTGGAAGAGAAAACAAACATGGATGGACTTACCGGGAAAATCCGTGGGTTTGACGTAACAGCACCGTGCGGCATTTTCTGAAAGGGGTGGGGGGGAAACACAAGGGAGGGAGGGGGCAGGGAAAAATGAGCGTTACCCAGATGAAGTATAAAGGATTTCCACAGCAGGGATGACGACCCTTCTAAACCACAAGCTCTACTGAGTACAGGCTCGTTAAGCCAGGTTCCTAGTTAAGGAAACAGCCCAGGCTAAGAAAACGACACCTCACAAGCAAGATGAGAGGGCAGCAGTGCAAGGCCTGTCCCATTGCCGCCGCACCGGCCATGCCCCCTCCCCACACCAGCAGCTGCAGCCCCCTTATCCCCAGGGTCCCCGTTCCCCCGGGAAAGCAGCGATTAAGAGGTGGCTTTCTGGCTCCCGGGCTGGGAGAGCTGGGTTTGTTCAGCCTGGAGCAGAGCAGGCTCCGAGGGGATCCCATCACCACGGACCAGTCTTTAAAGGGTGGCTACAGGGAAGACGGAGACTCCCTTTTCACAAGGAGTCACAAGCCAAAGACGAGGGGCAATGGGTGCAAGTTATCCTGGGGAGATTCCAACTGGACACGAGAGGGGAATGTTCCCCCATGAGAACAGTCACCCGTTGGGATAATCTCCCCAGGGCAGGGGTTGGCTCCGCCACGCGGGGCACTTCCAAGCCTCAGCTGGACAGGGCGCTGGGCCACCTTGGCTGGGCTGGGCTCTGGCCCGGAAAGGTTGGCCCGGATGATCCTTGGGGTCCCTTCCAACCCGGATTCTGTGATTATTTTTAATTACTTATGCTGTTGTATAACAAAGTCCGGGCATCCCCCAATGTCTTTAAAAAGATGTGATGTTAGAAAAAGAGAAAATAAATGTTGTTATTGTAGCAGAGGGTGCTTTTTTAGAAACACCTTGTGGATGACGAGCAGCAGGTAACCTGTGTGTAGCACTCTGTCTAAGAGCAAGAGAAGAGAAACTACCCCAAGGCCAAGTAATGGGTGCAAATCTTTTTGGAGGGGAAAGGCCATGTTATAAGTCTTAACGTTCACGCGGAGCAGAAGGGACCTTGGCTCCTCTTACAGACTTGACAAACTACAAAGTGAGCTGGAGGGAATGCTCAGCAGATGAATTCGGGGGTGCCTTTGAGATTCTACTAATAATTTGTTCTTTACATGCCACCTCCAAAGCACCCCACTGCTGTAGCCGTGCCTAGATGCTTCTGTGACTTAAGCAGAGCGGCACTCGAAGCATGTCAGGGGTGCTGTGCTTCTGGAGCAAGGTAAGAATTATTTTGTAATCTGGGAAGACGCTGGCCCAGAGGATGCAAAGCCCAAGTGAAGGAAGCGGCGGATAAGTAAAAGCCAGCTGGGCAGGCTGTGTTTAGCAATGCGGCTGACCTCTTTTCCGTGCCTCTGTAACCACATCTGTTCCATCCTTCCACAGCACAGTCAGCATCTGGAACCTGTCCTCAAAAGCAAAGATACTCCCTCAAACTTGTGAGTTTTGATCTGTTTGGGTAAGGAATAGCGCATAGCGTGCTGTGTCCAGGGCCCGACCCATTCGGCCTGTGTGGCTAAGAGTGTCCGAGGATTTCAGAGAAGGTGGTCACAGCGACCCCTTCTTGCTTAGGGGACAGATGTAACTTCCTCAGAGTGTCGTGCTTGGATTTCAGTAGGAGTTGGCTCTTCCACTAAAGGTGGGAAGAAAACAGGTATAAGGATTAAAAAAGGAAAAGCCTTCATCCCAAAAGGTTGCCTCTTCAATCCCCCGAGCTCTGTAATCTCCCAAACTGAATTTGGTGGTGTAAGGTAGAGATCCTGACTCATTAATGCCAGACCTGCTTTTCTCCTGTATGGCTGCTGAAGGCTGGGGAAACTGGAGAGGTTCGAATTTGGTGGCTATGCTGAGGCAGCGTGATGAACCAGCACTGAGAGACTGTAAGGCCAGGGCACGTCTTTAACTCAAACAGCAATTACAGTTTGAGTTCCGAGCCAGCTTTCCAGGCACTTGCCAATAAGTGGGGCTCTCCAGAAATGTGCTATTTCTAGCAACAGTGGCTCTGCAATGGAAATTCAGGTGATTGATTTCCAGTAACTCGCAAACCAGAGCAGAAAGACTTTTTTTCTCGTCTGCTGTGGCTTCCTGGGGGTTGCTTGTCTGTGGGAAGACCAGTGCTGAATAATGCCTCTGGGCGGGAGCTGGTGGTGCCCGCTCTTGAAAAATCCCTCTCCCTTTTGTCAGAGAAGAGGGGTTTGAGAGGATGGAGAAAGAGCACGGCGTCCATGAGAAAAGACAGTTAAGTGCCACAAAACTAGAACTAGTTGGGAAACTGTAATCACTTCTGTACGCCACGCTCCCAACTCCTCTGGTTTGCACCTTCGGCATCTTCTGGCGTTTTGCTCAGTAGTCTGACGGTGCAGCCCAGCATCGTGGCAGCAGAGGACTGCGCAGCGTGATATACGGCACGCGAGAGCGCTTTGGCTCCTGGGTTTGAGGTTCAGATCGGCTCACTGGGCAAGGTGCAGAATAAAATATCCTCTGGAACGTGGTCGTCTGTGGTGCCTGGAGCCTGCTGATCCTCCAGCTGCCTTGGCCATTTGTGGGCAGGGCCTTTGGTATCAAACCAGCCAGAAAATAAAACTGCTGCCTCCTCCCATGCCTAATAGCATCTGTCCCAAGTTAGCCTGCAGTATGCTATGTATATGTATACACAGACACGTGTGTGCGTAGGCAAATACACACGTATTGACTGTATATGCATTTCAGGTCACTCGATAATAGCAGTAGGAAAAGGGCAGTAATGCTTGTGGGTTTAAAAAGATGGGTTGTAAGGTGTCAGCACGCTGCCCAGAGACCTGAATGTCACAGACTTCCCTGTCTCGCTTCCTGACAGCCAGACTAACATGCTACAGTTCTTCGTTGGGACTTGCCTGTTTGCAGCAATAGCCTCATCTGTGTTGTGGATAAGGAGGTCGCCCCTGTCTCCTTTTAAAATAATAGCGCTGGGACTAGCACTTGCTCTGGTTGCCAGGTGGCCTGCACTGTCTAGATGGGTTTAACCCATGGTTCTAAGCGGTAGTGCCTGAAGCATCCAACGTGAGACGGCCGCTCCCTTGTTCTGTGCTGATGCTCAGAGGTTATATGGCTGTTGGGCACAGCGCTGAGTAGCGAACCAAAAGTCCTGAGCCCTGTTCTCAGCTCTGTTGCTGATCTGGTATTTGATTTTTTTTTTTTTTTTGGGGAGGGTGACGGGTTGTTGCTTTCTTTAAAATGCGTAGTGAAGGTCGTGTAGCAGTCTTGCCCAAGTTTCCCTTTCTAGCAGGGTGTGTGTGGCTGAAGTAATGCTCCTCCTTCCCGTTCCCTTTAGGATGTCAAAGATGGCAAGATCTACAATGAACAGAACTTCTTCCAACGAGCTGCGAAGGCAGGCACAGGTTGGTGCTTCTTGGAAGGGCAAGGACTAGGCTGCCTGTTAGGAAAACTGGCATCGCGCTCTCATCGGCTGTGTGAGTCTCCCAGAAGGCCAGGCTGGAATAAACGAATTCACTGCTTGGTTGGTGCCAGAATGCTGAGAAGTTTGGCCAAAGAACCTGCTCTCCTGGGAGTCTCAGTGTACCTTAGGACACTGCAGTGCTGGCATTTTGAAGCTTTCTTGCTCTACCCACGCGTTGTCTTGATCTCAGCGGTGGCTGTTGAGCCCCGCAGCCTGGCCTGCCTTGGCTCCCTCTCCTCTGCCCCTTCCATGGGCGTTGCTGGCAGCTGCTCTCTGGGATTTACTCCATTGACCCAAAAACCCGAGCAAGAGCGAAGCTGACCAGAAAACGCAGGCAGGCGTTTGAGCAGGGGTGATGGAGGAATTCATGTCAAGCTTGCACTTCTGGGAGGACTAAATATCTGCTTCTCCATCCCTCTCTCTGACCCCTTCTTCTTCTCCCTAGCCCTCTAGCAACCACGTGCCTTAGCCTGCCCTGGTATCCCCAGCATCCTTTCCGTCTTACTCTTGCCCTGCAGTGCTATGTGCATTGACATGCCAGTACCCCAGCACATCAGGCTGGCGTTTCTGGGACAGAACTGGCATGAGGCTTCCTGCTGTGAGCTGCCCAGGGCAGAGCAGGCCTTCGGGTCAAGGGCGTCTTTCACTGAGCTCCTCAGCAGCGTCTGCCACACTCTCTCCTCTTCTCTCCCCTTCCAGTGGAGAAGTGGAAGAAGGGGCACCTTGTGCCGTTGCTGGGAATCCCCAATTGCGTTGGCTTTGGACTGCATGCAGATAGCTACAGGTGAGGTGACTCTGCAAGGGCAGAGCTGAGCTCTTTTGTCCCCAGCTGCCATCTTCTTGGGCTTTTCCTCTTCTCTCCTTGCCGTCTGCTATTCCTTTTCTCATTGCTCCCTGGGCTCCTAACCTCATGCACTGCTCCTCTCCCTTTTATTAACAAATGGTTTGCCCCTCTCCTTGTCCTTGTTTCCTTCTGTCCTTGTGTTGCTGGTGCAGTCATTGCTTTTGCTGCTTCTGCCCCTCAGGCCAGGGGACCTTACTCTCCTGCCTTTAATATTAACGTAATGGGAAGATTCAGACTGCACATCTGCCGCACTTGGACTTGGCAGTGTTTGATCAGCATGTCTCTTCTTTTCTGTTATCAAAAGTTGAGGAAATGTTTGCCCAGGTCAGCTTCGAGTTGAAGGAGGGGGTCTAATCCAGGCAGATTGCTTGACGAGCGTCTGTTGCAGGGTTTCCAAATCGGGTAGGTATGGCTACACACTGAGCCCTTGTCTCTTGTAGGTTTTTGGTGTTCTCTGACTTAGGGCGAACTCTTCAGTCCATTCTGAACGATGGCCTGCATCTACTGAGGGAGAAGGCAGCTTTTCAGCTTGTAGTCCGGCTGGTAGGTAGAGAACCAGTACTTCCTAAGACTTTTTCAGAAGAAACCTATAACTTTCTTCTGGATCTTTCAAAGGTGTTTTAAAGCTGAGCCAGGGGTTTGGCTGGTGTCTCTAAGTAGCATCTCTCAAGCCTGTTGTAAACTTGAGTAGCATCTTTTGAGCAGTATGTCACCTTGAAGGAATTTGGGGTAAGGACAATGCGAGAAACCCGACACTTGGAGGCTGTGAGACATGGTGCTTTTTGTGCTGCTCCATGCCGCTGCGGGGAGCTGGGGAGGGTCCAGCTCAGTGATAGCCAGGGTGCTGAAGGAGGCTGCCTGGGTCTGATACGCTCGCCTCTTCTCTTTACTCCTAGCTGGACTGCCTGGAGTACATTCATGAAAATGAGTACGTGCATGGGGACATCACAGCTGAGAACGTCTATTTGAACCCAGCAGACCTCACGCAGGTAGGGAGCCGGAGCAGCGCTGCGAGGAAACAGCAGTGAAGGTGGGCTGGTGAAACGGGACAGAGCAGCACCCGGGTGCCTGCTGCGGGCAGGGCAGCGGTGCAGTCTGTGCAGTGCTCGAGCAGGTGCTGCGGTGCAGGATGCACTATAAACACAATTCACACCACGCACGCTCAGATGCCTGCTTCTTAATGTCTTCTAGGTGATCTTAGCGGGCTATTGCTTTGCGTTCCGTTACTGCCCAGAAGGGAAGCACGTGGCTCAGCGCGAAGGCAGCAGGACCCCTCACGAAGGCACGATAGAGTTTATCAGTCTGGACAGCCACAAGGGAGCAGGTGAGTCTTGGTTCCTGACGCAAGCTCAGCTGGAGCTGTCACTGTGGCAGCGCTCTCTGGAGCTAGGGCTCCCCGCTGGCATTTCTATTATTGCTGCTTTCCAGGCATTCGCATGCATCCAAGTTCCTGCTTGGGCTGTTTCCCCTTGCCTCTCCCTGGGCTGCTGTGTTGGGACTTGCCAGGTCACTGGGCGACTGCAGCAAGAGGTGCAGGGATGTTCCTGCTCCATCTGGAGCCTTGGCTGCTGCAGATGTGCGAGGAATAGAAAACAGGGCCGCTTTGTGCTGGCTTAGCAGGGATCTGTTTCAAGCCAGACTGGATCCCTGCCCAAAACAGATTTGCAGCAGGCTGTGCTCTGACCTTGAAGCGGTGAGGGCTGGAAAGGCATTTAAATTAGCCAGTTCCTCTCCTGGCTGGGATGTGACTGTTCTCTCCTATTGTTCAGACTGGGCGAATCTTCCTCCAGAGGCTGGATGAGTTAGCAGGCTCCCAGAAGTATCGGTATCCTAGAGCACATCTTAACGAAGCTCTTGCATTTCTTTACTTGTGCTCTTTAGACTTGTGCCCCTTCATGAGGCTGCCTGTTTTACAGACGGGGCACCTCAGATAGAGACTTCCAGGGTTGTGCAGTGAGTGCTGGAGGCCGTGCTTGCCTTCGCTTTGCCTTGCTAGCCCAGGCCTCTTCTGAGATGGCTCCCAGACTCTTATTTTTTCACATGTGAATATCTCTTCCTTCCCATCAGGACCGTCTCGCCGGAGTGACTTGGAATCTCTGGGCTACTGTCTTCTGAAATGGCTCTCTGGCTTCTTGCCCTGGTCTGATGAGCTGGACAAAGTAGAAACTGTGATGGAAAAGAAGGAAAAGTAGGAGAAATCATCTACTCTTTTGGGAAATGCTCAGCAGAAAACAGTGAGGGAGATGTTGTGACTGAAGAGAAATCACTTGGTCATAGTACGCTATTGGGGCGTGGGTAAATCCCACTGTAAAGGCTGAGCCTGACCAAAGGGCGTTTGATGAGCCCTGATTTCTGCTCCATTCAGAACGTGGCCATCTGAATTCAGCCTTTTTTTTTTGTCCCTATTGCCAAAGACAGGCTGTTGGGGTGCCTGCTCCACTGCTTCTCATCTGACAGCACTCTGCACTGATTATTCCAGGTACAAAAAGGATGTGAAATGTCTTCTCCGACTGTGCTTCAGGCAGAGATCCATTCCAGGTATGGGCTCGCTCCCTGCAACAGCGGGACTTGGGGAGGGAGGATTGACTGTACCTGAAGCTAGAACCTTCTCTGTGCTGGGGTGCTAGTCCAGGGTGGCTTCCACTGGCAGTGGTGACCAGGCATTGCACAGACTGGTTGCCGAGCTCCTCCTGTGAACAAATTCCATGTTTTCTTTACAGCGAAACGAGGAGGGCTGCTACCTGTTTTCTGTATTCATGAGCCTTGCTGAAGAGACAAATGTTCTAGTGGCTTTAAAAATGCAGTATTTGGGGCCAGAGGTTGTTTCCTCATCCTGTCTTTGAGCTTCATGTTAGTCTTTGGTTTTGTTTTCCGCTCTCTGCCACTAGCCCGGGCCGGTAGGTGAGCTGTCTACAGGGAGGGTGCCCCGAGCGGGCCGTTTGGCAGCTCTGTGAGCACAGCTGGGGTTGCTGTGCTGCTCCATGCAGTGATGTTCCTTGCTTTGCAGATGCCCTTCAGAGCTACCTGCAGCAAGTAATGGCACTGGAGTATGACGAGAAGCCTGACTACGAGGCTCTGCGGCAGCTCTTCAAGAAGCCACTGGAAAAGATGAAAGCTTCAGCTTATGACTCTGTGGATATCAAAGTGGTGCCCTAAGTAAGTGCCAGTAGTTCAGACTGCAGGGGCACAAAGCGCTTGTCCCCTGTCCTGCTGGGAGCAGGAGGTGAGGATGGAGCAGGGTGGTCTGAGATCTCTCCTGGGGAGGCCTAGGGGCACCTCCTGACACGTGGAGGGAGGGAGGGAGGAGGGGGCACCGGCCCTTCAGCGTTCCCTACTAAGGGATCAGTCCAGTGCTACACAAAGCTAGGTTTAGCCTGTGTTACAGCATAGGTTTCCTCAATTTTTTCTGGAAATACTTATCCCTGGAGGAATACAAGGGTTAATACAGGAAAGGCTGAACAGTCTGCAGGGGTATGGAGGTGCTAGCAAAACGCAGACTGATGCAACCCGGTCCTTTTTTTCATTTTTTTTAAAAAGAACCAAGGCTCTGGGCTCTCTCTTTTGCTTTTTCTTTTCAGAAAGTAGCTTCTAGTTCTGCTTCTGTTGCCTCCAGCCTGTGGCAGTAAGTGGTGGCTCTCTCGGCCCATGTGCTCAGTTTTATTCATGAGGCACCTCCAAGATTGAGGCTTGATACAGACAGATCTGGTTTTAGTCCAGGGCTGCACCAGCCAAGGCCGCTGGATTAAGCAGCAAGCCCCAGGAAGACTGAGCTAGCTCCTCATCACCTAATTTACTCTTCCTGGGAAGGAACTGAACTGATCAATGTTCCTATATTGTGCCTTTTCTTTCAGATCAAGAAAACTTGCACAGGAAAAGTGTGCAAAGCTTTCTGCAGCATGCAG
The DNA here is from genome assembly GCF_000687185.1 of Egretta garzetta. Taxonomy (NCBI): domain Eukaryota; kingdom Metazoa; phylum Chordata; class Aves; order Pelecaniformes; family Ardeidae; genus Egretta; species Egretta garzetta. The sequence goes on from NW_009258376.1 coordinate 922,403, forward strand.
CCTTTCCTGCAGATATTTAACTTTTACCTACCTGTTTTAGAATGGAGAGAGGTTTTTATAAGTGTTTTCTTCCAATTTTAATGTGACCTAATGCTGAATTTGGAGCCACTGCCGTAACAATGTGAAGACACTCCTGTATGGCAAGTCATTGGAAGCAGTCGCTGGAGAACTGCAACGTAGCCACTGGAAGAAGGGTGAAGCTTGGCATAGAAAAACTAAATCAGGGATATATTTTTTTTTTTTAAACTACAGTGGCAGTACATAGTTTTGTAATAAACTTTGTGGACAAGCACCCAAGGCTGCTGTTAGTTGGTTATTTGGCACATTCAAGGCCTTTCTCTAGGCTCTCCTGGGGCTGCTGTAGAGCTGTGCTGGTGGTTTGAGCCCTGTGCTGGGTGTTCTCCCAGCTCCTCCTGTTAATGTAAATACCTTACAGGCAGTCCCACCTGCCATGTAATTGTAAGAACTTGGCTCAGAGCTAAACTCTGGCTTCATCCCCAAACATCCCATGAGTCCCCCAAGCCAGTGAAGTAGGTGAGTGGGATACAGTCATTGAAGTAAGACAGGGAGCCATCTATATTAAAAAAAAAAAGTTTTATAAAAAAAGTCACTACACTCTGTGTGTATCTGAACTGTTGCCATCTGCCACAGTAACTTCTAAATAAAGGAAGAGTCATGGAGTCCAGTTCCAGTGTTCAAGTCAGTGACATCTCCTGGAAGTCTCGTACCTTGGTATTCCCATGCTCGCTACCTGTTTGTAGAGAAGGCTGTTTTCCTAACATTCACAGGCTGAAGGAGCTTTAACCCAGGCTTGCTAGGCTGAGGTCAGTGGAGGTGGTTTCTTCAAACTGTTATTGAAGCAGCACGGATTTCATTTTAGGTAAGAAAAGCATATGCTGCCCGTGTAGATTAGGAGCCAGTAGCAAGGCTGAAGTGAGGGCTTTCAGTATGACAAGCTGTCTGCCCTTACGGCATTGCTGCCCCTTTCTAGTGTTCAAGTGATTTGTGCTTTCCTTGAGGACATGCTAATGGAAAGAGCAAGGAAGACTGTGCGAGACAGAAGTGAAATGGAGCCACTGGCTGGAGGTGGCAGCGCAACCAGCAGAGACTGACAGTGCGCAGAGATCACTTTATGTCCTACGGGGCAGTGAAGCGTTAAGGCACAGGAGGAAGATTTCTTTCAGGCAAGGAAAACATGGCAACTAGAGCCTGAGACAAATGGGGTTAAAAACCATCGGAGAAGTAGGTAAGAAGAGCTCAGAGCTGCAGTGAGCCCTCATTTACCTCTTGATTGTATCCATAAAAACCTTGTATCAGTGCAGCAAACAGTATAGACATAGAAGAGGGAAGCACCAGCTGAGTGAGACGGTGCCTGGCCAGAAGGAAAAGGCAGCACAACCTCAAAAAGGTCTTTCAAGTGGAAGAATTCAAGCATAGTGTTACATCCAGTAACTTGAGAACCAAAGTCAATTCCTGTCTTTTATAGTGCCAGGCCTCACAGCAAAGCAAGGGACGCGACAAGTTCTTTTCTACCACCAAGGAGAAACTGGTGAGGTATGACAAAAGTGAGCTATAAAGTTTCATATGTGGAGAAGAATCTTAATTTGCAGAGGACCAGACAAGGGGGAATACTTTAAAAAGGCAGCTATCAAGGAAAGAGACAGCCCAGAAGTGAGCTACAGAATTACAAGATAGGTGCAGGCAAAGTTGAGGGGAAGGGCTCTTTTTGGAGGTATTGACGATTATTCACTATCATCCCTGTATGACTACAACAGAAATACTGTTTCCAGGAACCCTAGGAAAGTAAAGAGCATGAAGAAATCAGAGGCTTAAGAAGCCCAAGTTCACCCTTTCTTCACTGTGTTCTGCCACATTTTTTCGCTTGACTTGCCTTCTGTCACGCTTGCTGTCACTAGGCCTGGCACAGACTGACTGTAAACATGATTCCAAGTAATGAGGCAGGCATGGCTCCCTGTTCGTGGCACTGCCGAGAGACAGTGCTGAGGTAGGTTTGAGAGGTACTCTGAGGCTGCCTTCTACAGAAGATGTAGGACTGGCACTGTTGACAGAAGAGTAGCCTGAGCTCCCTTCCAGGCTGGGATTTTTTGGGGTGAGATATGCTGAAAGGCTGCGAGCGTCATCCAGAAGCTTAGCCTCCCTCAGCGGTGCCGCGTGCCCGGCCCACTCTGCGGCGAGGTTGTCTTCGTCACTGGAGTCCTGACAGCAGTGCTCCGCAGGATCCATGTACACCACCGTCACGTCCAAGATCCCACTGGGACCTGTCACTGTGGAGTGATAAAAGGAAAAGGTTAGTTTTGATTTGGGCAACACCAAGCAGGCATTCAGCACAGAATCAGGCAGAAAAAAAACCAAGCAAGAGCATAAACCTTGTGTCTACTTACACACGGAGGGGAGGGTAGAGCACTAAGCTCACCCTCTACTAAAACCGTAACTCTGCCCCCCTCAGGATGTTTGGGTCAGTACTAAGAGCTGTTCAGTAAACGAACAGGTAACGCAGTGTTTCTGACTCCGTGGGCTGTTCGTCACATTTGGTCCACTACCAGAGACTGAAAACAGTCTCACTCTGAAACACTAAGCAGCTACAAACCCCTTCATCACATTCTGAAGCAGCAGAGAGAAAGAGAACAGATATACACCTCCAAAATAGTTTTAACAATTATAACCACTGGGGAAGGGGAAGAGTTTTTCCAACGGGTCTTCCGCTGAAAGCTCAGGCTTCTGTTGCCTGAGGAACAGTTTTAAGCAAAGATGAAAAGACAGTTTTAATTCTCTTGTCTGCTTTTTATAAGAATGAAACCCTCACCATCTCCATCTCTCTCGCCTTCACTTTCCTGATCACCTTCATAACCAGAGCAGGAATCTAAACTCCAGTCTAGGAAGTTATCGAGAAGACTTTCCTCCTGGGTGGAGAGCTCCGCTGTGGGCGTAGTCACAAAGCTGCCTCTGTCATCCTGAATGCTGTCTTCCCTCCTCCTGTAGTAAGAAAATCCAGAAGTCACACATTAAAAGCCAAGTCTTCTTTTCTGGCTCCTTTAATAGGTATGTCAAGGTAATTAAATATTGATCAATTTTTCTGTAAGAACAACACCTCAGGGTACCAGAGAGGAGGAGAGGCTCACACTACTCTTCAGAGACCTTTACAGTGATGAGTTATACTAGCCTTTTAGTTCTCTTTCCAGAGGGAGAGCTAAGGAAAGTCTGGATTTCCACCACGTTCGTGTGCAAGGGACTGGGCTCCGGGTCCTCCTGTTTCACACCCAGCAGTGAACAGAGCTGGCTGTAACTCATCATCTAAAAAAATCAAAGAGCCAGTAAGAATTAGACCATGAGATTTCCCAGAAGGAATAAATAGCCAGAAGGAGCCTATTTATCTTTATTTTCTAGGAGAAATCTATCCCAGTGAGTTCTTCCCATGCGTACTCAAACAGAGCAGTCATAGTCCCCGCAGATCAAGTTTAAAACACTTTAAAACACTTTATTTAGATATTCTGTCCTCCAGAAGTCTGGAGTCAGAACCCACTTCCCATGATTTGAAGTTTACTACATCGTCCCATATGGTAGCTTTGGTCTCGGTGTCAGACATCAGCAAATGAAGGCAAAGAGCTAACCCACCTTTTCTTTGCCTATTTCTTCATAACGCTCATCTTCAAATCGTTGTTTCACTGCAGTTAAGGACACCTGCCTGTAATCCTTTGGGACATCGTCGTGGAAACTGGAAAGATTAAAGCCCCAATCTTAGGATGGATTATAGGAAACAATGTTAACAAACCCCGCCAACTTAAGTACTTTCCCTCTGTCCATCTCTGCTCTGTGCTAAGGAAGTTGGTGTTTGAGCAGAACTGCTGAGCAGTAGCCAGGACACTTGGTTCCCAAGCATGTGAGCATCCAATTCCTTTTCTGTTCCTTAGGGTAAACAAGATATTTGCCTTGTACTCTTTAAAAAATGAGCTACTTCTGCTACTGGAACTCCTTCTGAAGCTCACCAATAAGCCAGCTGAGGTCTTCTGAAAGTAGTGCTGTTTGGCAAGCTGAAAGCTGTTAAGCCTCAAAAGAGCATCACCTTTTCTGTAACCCAGGACCACTACCAGTTGTGAGAAACAGAACCGCTGCCCCCAAGCTGGCGCCCAGGCCTTCGTGCCTTGTGGCAGGGGAGCAAGGCAGTTTCCCAAACCCACGCCCTTCACTGGGAAGGGCTGACTGTAGGGAATGCAGCCTGTCTGCAACAAGCCGGAGTCCAAGTACTCATGTGCCCTCCCAGAAGAGTTCCAAAACTATTACCACTTTTGGTGGAGGCTTAGCACACAGGGCAACAGGTCTTCAAGGGAGAAACCGGTGCACTCAGACAGTTGGCTGGTCCAGGGGTGTGCTGGGGAAGAGAACACATATTACCATTTCATGAAGCTCGGTAGTTCTGTAATCAGACAGATTTTTTTAATGGGATAAAGATCATGATCTCTACAAGCTTATGCCTGCAGACAGCTCGTTCAAGTTCACAACTAGCTTCCAGGATAGGTTACCTGCCAAACTGAAGTTACACTTCAGTACAGAAATCTTCAGTCGCATTTAAAGACAAAGCTTGCATAGTCTGATGCTAATACTCTTGTTCATTGTAGCTATTAAGAGGTAAAATAGACTGAACACAACTCTTCATTATGAAGTCTTAGACTTGGCCCTCTCCTCCCCCCAGAGTGATTGGGACATCTTGCCTAAAGACATAGAAACACCAAAAAAACCCCCCAAAACCTCCCTAAAAGGACACGGCAGACTGGCATGCCCTGCTGCAGCTCCACGGAAGAGGCTGCTCCTTACCTTGCCTGTGCAGTATCTTCGCCAGCAGCAGCGCTGCAGCAGCCAGCCGAGCTGGGGAGTACACGCAAAGGCTTGTGTTTAAGAGTGATAGTTCACAGATGAAGCTGTACAGGTGAAGAGTTCTTCTCTCCAGAGAGACTACATGTGACAATACTTCTTTGTAGTCCACAATGGTTGGTATCTGGTGCATAAGGAGAACAGAGGTTGGTGATACAAGACGAGCACCAAGCATTTAGAACAGTTGTTTCCAGGAGATGCTGTTTTCGTTACACCTCCCCCCGTTTTCTTTTTTAACTACTACATGGACATTGAAACACTCTCCAGTGAAAGAATAAATGGCCTCTTAAAACTTAAGTTTTAATCTCTACAGAAAGGCAGAGGGTTTTGCATCTGCATGCTGTCCACAGCTGATTGAGGACACTTGCATAAAACCCCAACATCTTAGATAAGAAGTGCCAGTTACAACAGCCTGACTTCAGTAGCAGCCCAAGGGGTGAAATATTTCATCCACTTTCCAAACTCACCCTTATCTTTCCTTCTAGGGCAGAAATTATCTCGCCCATCATTCTGACCAAGTCTTCATATTTGTAGGTGTTGTCCGTTAGCCACACAGCTTCCCGTATTGTCAAGATCTCTTTGCTGATGAAACTGCAATATTAAATATTATTAACCGTTAACCCCAGAAGAAAGGGAATTTCTGCACCCGCGCACTCCTGGTTTTGCAGCAGATAAATGCACCCAAGATGACCAAAGAGTTAAAGAACTTCATAAGGACCTTTCCCAGGTACTGACCAGGAAAGAAAGAAAGAGCAGCTCTTCATTTATTTCACCTTTAAGCTGGAACCACCTACTACTAGAACATTCCTAATTCCTCATTTATGAAACCTCACCTAGGTTAAGACCCAAGATATTAAGGGAACTAACACAGATTTATAATTTTCCACCACACTGTGCTGTTCCTCTGAGCATACCAGACTAAGCTAGGTAACAACACCACTGCAGTTGTTCCTTACAGAATTACTCATGCTAGTATGGCATGAAAGACTTCAGTTGCTGATGGAATGCATTTAGACCAATCCACCACTACAGAGTTTTTTCATATTCAAAAATATGTTAAAGAAATAACATTTTGTGTCTTGTTTGCAGAGATTCTGAGTGTTTTTATGCAAACACAGTTCAAGCAATGCAGAGGGAAGCCCAAGATTTTTTTTTCTAGTATTATTATTAGCAAGGGGGGAAAAAAGCTTGAGCCGCAGAAACTAAATTTGAGTGATCACAATAACCACCTCTGTTCACCGGTCAGAACCCCTACCGTGTGCAAATGACCATGCAGGCTATTCCCAAAAGTTGTAGTCGAGCCCGAGGTACAGGTCTCAGCTTCAAATAACGATCCACACATCCCACTGTCATGTGAAGGCACAGGCTAGAAAAGTCTTTCATGGTAGCCACTTCTACCAGCCAATCAATCAGGATGTACCTAGACAGGAAAGAGATGCTCTGTGCAGTTAGAAGCCACCCAAACCCGTGCTGAACACCTTCCCCACACCCAGTTACCGAGCCTCTTCTCCACTCAAAAGCTCCAACCAAGAAATTAAACCAAAAGGATTTTCAGAATAATGACACGTTGCACTGAGATAAGGACTTTCAACCAGAGGCCTGTTACCCTCTGAAGGATCAACTGTCTTCTTAAGTTGTCTGTGAAATGGAGTTAGAAGCTAACCTGTAATTAACAGGCACAAGGAAAGGGGTAGGGGCATATCAGCTAGGAGGCTAAAGGCCACCCAAGATAACTGGAGAGTAACTATACCTCCAACGAGTCAAACTGCCTCTAGTTCTTGAAGTGCTCATTAGCCTTGACAGATGCAAGACATTACACTCCTCATTCCAGTGCTTCATCAGGGCTTGAAATAAGGGCTCTAATACTTCCTCTTTGCAAAATGTCACGTGTTTCTCTGATTGTACATAATGCATCACAGAAGAGTAAAGCAAAAGATGCCATCTTCCAACAGACCTCTTTCTGGATTTATTTCCCTCTACAGATGTAGAGGGAAACAGGCCCTGGTTTCTGCTGTACAGCCTGACTCCCAGATATGAGTTTTTACCTCATGGTTTCATTCATTCCTTTCTGCACAGTGAAGATACTTTGCTTGCTGATAGGAAGGGAAGCTTGAAAGATTTGAGACACCATTTCACTGGAAGATTTTGCTTCTAATCCTAGCTGGTTTCCATTCCCACAAGCTTTGGCTAAAGCTATCTGTAGTAGAGAGAACACAAAAGAAAGTTGGGGATTTTTTTATGCATATGCAAACTAAAGCAGCACAGGACGGTTCTGTAATTTTGCTGCTGAAAACAGAGAGTGAACGTGACTAACTGCTTGAAAGGTAACAGAATCGGTAGTTCTTAGTTTGGCTTAAATGTTGGATGCACACATGATTTGGGGGTAGGCTTTTCAGTCCATCAAAAGATGCATCCTTACTTGGGTTGTGCCACAGATATGCAGTATTTTCCAAAAGAGGGGGATTTGCAGAGTAAATACACGCACACATACATAGATATTATTCAGCAATTTTGACTCTGCTTCTAAAGAGAGAAGTCTAAGCCCACAAGGACAGCATAGGAAAGACCAAATGAAAACAGTTTTCATGGGAAAAGTCAGTCTTACCTGTGCTTCCCAGCAGCCCTTTGCTGCGTAGTCCCGTAGCTTCCTGAGACTTTGGAGGTATCTGCCAGGATCTGACATCTACAGGGAGGAATGTAAACAGATTTCAAAACCCATTACCTTTACACAACAAACAGAAGGATTGTAGTATTAATATCCGGAGGAAAAAACCCACTGCCTGTGGGTACATAGAATATTTCAGCAACCAGTCTGTTTCTCATCACGACGAGAGCATTGTTTTTAGGACACTTTCTTCAGTTCTTGCCCAAGGTCTCACAGGCAACGAGACACATCACTCGGGATTCCAACACAAGAGCTTTGGCAGGTTTATTAATGACAACGCAGGCCGTCTCCCCGCTGCTGTTCCCAAGGAGCCATATAGTCACTAGCCAGCAGTGCCTACGCCTTTAGCAGAGTTAGTATAAAGGAACTTCTGCTTGCACCTCAGCTACAACTGCTCGTAGACAAACTTACGTTAAACACCAAGGCAAAACACCAAAGCTCATTTGAGAGAGTTCTTAGTGCTCTCCTTGTTTAGGAAGAGGGTAAGCTCTGAGGAACAGCGATTTCCTTCTGTGTGTGTTCATTGCACATAACAGAGGGCCAAAAGTTACAGTGAAAAGTTGTTTTGAGATAAAAAAATACCACTTACAGCAGCCTTTCTGTTACTTTCCCAAAGGAGGTAGGAGCTGTTTAAACAACCCTGCCTTGAAGACTCTTCAAACATTTCAAGGGATTCTTTTCTTTTTTCTTCATCCTAGGAACAAAAGGCATGACGGTATTTTGGCTGTCCAGCCAACTGGGTGCCAGATCAAAATACTTCAGAAGCTACAGAGCAGAATCAACCAGCTGCAAGTCCCCTTCAGACTATGAGGGGCGCTCCCGCATCCACTCCGCGCTGGCATTTGAGGATCCAGGCGCAGAAAGCAGTCAGCGGTTTTCCTCAGCTAGACAAAAGCTTTTTGGCTTGCTTGCCACTGAAGGATTTGTTTTTTATGGGCATGCATTATGACTGGAAGGCTTCCTTTGAGACCTCGAAACACTGCAAGCCCATGATCAAGCCCAAATTAACTTTACTGTTTGTAAAATTCAATAAACTAGGTTGATAATGTTCCTTTAAACAGCCAGTACATTAAACTCACGAGAACAGAAATTCCTAGGCCACTCGAGGAATATAACAGCCTTTGGCTGATTTTTTTTTTTTTTAATCAGGGTAAATAACATTAGCATCACCAAAAAGTACCCAAACACATCAAATTAGAAACACTGCTCACCTCAAAGAGACTCAAGACCTTAGCCAGGCAGTGGAGAATAGATCCTTTTTGAGCCTGAAGAAAGTATTAGATAAAGCATTGTTAAAGATAAACAAAGAACAATAGCAATTTTTGCTAGTAATTCCAGACTACAATCTTGCTTGCCTTTCAGTCATTCCTCCCCCTTGCTTCTCTCAATGTTTTGTGATCTTTGAGACAGTACTGAATCTCTCAGAAGAGACAGTACAGGCCTCTGGCACTCACGATATACCAAGTGTAGTTTGGCAATAAATTAATTAAAACGATTGATCCACAGTCATTTAAGCAACAAAAGCATAGGAGCCCCTTGGGGAAACAGAAATATTTTTTCCAAAATAACTAGATGCAGCTACTAGCCTACGTTAAAGTTGAGGTCAGAAAGAAATCTTACTTTCTCCAGCTGACACTCTGCTTTGAGACTCTCGTAGACCACAGCTTTACAACAGCTTCCACTCAAGGACCAGGGAGGACGGATAAAAAGCCAGATAAATGGGGCTGCGCACAGGTTCAAACGCTCCGCCAGACTGAAGAAATGAGATGCCTTTAATCCATTCACTTCTGCACGACCCTCGTCAGAGATGGACACTGAACAAAAGAAAGTCAGAAATAGTTTTGAGTTTATTCACAACGCGTGCTTGGCATTTAGTCAGGCCAAGACAGACAGTAGGACACCACCAAGAAAAGACTGAACAGTGTCTTCCCTTTAGAGCCTTAAATCATGGAGATGGCAAAAGAAGAAAAGTCTTGCTACAATCAGTCTTTAGGAACATACGACCCTAAGCTGGGGCAGAGGGGTGTTCTGCAAATACCAAGAGGCAAAGAGATGTTAATTCCTGCCAGCGTACAAGCAAATCGGTATGCAAGTCACCTGCCTTGCCAGCCCTCTCTGCAAGGAGGCCCCTACTGCCGGCTGACAGTCCCTTCTGTTACTTCTATCAGACTAGGTAAGCAGCCAAGTTTGATCAGGAGTTTACAAAGGGTAACTTCTAAACACGAATTCATAAGCTACGCATTGACTACTTCTCTAAAAGGCCTGTGCACAACACATCACTTAACACCTGGCAGCTTAGCGGCCAGTGCTTGAGCTGCACTGAAAGCTAAAACTGAAGAGGCACGATAGTAACCAGACACTGCAGGCAGCAAGCTGGCTCTGAACGTCACTGCTCTAGGGCCCAGGTACAGAAGCATCAATGTTTGAGATGCAGGAGAAATAGCTTTGTAAGCAGCCAGTGAAAGTGCCAATGTTACAATGAGACAATTAGTCTGATCTGTTATCTATAAATAAGCCTTTAGCTCATCTGTATCTCCTTCTATCACACCATCTTCTCCAAAGACCCAAGTAGAACAAGCTTCCACACTTACAGCCTTCATTGTACAGGTACGCTATCCCCAGCTTCACAGCAGCTTCAAAGTTACCCCTTTCAGCAGCCCTGAATGGGAAACAGAGAAGATACTTGAGGTTAAAATCAGTAGGTGCTTCCAGGCCCACATCTCAAACCAGTTACTTCAGTGGAGGCCAGGCTGTGAGTCTGGTGATCACCAACCAAAGCATATGTGCTTTCACTACAGAAGCTAAGCATAAGTTATGATTTTTTATTATTTAAGTCAAGTTTTTCTTGCTGCAACCCTTCCGTATGCCAATGTCCAGGATAAGTGGAAAACTCATAGGAACCATTTCCCATTCCCATGCAACATCCCCAGCGCCAGAATGCAATAACACATTTTGGTACTTCTACCCTCAAGGAGGTGCATCAAGCCCTTGTGCTCCTCCCTTCCAAACTGATGTGCACATAATAGTCGTCTTCAGTGAAAACATAGTACGTGCATCAAAGAAGCAACAGTCAGAAGCAAAACAATTGTCATGACAATTAAACTGATGGATCCCCTTCAAATCGGATGGATAAAAAGATGCTCTCCCTCCTTTTTAAGCAGATTTAATATCACCCTTTCAAACTTCGCTTGTTTTCGTACTGAAATTTACATCCTTTTCAATACACTGGTTTGCACAAGAAGTGGCCAAACCAACTCAGAGATATGGTGATGCTCTTGAGCCTGTTTTCACTTGCACATTCATATGGAAGCGCCAATAGCAGGCTTTAGTTGATCTGCTATGTTCCCATATGGACTATTAATGCCCTTAAAGAGAAATAACTTCAGCATATGCAATGGGCCCTGCTCCAGTTAAAGAGACAACGGTTATAAACTGCAGCTTAGACATGAAAGCAACAATTCTTCATCACCCTAAGCAAAGACTTCTATAAAAAGGTAAAGTCAGATGCCCCACTTGCAGCGAAGACTGATTAGAACTCTATATCCACCTTCACACATCCTCCTCTGCAACACCAGACAAACTTGATTCTTAAAGCTTACCTTTCAAACATCTTCAGATTGTTTGGAGAAGGCCATATCTCCTGGAAACTTGCACATGCCCAAACACTAGCATGATTATCCACAAGGTATTTAAGATGCGAGTGCACCTGCAAGGGGGGAGCGTAAAATAATTGTTACTAAAATAAAGGGACCACCAGAAAAAATAGTTCTTTGCAATCTAATTTTAGATAGGTAACTAATCACAAGTTAATCATAATTCGTTACCTGCCTAATCATCATGAAGGCAAGAGGTGCCAAACCAAGCTGATTTGGTCAGCCACAGGGACCTAGCAGGATAATTCCCCAGAAAATTTACACAGAGCACTCAAATGTTATTGCTAATCTTCTTAAGCTTGAGTACTGAGAAATAAAACTGCTACTGGGATAGCAAAAAACCTAATTAATTCCTGCATATATTCTTTGGTTTTCTTCAGGGTTATGCTGACAGGAGAAGCCAGCCTTGTCCATGTGCAGTCCTGGCTCCTAGTGGCAGAGAGAAGCCACGGCACATGACAGCGGGGAAGCAGTAGCGGACTCACAGCTCTGACTAACAGCGTCAGGACTCGGGGCCGTTTTCTTATCCTTCGCTTTGAAGGGAAAGAAAAGCACCTGGAACATCTACAGTGAATCACTGGAAAACAAAAACATGGGACACCTCAGTTAGCGATGGAACAGCACGAGGAAAGAAGGCACCAGAGTGTACACATGCGGGAAGAAGCCTTTACTAGAGCACCTGTTTCCTGCAGCACAGGACACTTCTTAAAGCATACTGATCATGGAGAGATTTAGCATGTGCCACCTAACGCTGTCAGACTAAGCCACAAAGCAGGGACTCGTTCAATTGAGTCAATTAAGCCAAGAGGCTCAGAAGGGACGGCTCATGCTCAAGCTCTCTTCATTGAGGAGAACCCCTCCATGCCCTAACTCCACCGTTTGACTGTGTTTACTTCAACTGTCACTACTACAACTTCATTTAACCTCCCACACACCCCAACTTTTCCTTCTCAATTGATAGCCCTCCTTGGAACACGACCAGAGCGATTAGGAAGTTACGACCCACCAAACCAGCTCAAGCCAAAAGCCTGTCTCTGTAAGCAGCCAGTTGCTGCCATGGGTGCTCATGGAAGATCCCCAAGAACCAGGAAGCCTTTTTTTCCCCCCCAAGTTTCAGCACTGCATAGCATTTGTAGACTAAGGCATCACCTACATCTTCTGTTCCTCATTAAGACGAGGTTTACCCTCGCTGCATTTGCCAAGAGAGGAAAACGATCTAACAGATGAAGGCATATCCAAGGAGAGCACATGAGAACCGCTCGCTGGTAGAGACTCATACTCCACATAGAAGGTGGGTCCCACCAGAAATTCAAATCAGTGAAAGGTGCCAGGAGGGGGAAAAACCCAACAAATTGCCCACCTGCAAGTGGCAGCAAAGGGTCACCCTCCCAGAGTGGTGCTTGGGTAGGAGGACCCAAATCAGTGCGGGTTCATGCTGTGCCTTTCGGAGCCTTCCCATGTAACGGTGGAGATGCCAGCACTGCTCATTCCCCTGTCAGCCTCTTGTGGCTCTCAGGAGCAGTCTGCACAAGCAAGGGAGGCCCATTCCTGAGCCAGAAAAAGGCCAAACATTTTCTTTGCAGACACGAGGGCACAAAAAAATAAATTCTGGAGTGAAAGCTTGAGTCCCACAAATTAAAGGAGCATGGAAGGGCCTTAGTCTTTATCACAGAAGATTTCTTGGCTGTGTTTTCCAAATGTGGTTTAAGTCTTACACAGAGATTATACTTAGGAAATTTATTTACTGACTTTTTTCTAAAAAAATAAAAGACACAGACTCCACCAGAGAGCCCAACACTGTGCAACACGCACATTCTAGCATTGCTCACCCTATTTTCGCTCGTTCATTATTAGTTTGACTGTTTTGACATAAATGGAAACAGTAAAGCCAAAGCAGTCGTGTGATACCTGTACCAAACCTCCCCATGTTATCTGCGAAGCAAACCAAGCCAGAGCTGTGTAGGCTCACTAGATTATAGGGTCAAAGGCATCAGCTGAGAGAATGAGGCAGCTCTCAAGTTCTTTTTTCACAATGAAAGTAGAAGGTGGCCAAAAAGTCAGGGTGAGGATAGAGAATTTTAATTAAGCAAGTATTTTTTTCCATTAATATGTTTTCCCCTTTTGCCTGCTCTTCTACTTTAGGTGCCTTAACATCTGGTTATAACCTAACATAGGGAAAGCCTCGTGATCTCACGCTGATCTCTACTTCTTCGCACACAACTTCAGTGAGACCAGAGAAGCAACGCATTGCATTTCTCTTTAAGTTAAAAAGATAAGAGCAACAGCTCTTCCCAGATGCAGTGAAGGGAAAAAGCGCACGGCCTGGCCACTTATACCCCCATCTCCCTCTCCAAGCACGTCAGCCTGCAGTCTCCGGTGCTCCCACGGGAAGCGTCCAGACTGACAGACTGCATAGCCAACGCAAGGTTTACAGTTTGTTCAAAGCAAAGTTGCTGCATCAGACTCAGTTACTCAGTATAGGTTTTCCAGTTTGTGAAGGAAAGGTTATCTGGGTTCGCAGCAGGATCCTTAGAGAGGAGCCTGCAGGTTCCTAAGGGCTCCACGAGCTACGGCTAACACTGTATTAATACAGATTTTTCTGTTTATTCGTGCTATTAAAGTCCTCAGCACTTCAGGTTTAATGAAGTGAAGCACCAGCCTCATACAAAATAGCATCCAGTGTCTCACCAGTAGCATGCACCTACCTGTTACCCACCTTTGATTAAGCTATTCCCATGAAAATAAAACCTTTTTGATGTGCATGGGGCAGAACGTGGCTACCCTGCTCATCCTCTTCCCCCCTCTGAAGAAAACTTCAGCAGTATTATTGCCGTGAAAAAGAAATGGACTTCTACACTGGTATGCCAATTAAGCTTGAACATCTGAACGACTGGGGAGCACGGGGCACTTGGGCAACTCAGGGAAGAGGAAAATTCAATTTCAAAAGACAGGAAGTCACACAGGGAAATCTTCAATTTGCTGCTTCACAAAATCAGAGCGGTTTCGGCTGGAAGGGACCTCTGGAGCTCATCCAGCCCTGCCCAAGCGGGGTCAGCTGCAGCAGGCTGGGCAGCACCACATCCAGCCGGGCCCGAGCGGCCTCGGAGGGTGGAGGCTCCACAGCCGCCCTGGGCAGCCTGGGCCACCCTGGGCAGCCTGGGCCACGCTAGAAGTTTTCCCTCACATTCAACTGAAACCTCTTCTGCTTCAGTTTGTACCCATGGCCCCTTGTCCTGGCGCTGGGCACCACTGAGAAGAGTCTGGCTCCATCAAGATCATCTGCGACGCAGAAGAGCACGTCA
>NW_009258376.1:937937-938376 GCF_000687185.1 Egretta garzetta
GGGCCCTGGTTCCCTTCTCCGCGCTAAGCCCCAGCCGGCCGCAGCCTTCCCTGCCGCCGTGGTGCCGCTCACCCGCTGCCGCCTGCTCTGGCACCGAGGCTTGCCCAGTCAGGGGAGCAACGCCCGACAGGCCGCTGAGGGAACACTTGTGTCCTTTCTGCACCTAATTTATTTCCACCCTGAGTATCCGGGTGCCGGTGCTGGAGCAAGAGCGGCAGGGAGGACACGTGTGCTGGAGGAAGGAGCGATGTCCTCAACTGCGGCATCGCCCTTCACCTCCACAGAGCCCTGCTCCTGCCTTGGGTGAGGGTGAGGGGCAATTAGGAAGACAATTAGGAGTCAAAGTTCAAACCTGAGTCAAAGATTTAGGGGAGAGCCCTGATCCGCAGAAGCAAAGAGCAGAGAGCGATAAAGAGGGGTCTTGAAAAGGCTGGCAGGC
>NW_009258376.1:938421-963853 GCF_000687185.1 Egretta garzetta
TTATTGCTTTAGCTCCCCTGAAAACTTCTAGAAAAGAGCAGCAGGAAGAGGAGCTGTCGCTTTGTGGGACATAAAATGACCGTGCCATGATTTGTGGTGGCTGGAAACTTTCCCAACCTTATGTACCTTGAATAAACACCATCAGTTCCAGCGCAGTTGAGGTTTCTTCCCGGTAGCCTGCGTATGAGTTTTATTTAAGGACGCCCTTAGATCTCGCAAGCATTTTTCATCGGTAGAGCGCGAACTCCTGGATGCTTGTCTGCGCATACACCCTTGCGAGGGGTCGGGGTAGCTTTGAGATCTCCCCAGCGATCTCATTCCCTGGCTGGGGAGGCTGAGCTGGGGCAGCCATGCAGTCCCGTGCAGTCGCCACGGGGGATGAGCTGCTGTGGACAGGCTTTCTCCCGTGCAGATCCACCTCCTCCTCCGCCCGCGAAGCTGCGTAATGTTCCTGGGGCGCGCAGCGGCTGCTGACGTGGAGAAGCGGTACCGGGAGCGCAGGGAATATTTAGCTTCTTTTAATTGAGAGGTGCTTTGAGTTAAAAAAAAGTTAATCATGCTGTCGGCTTTTGTTCCTTATTTCTTCTCCCCCTCACAGCTGTTTCTGTCAACTAAAAATAAGTTGAACCCGCAAACAAGACATGAATAATCAGCTCCCCACAGAGAGCTAAAATACCAGCGGGAGATGCTCCTTGAGTCACAGGTGATGCGCGGTGCAGGGTCCCCTCGGGCAGATCCCTTTCTTTCCAGACATTGCAGCCGCAGAGGAAGGCAGGGCACGGGGAAGGTTATATTTGAGGGATGGATTATAACCGACTGAGGTGGCCACAGGGGGATGGAGTTGAGATTTTCAGAAGCAGTAAGCGTTGGCCTGTTCTGTCCTCTCTGGAATCAGATGGCAGATTCTGTGATTCTGTGAACCTCCAGCTGCTTTTATCGCTGACGGGCAGACCAGATCAGAGGCTGACCGGTGTGCGGTGGAATTCACGTTGCCTAAACATGGCCATCTGGGAAGATCTTGGAACGCCTGTGGTGTCTGCAGGCCCTGCCCAGAGCCGGCAGACGGGGCCAGCGTGGGACCTGCGCCCTCTCCAACGGGCAGCCGGACACCAGGTTGGATACGCCGTCCTTCATGCTTCTGCGCCTCCTCGGAAAGGCATTACAGAGTCAAGAGTCAGTCGCTGCAGAAGAAAAGGCTGATTAGCGCGTGTTTGAATCACTCTTGCCAGCTCCTGAGCTGGATTTCCCTTATTTATCATGCCTCTCTCTCTCCACTGGCGAGCGGGCAGAGGGTTGTGTTTCTCCTAAATCAGAACGCCTCTCTGCTCCCTTCGCATCTGTTGGCCGTGGAAGTGAGGGTAAATACAGTGAAGGTCTTTTGTTCACCTTGCTTGCTGTCATTTAAGCAAAACTCAGCAAAGGCGTACGCTTACTCACGATACTACCAAACCTGTGACTCTTCTTGGGGCGAGAGGTGTTGCGACGCTAGCTCAACTTTCAGTCAAGGTGTTGATCCCTCTTCTGAAGGGATTCAAGGGCCTAAGACCATGGCATCGAAGCAATGCATCCACAGTCAACAGCAACGTTCCCCTGGCAAAACTGAAAATTTGCCAAAAATGCCTTTTAATCAGGCAAATATCAGCTTGCACTTTTTCAAGTCCATTGTGAGAGAAAGACAATTAATTGCTACACGGATTATCGCTCACTGGTGTCCTGTTTCTCAGCAACTTCAGCCTTTTAAGCCTTTTCAGATGGGCATTTGTGAAAGTCTTTTTAGAGCTAGTCCATTTTACCACCCTAATTTGCGCATGGATTGTGATCAGATTCAAATGTGCAGATTGTAAGGAGAGAGATGCAGAATTTCAGTCAAATGGGACTTAACAGAAAGCAATATGAAGAAATACAAATGTAGCATCCTGTCTAATGTCTTCAGCTAGTGAACGGGTTCGCAAACATCTTAATTGGGGCATTCAGAATGTGTTCAGTCTGGTGAACAGGTTGCAGACAAGCACCTGAACACTGAAGGTTGCATTACGTGCCGTTGCAAAAGCAATTTCGTTTAGATTTGCCGTAAAACGACATATGCCTGCATTGCACAGTGCAGCTGCGTGGTTTGCAGAGGTTCCTTCCCCCCAGACCAGCACTGTCCAGGAGAGTTCCAGAATTGCGAACAAAATGACTGATGTTACAGGCTACATGGAAGTTAATTAGCCAAGCTGAAACCCAAGAGTAATTAGCTCAGCTGCAGCAACATCACAGCTATGCAGGGCCTGATGAGATGCTGTTTCGAATATGGGGATGCCTGAGGCTAGGAAAAAAGCGTGCGACAGGGAAGCATTTTGCTACAATTTTTACATAGTCCCCGATTATTCAATCAATAAACACGATAGTTTTATATTATAACATCTGCCGAAAGCGTTTAGTCAGTTCTAAAATGGTGTCTTTTCCACAGTTCAGAGGGCACACAAAAGCAATATAGGCCATTTGCTGGATGAAAGGCTGAAATGCTCTGTGAATTTTCCTGGCAAATCATTCTCCGCTGTCATAAGGCTAAATTACTGAGAGGGTGGAAGAGCCAATTTTCTCTTGAAAGACCGAGCCCATCCTCAGTTGAAATCATGGTACCAGTCTTTGTAACTTCTCTGGTCCCACTTTTAAAAGGGTGATGTAACTCAGCTCTTTATTAGGCTCTTAGCACCACGTAGTAACTGCTGGGCTGGAGAAGGAAGGTGCTTTCCAAGGGAGGAAAGAGCTTCTCCGAACCTGCAAATCCGGCTGCAAGTTGGGTGGAAGCATTTGCCTGAGGTCCTTAGGTGACAGGGCAACCCCAGCTAAAGTTTTATGCCAGGACATCTCAGCGCATTCCCTGATGGCCACATCCCTTTCCTGTAGGTATTTCCACATCACGTTACGCAGTATAACTGGCAATTCCTGCGTTTTCCGTTCATACTAACTTTTATTAACAGTGCTGTTTGGAGGCGGTGCCTCAGATCAGCAATGAAGGGCGAGGGCAGAGCAGGATGTCTCTAATATCTTCACCCTTTCTCCAAACCGTATTTCTCTTCCCTAAGGAACACGCTTGGGAAGCTTCCCACCAGAGTGAAAACCTTCCCTTGCAAATCAGGACGTGGAAGTGCCACGCGGTGGCGTCAAACCCATACGATGGGACATCAAACCCTCAGCTGTCGGGGGTTTTTTTTTTCCCAATTCCGAGGATGTCTCAGTGCAGAAGTCCCAACCCAGGAAGGGGTGCGCTGATATTTTAGAAGCAGAAGCTCTTCATTTTACAGACCTTCATCACGTTCAGTACTGCTGAGTGTCATTTCACCGCCTTCCACGAGCAGTACTACTCCATGGTAGCAAATGAACGTGAAGCAGGCTGCCTGCATGACGTAGGTTAACGCGGTGCTCTCCTAAATCCAGGTCTTGTCCCCACCAAGGCAAAGGAGGAGCGAACCTGGCTTTTAACCACCAATGACTTGGCAAAAGAGGCCTGTGATGGGTTTGATTTTCCCAAAAAGAGGGCTGCGGGTTGCAGGGCTTCGCTTCGGGGGCTCTCAGCAGGACATCTTTTACTCCCCGCGCCATTCAAGTGGAAACTTGCCACCTGCCCAGCAGAAAACAGGGAACTTGGCCGACCTCTTCCAAACAATAGCCAATTCCCTTTAAACTCTCGCATTTTAAACACTTGAAGAGTATCACTTCTTATAAAAACACTCTTGTGTGAGAGGGAGGTAGCTGGAGTGGAGCCAGTGAGCCGTAATGAGGAGAAATGATTGCACAACGCAGGCAAACAGGGCGATGCTCTTGTTTGTGCGAGCACTGCTTTCCCTGCAAGTCCTTGAATGCCACTGAAGAGGTCTGGGCCTTACCACTGCAAGGGCAAATCTTCAGAGTTAAAAGCTCCTGGACACCTCTACAGCTTCTTTTACGCTTTATCTTCCTCTCAAAAAAAAGTGATTGCTAGCTGGGTCTTCCTCATCTCACAAGGCTAAAACCACAGAGCCCCTCTGTGCGTGAATCCATCCCCACAGGATTTCTCTCTCCCTCCCATCCTCAGGAGGCCCTTGTTGTCCCTCCACCATGAGAGTCAGAGGTACCCCATCTTTCTATTCCCCCCTCATCCTCCAAAACAAAAAAAATTTCCCTGGCATGCATGGGGGAAGGACACCCCGGCTTCTGCTGGGACGGCACGGGAACATGGGACGAGGGGGGATGCCTGGACCGCCGAGCTCAGCTCCTCCACGTGCACAGCACCCATGCCTGCGGGTTTGCTTTGGGAGAAACCCTAGAGCTTCTTCACTGCACATCCTGTGGCCCTATGGGCCAGACTTCAGTGCTCTACTACATGTTTTATAAGTCCAGTTAGAAAAAGAAAAAGAAGAAAGGAAAAAACATGTACCTGACCCATTGCCAGCCCGGTGCTTGCAGGCCAGACCGCAGCTCAGTGCTTCCCAGCAGCCTGGGAAGCCCTGGCCCACCTTCCATGTGAACTGTTGGAATAAAATCATGAATAGCTTCATTATAGCTGAAGCACAATTTGCCACGACTAGCTACGCATATTTATATCTATCATGTACTTTGCTGCTCCTCACGAGCGAATGGAGAAACCGCATGGCTCCAGCTGGGCTCCAGATTGCTGTGTAAACAGCTCATCAAGCTTGGCCATACGTGCTGCCGATCCACGTATAGCCAAGCACTAATTCACTGCAGAAGGTGGCGATCGCCCTGAGTTTCAGAGCATGTGAAGGAATCCTGCCCCAGTTCTGCGTGGCTCCTCGCCGGCTCCGCAGTCTCCGCCACTTAATACTGGGTGTAGGGTTGTTTTTATTTCCTGTAAGAGCAGAGTGTTTGGCAAAAGAGGAGAGTGAGAATGACAACTGTGTACACATTTCACATATTTCTAGTATTATTTCTCCTCCGGAGAAGAACAGAGCTGTTATTAATAATCACCTCGCCAAGTTTCTGAATTGGTATTTTGAAATGAGCTGGGTGTATAATTTAGGAACCACAGGCAAGGGAGAAAATGTGCTTTCAATTGACTTTGAAATGGGTGGAGAGTTGATGATGCAGAGAGATAAATGACGGTGATTCTGGAGGGCTAGAGCTGTAGCGAAGCAAGCTGCAAAAACCAGACGTTTTCCAGACTTTGTGAAGCCAGAGGCATCACACGGGCTCGAGGAGAGGAAGGAGGTACGGGACGGGGAGATGCAGGCAGCGTCCCTGTGGGTACAGCCCTCGGCCTGGGGCTGAAAGGGCGTCCAGCCGAGGTGGAGCATCGCGAGATGCTGTCTCTGCACAAGCCAGGCAAGGGGTGCTGGGGCCCAGGAGGTCGCAGGCGGCCGTGGGGAAGGGGAGGAGCAGTCCCTAGCAAGCCAGGGCTGGAGCGGAGCTTAGACCCTGGCGTGGGCATGCACGTTGCCTGACATTCCCTCTCCTCCCTGAGGAGCGCTACCCTGTGCCCAGGCAGCGTTATCCCTTGCCGGGCACATGGGGAGGGTACAGATACAGACCCAAATGTCTTGTCACATCGGTAGCATCAGCACGTGCAAGGCTTTATGGAGGGAGCAGGCCTTTGAGAACCCTGTGTTCGGCAGGCGAAGGACACAAGTTAGACTGTAGGACTGTAGAAGTACTTGGCAACTTTGTCAGTGTTTCCTCTCTTGTAGCCTGTGATCTCCTACAGAAATAAAGCTGCTGTTTGAAAACAGAAGGAAGGAGGGAACTGTTTAGCCACCATGGCTGCAGGCTCTCCGGGCTGTGACTCAGTGCTGTGACGCCGGCGTGAGCATCCCTTCAGTCAACCTGAAACAAGGACTCCAAAACAGAAATTGCAGGATTACCGGTTGCTCTCTATAACCCCATCGAAATCAAATCTTCTTCCTGTGACAAACAAAGTCCTTGTAAAAGCTTGCCCCTGGCTGATGCCACAGCACAGACTTTTCCTTCTCGCCCAGGTTCCAGTGCAGGCCTGCTCAGTCAACAGCACTAGCGTTTGTCTTATTGCAGCAAACCCGCCCCTGCCGGCCTTAGACAAACTGGTGCAAATATGCTTGGTGTGCTTCTTGGCACAGCCACCGGCTATCAACAGGCATTGCTCATCAGGGGACAGGCAACAAATGGGTGTCAGAAACACCCTTTCCAGGTGTATGCTGCAACCACTGGCCAGCTGCGGTCGCAGAAAAGCTTCCTTATCATAGAGCAACCATTTAACAAACACCAATAACACATATTTAGAAATGTGGCATTCACGGCTCAGCAGCCCCCCAGCCCTGGGGACCCCCTGGCCCCTCAGTGACCCCCTGCAGCCCCCCAAGGCTGAGCTGACCCACGCCTGTAACACACAGCCACCCTGGCTCGGACCCACGGAGCTGCCTGCGGTGACTCCCCACCTGGCCAGCACCCATGGCTTTGTGTAACACATGGATCATCTCCCAGCACGGGGTTCTCCAAACCCAGCCCCTTGCAGGGCATGGGAGGCTGCCGGCAGGGCCTTCAGCGCAGCCGCTTCCCTTCCTCGGGGCTCGGCTGCTGGTACCTGAGGCCAGCCCTGGCGTGGGAATTACATGTCCCAGACCTGGGATCAGAGAGCTGGGCAAGACAGAGCCGTGAGGAGCCCCGTGGAGGCCTCCAGAGCTGCCTTTAAGCTCAGGCTCCTGCCCTCGGGGCCACTGCACGAGCTGCACTGCAGCTACGACCACGCTTGAACGGGTCCCTCTCTGCTTCGGACCCTGACCCGCTGACTTGACTTCTTGGCTCGACCTCGGACCAAGTCCTACTGCATTAAGAAACGCTGTACCCTTCCTTCCCAAATAGGCAATCTTTTCTCTGTGGCAGCATCTGTCAAAATACAGTTTGGACAGTGATTAGAAGGCTGGGACACAATCTTCTGCGACTTGACTGGGATTAACCGCAGCCCAGCCAGTCTGAGCCTTGTAAACACGGCAGCTTCCAAGGAGCAAAGAGTGGTGCGTCGGCTCCTCTTGTGAAATACAAGCCCCAAAGCCCTGCAAACATAAAAGCATCCGTCACTTTTCCACTTCAGCAAAGAACAAATTTATGCAGAGCCGCAATGGAAATTCATTTCCCTGAGTTTTCTGGTGCCAGGATTTCATGGTGTCTCCCATTACACTTCAGAGGCAATTTGAAAAGGTAGATCTCTAGAGACCTGGATTTTTAATACAAAAAAGAAGTGGAATATGAAATGCTGAAGAATATCTTCTGAGCTCTCTGCAGACAAAAAGCAACTGCTTTCCCTCGTGCCTTTTGTCTCCTGCAAACAGATAATGACATGCATTAAATACAGGTCCCGATCCCCTCGTGTATTTTGCCAGCTAACTGCCATCGATTTTCTTTATGGATCTGAGACTTGTTTCTCCATCCTGTGCTTGCGTTGCCCCTCTGCACAGCAAACTTTGCAGAAGCGCGGGAAGAGCCTGGCTGCTGCGTCTGACTGCAAGAACGACTCACCAGCACGTTTCTAAACAGCCCAACTAGAACAGCAGACAGAACCCAGCTGTAAGGCCACCACCTTATTAGTTAGAAGGGCAAGGGTAAGAATTAGGCTGGCAAAAATCTCCCTTATGAATTGTTTTGCAATAGAAAGTTAGCGACTGCAAAGCAAAATCGAGTTGGGCAATTTATGACACAATTATTTTTCATTGCTCGTTGGGTTTGATTTTTTTTTCAATTTGGGGCAAATCATTTGGGTTGTTTTTTCTTTTTTTACATATAATAATTTGCAGGCACACCTGGAGACGGGGAGAAACTGAAGCTCCTCTTGGAGCCCACGGGGCAGGAGGAAGCCTGTGTCGCTGTAGGACACCGTCACTCTCTCTGCTTTCAGTTAATTGCAGCATAAAAAGCGGCTCCATTTCTCTCGCCATCCCAATTGCCTTTGTTTCGGTCTGCTTCCCAGAAATTGCCTCGCTGAGTAGAGTACGAGCAAAATGTCTGCCTCCCGCAGCGAGAGGCATCAGCCGCAGGCGCAGCCGGCTCTGTCCAGGTGCAGCCGTGTCTGAAATCTAGTTTAGAAAAAAAAGAATTGCTTCCTCATTCAGCTGATATTTCATAGTCTTCCGCTCCAGTGGGTCAGGCGGGGGGGCTTCCTACACGATATATCCAAAACACAGGCAATTATGCCCACCTGGGCAGGCTAATAAACATTTCTCCAGCCTCTGGTAGGGATGGTGATCCCCATGAGGTGAGGGGGCGGGTGCGGGGTGATGATTTGTCTGCCTACCGCCACCCTCCTCTGCCTCTGCACCTCCCCAGACTTGTGCCTTTTAGGCTTTTTAGCATTTAAAGAGCTGACCCGTGTGCTTGTAATGACATTGCTCACCTCCCGTCTCTTTGGTGCCTTCCAGAGGAAGCCCTGGACTTGTCCTGCCTGGGTCAACGCAGTGAAGCAAGGCATGGCCAGAAGCAGAGAGCACGTGGAAGTTCCTGGCTGGCACAGGCGCCAGCCTCACCGTCTGAAACATGAG
The DNA here is from genome assembly GCF_000687185.1 of Egretta garzetta. NCBI lineage: Eukaryota > Metazoa > Chordata > Aves > Pelecaniformes > Ardeidae > Egretta > Egretta garzetta. Next base: position 946,908 of record NW_009258376.1, read on the forward strand.
TAATCCCTGCGCGGATGCCGGTTGTGTTAGCGACTTGAATACTTTGTGTGAGCTCCGGCTTCCAGCGACGCTCCCCGGAGAGCTGGGCTTCTTCCCTCGCTGTTGTGGTGGGATGGGAAGGACTGGCAGAGCTCCGAGGGGGAAAGACTGCTTAGCAATTCTTTCCACAACAACTATGAACTTTAGGAGCGGATGAGCACTCATCTGCAAAGGAAAACACAGCCAGCAGAACTGGTTGATGCTGCTCAGTGCTCCAAGCCAGCTTTGGGTTTTCCAACCCATTCTCGGTCACAGGAGTAGCTCATGGTTCTGCTAGTGCGGTGCCCGAGCGGCTCGGCTGAGCGTGTCGGTATGCAGCTGATGGCTGACATCACTCACAAGCCTGACAAAATCTGAAGAGGGCACTGAAGATGCTCGACTTCAGTGGAAGGAGCGATTAAATCTCCTTTCTACAACAACTGAAGCAGTGGAGGCCACCACAGAAGGCACAGACAACCGTATGAAGGTCCAAGCAGAAGCCCTGAGGCTCCCTGGTCCTCTGGAAATTACCCTTGCAAAGCTCTCGCCGCAGCGCCACACCAAGCTGGTGCTGGGGACGGGCAGAGCCCTGCAGCCGGGATCCCAGCGAGGGAGATGGGCACTGGCTGTGAGGAGCTTGCGTGGGCTTGAGCCCTGCAGGAGACTTCTTTTGGATAAAGTAGTCACTGGGAGTAGATGTGGATTTCTAAGCAAGGGAACTGTCCTCCTGCTTGTTTGTACAGGGCTCGGGAGACCAGGCTTTATGTGCGTTTTCTGAAATACATCCCATCACGCTGAAGAGCGTGCCTGACTGATCCTCACTTTCTCCCACTAGCAGAGCCAGCTATGCTGAGTCCCATCCATGAAGTTACCACACGGGCTGGACAAGATGCTGCTTTTCACCTCCCAAATCCCCACTGGGCAGGAAAGTAAAATTTCTACCTCGTTCTAGGATGACCATGGTGAAGATGAAGGACAAATACTCACCCAGCCTGACTTCAGACCTCAATTAAATTGCCTAACCCGGCAGCCACCAGTCCTGGTGGAGCCAGCAGCGAAGGGCCGGCGGCTCTGGGGCGTGAATCGGGCGCCGTGCGGGTGGTGTCAGCCTGCAGAGCTCCCCCAGAGAGAGGGACCCCAGTTGTTAGGCTCCAAACGCGTAAAGCGGGGTGAACGCAGGCACAAGTGACATCTGTGATGTCGGAAATGAAATCTGCAGCATGCAAGCCACAGGCCGACCCCTCAGCTGCCGAGCTAGCTTTCCTCTCACTCCGCTGTACGTCAAATTAACAGGCTCTTTGTGAAAAATCACACCCATGTTTAATGACTCTCGTTGGCGTTACGGTATCACTAAGTAGTCCTCGCTGCAGCTGAGGACCCTGCTGTTCCAGGCTCTGCACCAGCACTGCCGGCTGGTCCCTGCCTCAAGCCTGTGCGCGCTTGGCACTGCACAGCAATGGGGTAAAGCTTTGATCAAAATCAGAAAAACTCTGTCCCATCCATGAAAGCCAGGTACTCCTACACACCAGGTTTGCAGATCGCGTTTTCCAGTTTCTGCTGTAAATCAGGATTTTTTAATGTCCTGTGAAATAAAACATTTGCAAGGGACTCCTAGCTTGAGAAAAGGAAGTCGTCGATACACTTGCAATTGCATTTCTGGCTTTACGAACTACAGAATTAGAAGTGATTTCTGCAAGAAGTAAGATTTCGGTAAGGCTGGGGGTGTAACAAGAAGCTCGGACAAGCAGAGCCAAGGAGACAAGCATGGGAATGCGTTCAAAGAGCCGCCTGAGGCTCAGCCTGCGTAACGCGTTGCTGATGGCTGGCCAGGAACACACCGAGCACACTGCGAGGTCCAGGCCCTGTCCAAGGAATCTGCAACCCAACACCGGCAAAGTCAAAGCCGGGCCATCACCGGGGGAGGAAGGGAAGTGGGTCTGCAGCAGGAAGGAAGAGAAGAGCAGTAAACACAGTTGCGCAAGAGAAAAGGTTGGTGGAGGACTTCGGAAGATGGGGGGGGACCAGCCAGCGGGGGACAGGGTGGAGAAGGGGCAGCCTGAAGGGCAGCAAAAAAAAAAAGTCCCGAGCGCTTCCAAGCCAAGACCCAAGCTTCTTCCCAGACCCCGTGCCCTGGTGGCACCAGTAGGGTGAAGAGTCAGGCCAAACCCTCCAAATGTGCCTTCTGTGGCACTGCGCCAGCGCTACCAGCAACTCCACGGTTAAACAGCATTACCCTCTTCTGATGGCTGGCTTCAATAATCACAACATTTTGTTTTCTTTGTGGTGATGCTGTAACTTAGTGAGCTGGAAACATTCCCAGAGAGGAAAGAAAACCATGCTCTGAAGACATTTATTTTAATTGTTTTATGAGGCACCCACAGAAAATAATGCTAAGTTATCTCTAAAGAGGCCACGTTAAAGCATGGGAGCTTTTCCCCCCAAACAGGTATCTCCCGCTGCATCTCCAACAGGTCCACTTTGCCTCTAATGTGCTGCTTCATGCCGCTGTATGCTCTTTGCAGCTGATTAATAGGTTTATTTTCTGCCCTCCATCTAAGATGACTGTTAGTCAGCTCGGCTTGGACTTCCCCACACTGAGACGAGAGCAGAGTTGCCAGGAATCGGAGTGATCTCAGGGGAGGGTGCTGGAAGCCTGGCTCTCCCGTCACTCGGAGCGATGTGAGCCCGGGGAGCTGCTCTCCTGACCATAGGCTGACAAGGAGCGACTGCTGACAGAGATCCCAAAGCCTGGCAGATGAGCGGAGCGGTGGTGGCACTGCGCTGGACCCGGGGAGTCAGCTGCCGGCCCCGCACTTCAAATCCAGTTTTTAAATTTAAGTGCAGCTGCTGAGTTCTTGAGCTGCGCCAAAGGTCTCCAAGGGATAAAGTTTTCCTGACAGGGTTTCAAGATACCAACCTGAAGCCATTTCTGAGAAGGAAATTGAAGTGGGAGAAAAGAGCCAGTGGAGGAATAAAAAGTTAAGACCGAAAGACTTCAAATGCTCTGGAGAGAGCAGGACCACCATAAGGCTGTGGCAGTAGGCCTCCTAAGCTGTAATGGCAAGTGAAAAATGGCTCTTCAGGGTGGTCTGAGGTCCATGCTAGGTGGAGAAATCAGAGAATAAATTCCTGGGAAGGTGGGCTTGCCAGTGGACGAGTTGGGTGAAGCAGCAGCAGCCTCTGTCAGTGCTCTGGGCTGGGGAGCCCCCGGCAGCTCCATCCCCGGCTGTGAGAGGACCAGACAGCGACGCCACATGAGTCTTCACTTGTGCACCACACGGTGCCCAAGCAACTTCGCTTCAGTGAAGCCGGACCTCACGTGAAGTGCTTCAAAGACTTGTTTTGGTACACACGGGGAGCAGTAACTTTATCAACCAACTTCCCTTCGCTGAACAGCCCCTCCATAATCACAATCGGGACAAACTGTGTTCAAAAGAGCGCCTTAAAGTCATTAGCTGAAGATGGGGTGAGGAAGCTGACCATTCCCTAGTGATTAACCAGCAGTTTCCTATCCATCAAGGCCCAGCGCTGTACTCTGTTAGACTTTATGAAACACGCAGGGTGTGTGCATGCAGAGAACATGGTAATTACTTTAATTACAATTCTTTTGATTAGTAATTTTTATTCATTGTCAAGAAGGTTGCTTGCTCCTGCATTTGTGGAGAACAGTTTTCATCCTCTTCTTCTCAGGAATGTGGTTTACATGAGCAATGGCTCCTTAGATCCCCACCACCCTTTCCCGCAGAAGCGTACGAGGTTCTGTGTGTCTGCACGACGAGAGCTGCTGTATTTTGGTCCTTCCCAAGCTCCCTGCAATACTCTGCATCTTCATAGCCACAGCACAGCTTAATTTTCAGAAGCCGGCAGGCAGACTGCTTTTCTCCTGCCTCATCTGTTCGCAGGCAGGCTCATTAACATTGCTGCTGTCTTGCACTTCAGTGCTTTCTTTAATCAGATCATACCCGTCCCTGAGGATACCTGTTTCAATCGCCAGAGCAAACTATTACGTTTTTAGGGCTCACATCTGATCCTTTGATGCCATGGAATTAGGACGGAGGTAGGGACATGTAGCCTCTTGGAAGAGTGCAGGACCTGTGTGGAAGGAGAGCAGCAAAGCCATGGATGGCGCTGGGGTCAAGGGAACAGATTTACCTTCCTGGGTTTGTTGCCAGATGCTTGGTAAATAATTTTACTTAAGAGTGTCTAGAATTTAGGTTGTAGCACAAGAAGAGCCTAATCAGAGAGGCTGGGACAAGGTGGCAGTGCCAGCCATGAGATGACACGTGGAAGGCAGGGAGCCCAGCAGCTTGCTAGGGGATATCGGGAATGACTCAGGCAGAGGGAGCTTCGCTTTTCTGAAATCCAGTTTTGATCTCCTCAACTCAAGTCCTCCTCGTCGGCAAGCGTTCCCCAGGATGTCACGCCCCATGTGAGCAAAACATCAGCATGGGACATCAGAACCAAGCGCCCTGGGGGACAGTGGTAAACCTGGGCAACCACGCTGGAAGGAGAAGAGCAGGGTTGGTGAGGGGGATGGTGTCTCACTCGCTGCCCTGCCGGCTCTCTGACCAAGACATGTGGGTAAGGAGGAACACCCCGCAGGGACACGCTTGCATACGTCTCATACTCACATAGAAAGACCTATCTCAGTCCCTTGGTCATGCAGCTGAGGCATGGGGCCACCGGCACCCTTTGGGTGGCCACCTGTGCATGCCATGGTTAATGGCTGGCAGTTTGTCCTCACTGAAAGTCACCCACAACATCTTGCTGACGTGAAGGTGGAAGGCACCGTGCCTTAGTCGCGTGCTCCAAGGGTACAGGAAGAGCAGGATATTCAAAACCTGTGATGTGCCCCAAAGCGGTGCTCCGAGAACCCAGGTGCCACACTGGGCCATGGCTGGTTGGGCACAGACGCCGGTGGATTCATATCATCTGCAAGCACTTGGAGTAACTCAAAGCCTTGCCTGCACATCTGTTAGCTGCATCATGGGTGTAGCAAACCCCAGGACTTTGGAAAGACTTTATCACCAGACAAAGAGAGGCAAGCTCCTTACCTTGCCTCCAGAGAAGTGTATCTTAGGGGCAGAGAGACCTACACATGGCTGAATGATCGGTAGCCGTGTAGCAAAGTATGTATCGGATTCATATCTAGAAAGGTTTGTCCTGTAAGGTGTGAGCAAAGCTATACAAGTGGGGCATGGGTTCTCTCCCAGGCAGGGAGAATGGGGTGGCTGTGAAGCACCACGGCCAGGCTGGTGCAAGAGGACAAGAAGGTGAAGGTGCTCCCAGTCCCTGGATGGACAGGAGCTGCCAGAGATGCCTTTACCAGACAGGGCTGGCTTCTATACAGTACAAGCCAGAGAGCGTAAAGTTGGGGAAAACTTGTTCATGAAAAAAGAAAAAAACATTTAAAGCAGGTACTAGAGAGATGGAAAATGATGTTATTGTAGAAACAAACCAGGGCCTTGCCAGGGCTGGACACTGCAGATGGCCGGGGCCGGAGCATGTGCGATCGCCAAGGCAGAAGGCGTCTATGACACACTCCATTTACAAAACACATAGAAAATAGGAAAAAAGGATGGGAAGCCCTGCTGCAGCCAAATAACTCTATTGGAACAACCTGTGTAGGCAGAGCATTCCCACATTGACTGAAATCAAGCCAGGTCGATGGGATTAACAGCCTCCTCTTGGGAATGCACCGGGGAACTCCGCATGACTGCAAGCGGGCTGAACCTCCTCCGTTTTGGGTTTCATCAGCAGAGACACAGCCTCACTGGCAGCACAGCATCCTCCGGCGAGGGCACGGTCATCCCGAGCTGGGCTCAAAGCAGGAGCACTGCTAGTGGAGCTCTCTGTGCTGCCTGGGTGCCCTCTGGGAGCCACTCAGCTAATCTTAGGCCAAAATTTGTGCTCTATTTCAGTTTGCGACCTGGCAGAGGCAGCCCCCAATTCAGGCAAGTGTGGGGCTCCCGGCAGGAGCACTCGGCTGAGCCATCCCACTGGAAATCCTGGGATCCAGCACCAACAGCTGAACATCGGTGCCCTGGGTGCCTCGGGCGCTCCCGGGAGAGCTCGGTGCGCTCCATGGTTTAGGTGGGATGGCTGTACGCGTGCGCCGCTGCCCGACAAGCCGGAGTTGGTGACCACCAGAGCACAAAGAAGATTTGAGCCCAGCAGCTTGCTAGGGGATATCGGGAATGACTCAGGCAGAGGGAGCTTCGCTTTTCTGAAATCCAGTTTTGATCTCCTCAACTCAAGTCCTCCTCGTCGGCAAGCGTTCCCCAGGATGTCACGCCCCATGTGAGCAAAACATCAGCATGGGACATCAGAACCAAGCGCCCTGGGGGACAGTGGTAAACCTGGGCAACCACGCTGGAAGGAGAAGAGCAGGGTTGGTGAGGGGGATGGTGTCTCACTCGCTGCCCTGCCGGCTCTCTGACCAAGACATGTGGGTAAGGAGGAACACCCCGCAGGGACACGCTTGCATACATCTCATACTCACATAGAAAGACCTATCTCAGTCCCTTGGTCATGCAGCTGAGGCATGGGGCCACCGGCACCCTTTGGGTGGCCACCTGTGCGTGCCATGGTTAATGGCTGGCAGTTTGTCCTCACTGAAAGTCACCCACAACATCTTGCTGACGTGAAGGTGGAAGGCACCGTGCCTTAGTCGCGTGCTCCAAGGGTACAGGAAGAGCAGGATATTCAAAACCTGTGATGTGCCCCAAAGCGGTGCTCCGAGAACCCAGGTGCCACACTGGGCCATGGCTGGTTGGGCACAGACGCCGGTGGATTCATATCATCTGCAAGCACTTGGAGTAACTCAAAGCCTTGCCTGCACATCTGTTAGCTGCATCATGGGTGTAGCAAACCCCAGGACTTTGGAAAGACTTTATCACCAGACAAAGAGAGGCAAGCTCCTTACCTTGCCTCCAGAGAAGTGTATCTTAGGGGCAGAGAGACCTACACATGGCTGAATGATCGGTAGCCGTGTAGCAAAGTATGTATCGGATTCATATCTAGAAAGGTTTGTCCTGTAAGGTGTGAGCAAAGCTATACAAGTGGGGCATGGGTTCTCTCCCAGGCAGGGAGAATGGGGTGGCTGTGAAGCACCACGGCCAGGCTGGTGCAAGAGGACAAGAAGGTGAAGGTGCTCCCAGTCCCTGGATGGACAGGAGCTGCCAGAGATGCCTTTACCAGACAGGGCTGGCTTCTATACAGTACAAGCCAGAGAGCGTAAAGTTGGGGAAAACTTGTTCATGAAAAAAGAAAAAAACATTTAAAGCAGGTACTAGAGAGATGGAAAATGATGTTATTGTAGAAACAAACCAGGGCCTTGCCAGGGCTGGACACTGCAGATGGCCGGGGCCGGAGCATGTGCGATCGCCAAGGCAGAAGGCGTCTATGACACACTCCATTTACAAAACACATAGAAAATAGGAAAAAAGGATGGGAAGCCCTGCTGCAGCCAAATAACTCTATTGGAACAACCTGTGTAGGCAGAGCATTCCCACATTGACTGAAATCAAGCCAGGTCGATGGGATTAACAGCCTCCTCTTGGGAATGCACCGGGGAACTCCGCATGACTGCAAGCGGGCTGAACCTCCTCCGTTTTGGGTTTCATCAGCAGAGACACAGCCTCACTGGCAGCACAGCATCCTCCGGCGAGGGCACGGTCATCCCGAGCTGGGCTCAAAGCAGGAGCACTGCTAGTGGAGCTCTCTGTGCTGCCTGGGTGCCCTCTGGGAGCCACTCAGCTAATCTTAGGCCAAAATTTGTGCTCTGTTTCAGTTTGCGACCTGGCAGAGGCAGCCCCCAATTCAGGCAAGTGTGGGGCTCCCGGCAGGAGCACTCATCTGAGCCATCCCACTGGAAATCCTGGGATCCAGCACCAACAGCTGAACATCGGTGCCCTGGGTGCCTCGGGCGCTCCCGGGAGAGCTCGGTGCGCTCCATGGTTTAGGTGGGATGGCTGTACGCGTGCGCCGCTGCCCGACAAGCCGGAGTTGGTGACCACCAGAGCACAAAGAAGATTTTGCTAAGAAACATCTGGCAGAAGGCTGCAGCTCGTGCCCCGGCGGCTGGGGCTGTGCTCTCGGCCCCGGTAGGCGGTTGGTGGCAGCACTCTCCAGCCCAGCTTTTCAGGGACATTGAAGTGATGGCACAATAAGCATCCTCAAGGCTGCATTAAATATCAACTTGACATCTTTTTCTCAAGCAAGAATAAGAAAACAAGAAAAAAAAAAAAATAGTGACCCTGAGGGCGTCAAGGTGAAGATAAGTATAATACTGCAGCTCCCAGGGCAGGCGGTGGGCTCAAGCTTTTCCCCAGCGAGGTTCAAGCACCGTTTGAGATGGCAGCGCAGTCGTTCACAGCTCGCCCACCTCTCCTTCCTTCCACACGTCGGTCAGCAGAGGCGCAGGGCAGCGGGCGGGCGCTCCAGCCGCTGGCTCATTCTAGCGCCGACACTCGCTCCGCTCAGCCAGGCACCGTTCGGCACGTCGGACGTGCAGCCCAGAGGCAGGCGCTGACGGATCTATTTACACTCCGTTTCAGATTGAAAGCTTTTTGTCTCCACGACCTGAAGAACTGGAGATTAAGCGTTTTAATTTGGATGTAAGCTTGAAGTTGAACAGAGGAAGGCGGCCTCCAGAACAAGAGGTACGGGGTGGAGTTGCTGCAAGCCGACCCTGAAATGAAGCACGGATACAGCCCCGTCCTGCCCTCTCCCAGGGGAAGCTGTCTCCGACTCCATCAGACAACCTGGAGATAAAGGTGGGACCCACGAGTCCAACAGCTCCTGATACCGAACTTCTCTGAATCTGGGACATCCAGCAAGATGCGCTCGGCAAAGAAACACTCGTGGCTGGCCTGTCCTTGCTCCATCTGAGGAGCACAAGAGGGAAGAGTGATAAAGGAGCCATGGAAAGCTTTTAGAGAGCTATTTTTAGCCTTTCCCAGCAAATTGAAAAGCTTTAGAAATTACAAGTGAGGGTTGTGCCACGAAAGCTTGCTCTGTGTCACTCCTGTCTCACAGGGGGACCACAGGTTGGGAGAGGCAGAAGACGATGTGTTTTGCCGCCCAGCGCAGATGCTGCGCCAGCTACCGAGCAGAGGCGGCTTCCACTCGTGATGAATCGTCACGCTACCTCATCCCAGCGCCCAAAGGCTGTGTTTTAACCAGCAGCTTCCGACACAGGTGCTGCAGCCTCTGCCCTAGAGCTCCGAGTTTCAGCAGGGGACCTCAAGACAAAAAGCAAAGGCTTGGGTAAGTCACACATGGGATCTAGAGCACAAGCGGGAATCAGTGCCCGATGTCCAGTTCTGAAGGCAAAGCATCTGTCTCAGAGCCATCTTTTGCCTCCGGCAGGAAAGTTTCTTACATTTCCTTCCTGATGATCATGGAGAAGCTGTACCTTCACAAGCAGCCTGGTTTCTTAGAGAGCAAAACGTCCACGTCAGGTCCTCAGATCTCTCTCCCTTAGCCAAAGGCTGATTTTCATTTGGTATTTGCTTGAATATTGCTCAATGCTTAAGCAAGAGGGTGGGAAGATTCCCATTCTCGAAGAGAAACCAAGTGAAATGTCAAGAGGAACATCCCTGAGAGTCTAGGAGTGAACGTAAATATGCATGAAACCCCAAGGCCAAGTCCTTTCATCTGTGAAGACGTTAATAAAAGTTTACCCTTCAGCTCACAAGCCTGCAAACCCATGAATAACAGCCACATCCCAGTAAACTCTGAAACATTTCGTAATAGAAACAGAGGAACCTTCTGGGCACTTCATACTTTCATTAAAACATGAAGGAGAAAAAAAAAAAAAAAGTGTTTTTTACTAAGACCAGGGACGTCCTCCTCGCGAGGCATGTCTGCAGTGCTGGTGGTCTGTGTGCCCAGGAGCAGCAGCCTGGGAGAGCTGCTCCCTCCCAAACCCGGGCCAGGTGGGCTCGATTGCGAGGAGCAATTTCTCCCGTGACAGCACAGAAGTCCGAGGGCACTGGCTGCCTCCCAGAGAGATCCTGTATGAGGGAACATGCACCTACTGGGAGCTCAGGTCTGGTCACAGCTGGGATTTATGCCTGCAGTTACCGGCAGAAGGCAGGAGCCTTCCTCTACTTGCAGAAGAATGGAGGAAAATTAGAGAGCAGTGTGATGGGGCCTGAACTGTGGCCTGCGATCCCCTCCTCTCCATCAGCGAGTTTCTGGTTACAGCTTTGCCTGCTTTGTCGGCGCTGGTCTCGCTCCCGAAGATGGATGTGCTCCATCTGAGACTTGTAACCGGAGGAGAGCGTAAACAAACTCGATGTCAGAGCCAGGGAGTGTTCCCTCTTCATCAGCTATCTGATGTGTACGGTGGCCTACAGCTGTCAGGGGGCCTCCTGGGTTCCCACACAGCTCCCATAAATCAAGAAGTTTTGCAGCAGGTCTCCAGGTCCTTGCCCAGGCACAGCGGTGGCTCCGCACTTTTGTTCCTGTGCTACAGCAAGTTTTCTGCATTCGCCTGGTGGTATCTTTCTGGGAAGCACCTCCGCAGACAGGCACATGAGGATCAACTCTTGGGAGGCTTCTGTGACTGACCCCAGGCAATCCTAATCAGAATTTTACATTAGATCCCCGCAGGACCCCCAAGTTAGGTTTCACATCCGGTGGCACAAACATCCCCGTCCCACTCTCTTCTCTTCCAGCGTCATGGTGCTCAAGCACCCTGGAGATGACATGGTGCCTGGGGGGATGAAACATGGCTGCAGATGTTAATCAAACACTGCTGGGAGAGAAGGTTAGCTTGATCCATCTGATCCTTCAATGGGCTGCAAGGTCCTGCACTGAGCCGTCGGGTTTTGGCAAACGCTAGCTGCTGTTTTTATTCACATGGCACGTAACGCCAGTGCCCCAGGAGAGAAGGGGATGGAGCTGCCCTCCTGGTTCTGTGGCTCCTTGCTTCCCCAGGCTCCAAACTGCAGCAGATCCTTTTCCTCTCCTGAAGGTGTGTCCCCAAAAGCGGGCCTGGGCCGTGTTGCCAGCAGGTGGGTGCTGGGTTCCAATGCACCCCCTTTTAAATAACAGCGCTGTATTTTTTTCTTGATCTTTTAATAAGAAGTAAACAGTTTCGTGAGTCTTTTAGTTCCTTGCTGATGCATACAAGAGCCTCTCAGCTAACAAGGGTTTGGCATTGACCCTGACCAGCTCAACGCCCACTCCCGTAAGTGGTCCCACTGACGTCTGCATGAAGCCCTCCTGTGCCAAAGGCACGGGGGAAGCAAACTGAGTAACAGCCACTGCATAGGTATTCAGTTACTTTAACCAAATCCTCACAGCTAAGGCTTTTAGATACTCTGCCAGGGCAAAATGGTTCTGCCCCCAGCCCAGCCCATCACCCCCGTGGGCTGGACCTGGCTCCGAAGAGGCTCGTGGAGCCGATGACGCCATGGGTGGGAGCATGGCCCAGGGCGACGCGGGGAAGAGGGGGAGGGAGGCTTGCGGGACGCATCCGCTAACCCTCTGGGTGCGTGGGACGGCCGCGGGCAAGCACAGCTTCTCCAGGCCCCGCTCTGCCCGCTTGCCAGACGGGCTCGATGGCTCCGTCGGGGTGCTGGGATGACAGCATGCTGAGGATGGGAGCTGCTGGGGGCTGCGTGCGAGCAAGGGATAACAGCGCCGGGGCTTCCCCGCGCCCGAGAAACCACGTGGCCTCATTCGCTCTCAGCCAAATCTTACTTCGCTCGTGCTTGTTTTCATATATCGCGGCTCATCTAGAAGTCCCTAAGCTCTTGGGCACAGGGACAACATCTGTTACATCTGAAATAAAATTACACTTTAGGTGCTACTTTAGTAAAGAATAAGACCAATTATTTCTATGGCTTTACAGTGTATAACTGAAAACTCTTAAATGCTTGAAGCTGCAGGCCAGCACACCTCCCGATTTCAAATTTTTCATGGCAGAATTCACACCAGCCTTTTGTTTTCACTAAATTATCCTGGGCTCCTCTGGGGGGTTTGGTCGTTAACACATTCTCCCTCCTGCAGGAATTAAACATTAGCATTTCTCCATCCCAGCAAACTTCAGAGAAACAAAGACATAAAATACAGACGCCTCCACGTATACTAAGCGAGTGCTGGAGAAGAATGAAATGCAAGAGTTCTGGGAGAGGGCAGGGTTTCAGCAGTAGTCCCTGGAGTCAGAAATCCCGTTAAATCCTGATTATCCAGCAAACACACTTAAGCATCGCATCTGACCTGGAGCTTGACTGTGCTGAAAACAAGGCTTGCTCTTGAGCCCGTGGAGGAGAGCAGCCTGCTCTGCTGGCGAGGGCGGGAGAACCGCTTGGAGATAGAAATGGTCCGTGCCCCAGAGGCAAGCTCAAGCAGCTCGATGTGAAATTGGAGGGAAAAAAGTTCTTGCCCCTACTTTCCGTTGTCTCGGTTGAGGCATCCGGTAGCACTTCAGACTGGGGCCATTGCACCGCTTCCCAGAAGGCTGGGTCTTTCCTTCAAGAAGAAGAGGGAAGCTGTCCCCGGTAGGCACGGGAAGTGGCTCCAGCCGTTTGGCAGGGGACCGCCTGCCTGCGCGCCCGGCTCAGCTGGAACCACGGGGGCAAAGGGGCTCGGTCGGGGCTCACACCAGGCTGGTGTGCTAGCCGAGGGATGCTTGGGCTGCACGGCCCCCGGGACCAGGCTGCACGGCGTCCGTGGACCCGCACGGTACCAGGGAGGTGTGGGCCAGCAGCTGAGCCGACCGAGGCCCCTCTCGCCTCAGCTGATGCCCCACCAGGAAACAAATAATAAACGGGGGGGAAATGAGAAGTAAAGAAGTGAGTAAAGGTGCTTCCCTGAAACGACCCAGGGGGCTGTAACCAAAATGATGATGAAATTGTTATGTATCTTAGTTTTCAGCATTGGGGTGATGGGAGCGAATCGGTTAACTACAAAACGCAACCACCAACGCTGCTGCGTTCTCTTCTGTACAGCCCTGCCCAGCTGAACACTAAGTTCAGGACAATGAGAACAGGATATGGTCTGTAGTTTTAAGGTCCTTATTAATGGAGCTGAAGCTCTAGGCACTGTGCACCTGTCAGGGGAAGAAGATGAAGGGTAATTCCGTGCAACGGACCAAGAAAGTTGGCTAGGACTACCGAGAGAGAAAGCCCAGTGGGCAGGAGGTAATTCTGGCAGGGGGAGATCGCGACCACCGACTCATTGACCACCTACCCAAATGATACCACCTACTCAAAAGAGAGCAACAGAAGTGAACAACTGAGTTTGAGCAGTAATTTACATAGGAAGCGAGAGAATTTGTACCAATCGTTAGAGAGAATGTTATTGATTATGTATGAATGTAAGGAATATGTATATATTTGTTATAGATATAACCTGACTGAAACAGGCGCTAGGTATGCACGTTAGGGGGAGCGATCCCCCGCGCATCCGGCGCCGTGAATAAAGAACGCCTGCCTTTTAACACTACCTTGGTGTTACGAGGTTTATTCCTCCCAATTTCGGTGACAGGGCTGGAAGGAGGAAAGGTTAACAGACATCCCTGGGCTGCGTCCGCTTCCCTGCAGGCAGCAGTTCCCCGCACGGGCAGCTCTGCCTGCGCCCGGCGGTGGGCACACGGGCAGGACCGCGAGACACGGCCCGGCCAGAAAGCACGAGGCAGCCCTGGCCAGCCTGTGCCAGGAGAAAGTGGAAAACTACAGAACAATCCGAAGAGCTTTCTATAGCCCCGAGGAGGCCGACTAGGCAATCTTTAAAGCCGTGTTACTATAGCAGCCCTGATGGTAATTTACCAGCACATCTCCCTTTCTCTTCTTCACGCCCCTTTCACGACAAAAAAATGAGATTAGTCTCATCTTCCCCAATTACCTCGCCATGTTCCCTCCGCAGCCCTCGGCTAACAACTCTCCAGAAAAGCCCACAACACCACCGCGCAGCCCAGGGCCCCGTATTGTTCTCCCCCCAGAACACAGCCCATGCCAGGAGCATCCTGCAGGGACAGGGACAGTGTCACAGGAGAAGACACGTGGCGCTGCGCGACAGGCTCCCACGGCGGGGTGCCGCTGCTGCCCCAGCCGCAGTTTCGGCAGGAGCTTTTTGCTGGAGGTGTGGGCAGGACACGCTCGCCTGCCCCAGACCCCGCAGACACGTGGGGGTTAGGAGTAAAGCCACAGACCGGTGCCACATTTCCACTCTCAGGGTTTGCTAGCGATAATCAGTTTTAACTGAACTGATTATACGCTTTGCCGTGGAGAGAAGAATGGGGTTTGGGGTCTGGTCCCACCTGGGAGGCTCAGAGAATACCGAGTGCCTGTTAGTGTCCCCTTCCCCTGCCCCATGGCCACCCACGCCGCAGGACACCCATGCCAGTGCCCCTCCTGCCCGGCGCCGCGTGGGGCAGGGCGGTGACATGGGTGTCCCCAGGGCAGGGTGGTCTCAGGCCAGCCCACCCCAGGCTAGTCCCACCAGCACCCCACCCTGCACCCTCACCTGCAAGGACCCAGAGACCGCCCAGAGCCACCCCTTTACTTTGTGCTTCTCTCCAGTCCCATCCTAGGTCGCAGAGGGCTCCGGAGCCTGCCAGCGCAGCGTAACGGGCACTCAACGTCCTCTTTCCTCCTCAATACTTCTCCTTTAATCCTGCACCGGGGAGGAGCTGGGGGTCCTCCCTTCTCTGCTGGTGGTGCCTAAAAAAGAAAGGCTGTTCCCACCGTGCCGCCTGCACAAATCAACCTAATTACCCACTCCAGTGGCAGCTAACGAGCTTAAAGCTTGCATGGCCAGGACCTCCCACCCCCCCTGTGGGAGAGGCAGCCTCAGCTGGGACTGCCCTTCGCTAAAGAGCTTTGACTCTGGCAGAGGAACAGGAGGAAAAAATCTCAGGGAAACAGAAGAGCATCGCTGGCTGCTGCACGCAGAGCTGTTGGCCATGGGCCGGGCTCTCGGTGGGTGCTCGAGAGCCCTGCTGTGTGAGCAGGATGGGTGCAGATGGAAGGGGGATCCAGGGCTCGTGGCTGCAGGACCTCGTGGCTTCCAACCCCTGCCCCGCAGCACCGCGTGCACGTGCGGATGCCTTCCCGAGCTCCGTGCCGCAAACCCTTTCCCCACGCTGCATGGCGTGGTTGGCAGCGCGTTTGCATTGCTATGCAGAGCTGCTGGTAGGCAAAATCCCCACGATGGAGGGGGATGCCAGCAGATGCTGCTCATGATGACATCTCTAGGGTGCACGAGGGTCTGGCTGCTTGCCTGTCCCTGAACTAGCTCTCCTGGGGAAGGGTGGCCCATTCCCATCAGCAAACTGCTCCTCGAGCTTCTCCTCCCCGTGCCGCCTGCACCCTGTGCCCACCCTGAGTCACCCCAGCGTGAGCCAGGAACTGAGCTGAGCTCCCCATCGTCTGCAGTCGTCGCTGGTCACCGGCACTGGCTGCTGCAAGGCTCCTGGGTACCACATGCTATGGCGCTCCCCTTTCCGTACAGCATCTCACCTAATGAGCACAAATAAATGAACTTACTGGCCCCAGGAGCTAAAGTAGCCACCTCGCCAGGCTCCCGCGGGCACGGCTCTGCAGATGCCAGCTGGGGCTGCTCGGGGCATGCTGCGCTCGCTGCAACGCTCGGCATCTTTGCTTTACTGTGCCAGCCGTGAAGCCATTTCAGCGCTGCAGCACAAATCCGTCAGCGGAGCTCATCCGGCACGAGCGTGACGTTTGCACTGGTGCGAGCAGGTTTCTGGGTTGCTAGGAGTGACTCACACGTGTGCATGGACCGTGTCTGCGGAGAGGCACTAATAGGATTTGCTCAAACGATGATTGGTTTCCCAATTTCTAAAAAGCCGTCTGGCAGGCTGGGCCCCCTTCCAAGGTTTCCTGGAAATAGGGAGATGTTCAGAAGGTGTTGAGTCAAGATTGAGCCCATCACTCAGCCCGGCGTTGGCTGGTGCTGCCAGGCCAGGGCTGCGACTTCCTAAAATGAAGTCAAAACCACAGTGCCAGGGCGCTTGCCCACCCGGGGCTCAGGAGCTCGCGGCAGAATTCCAGCTGGGCTGGTTCATCCCACACAGCCCAGCTTATTTTCAATCCAGCACCAAGTTTATCCTTTGCTTCTGGTCCTGAGCTGTTGTGCAATGCTAATTATCGCGTGCTGCCATACTCCTCCCACGTCCGCGTGTGTATTTTGGGACCGAGCGAGGTGATTTCTGCGCACACAGAAGAATGGGCAGCGCTCGAGCACCTTTGATAGGAACCAGGATAGGCGCCAGGAGGAGGATGAGGGCGGGAGAGGGGGTGATGCTCACAGGAGGTGAGTTAGGAACAGAGAAGGATGCAAAGACTTCAGGTGACAGCTTCCTGCCATGTCTGTCCCCTGGCTACTTGGCAGATTAATCATTGCCTTTATTAACTCTGTGGTAAATTGCCCGTCTTTTCCTTTCATTTTTCAAGAGGTTTATTGTTTCATTTTTTTTCCTGGTTTATCTTTAAAAGGACTTCTTGTACAAGGGAAGCTTTCGGAAGTGGCCAGCGCGACACCCCGCAGAAAGGGAGCACCCATTTATTCCCCGCACAGGTGCTGGGCAGCGCTGGGGGGAAAGGCCCTCGTTAGGCTTACGCGCAGAGCCCGGGCAGCGCGGCTGCACGCTGCGGCTGGCAGACAGCTCTGCCTTGCCCGCTGAGCTCCCTGGCGATTCCGCTGTGAACGCTTCCCATTAGGAAATGGCCCAAGATCACCAAATTGGCTCCAGGCCAGCCGGCCAGTGGCCACCCACCAGGAGACCCCAAAGCTCTTCCCCGCCTGAGCCACCGTCCCCACAGGAGACTTCTGGTGACAGCCCTGTCCCCTGCACGGCTGCCTCCAGCTGCCCAGCCTCCTCTGCCCATCGCTCCAGCCGTTGCCTCAGGAAAGTTGCTCAGAGCCCCGTCCAACCCGGCCGTGGATGGTCC